>NW_024545243.1:277476-849959 GCF_903064755.1 Maudiozyma barnettii | reverse complement strand
ATATATATATATGTATATGTATTGATGTATTGATTTTGATCTTATTTACTCTTGTATCTTCTTGTTTTGTGGACAGTGCCTATTAATTATTTTGGACAAAACAAATCTGTTAGAGATCTGAGAATAGAAGTCATTCATTATACATAAATTGAAGAAGATGACTGCAAACATTCAAAAAAGAACCGCTAACAAAAACGTTCACAACAGACAAATATCAGAAAATGGTCAAATTAAAGCTAAAGTGACGCATACAACCAAACATAAATTGTATACTTGGCATGAGATCCCGGATTGGCAAAAGGACAATGAATTTATTCACGGAGGTTATGTTAGAGAAACTAATAGTTTTACAGAATGTATAAACAGTTTGTTTTATCTTCACAATGAATCGGTCAACATCTATAGTCATTTGATTCCCGGTTTGATCGCTTTATTATTGATTTTAATCGATAAGTATTACGTCCCAAAATTTAATACAACCACTATGACAGATTATTTTTTTATTGATTTATTCTTCTTTGGTGCATTTACCTGTTTAACAATGAGTAGTATATTCCATTGTTTAAAGAGTCATTCTCCACCGGTAGCCAAATTTGGTAATAAGTTGGATTATTTAGGAATAGTCATACTAATCTCCACTTCTATGGTTAGTATTCTCTACTATGGTTTCTATGATAGCTCATATATGTTCTACACTTTTTCAGGGATTACATTATTATTTGGTTTTGCCTGTGCAGTTGTCTCCTTAGATGAAAGATTTCGTTCAAGGGAATGGCGTCCATATAGGGCAGCCATGTTTGTCTTGTTTGGTTTATCTGCATTCCTTCCAATAGGTGCAGGTTTGGTTTATTACGGTTCTCATGAGACATGGACTAGAGTGCAACTGAAATGGATCATATTAGAAGGTGTCTTATATATACTAGGTGCGTCTCTTTACGGTGGAAGATTTCCAGAGAAAATTAAGCCTGGTCGCTATGATATGTGGGGTCATTCGCATCAAATCTTCCATATCTTAGTCGTTGTGGCAGCTCTTTGTCACTTCACAGGCTTAATTAAAAGTTACACCTATGTTCACACCTATATGATTCCAGTTATGATTCAAGCTTGAAGGGAATTTTTTTTACGATGAAACATATTTTTACCCCACAAATTATTATGGAAAAAATGATACATCGTTTTATTGCAGACACGTTGGAGAACGGAACTTATAGATTCATATATAATATAAATATTTCTTAATGAATAACTACTTAAATGAATAATTTAATATACCATTTGAAATAAAAAAAACTATTGTTTGACAGATGAGGGAAAAGAAACTTCAATATTTAAAATAATTATATAATTTTAAATAAAAAAACTTTGTACCTTTTTTTAAAGAACATGGATAAAAAGGAAGAGTTTTCCAATTAAATAAAAGTTAAACATTCTTCGACATATGTGTAATGGTATCAACTGTGACATAAGATGGTAGATATTCAGAGTAAAAATAACCAAAAAAATTGCTTTCACTCGGAGTTGAACCGAGGATCTCCACATTACTAGTGTGGCGCCTTACCAACTTGGCCATAAAAGCTCAATTATTCGAAATTCGAAAAATTTATTATTTAGTTTATAGTTAGTATTATAATATCACTTTGTACGAACAAATTTATAATTTATTACTTATATTTCAAATAATGATAAGTTTTGTAAATGTAAGTTTGAAATCAAGAAAGTGCGATTAGTATTCGAGTTCGAATTATCGGACATAGTCATGGAAATGTATAAACTGTTAAACAGAGTTGCTGTTGTTAAACTGCTCATCTTTTGTGCATAGTAACGTTGGACAATGTAGCTCCAATAAACCCAATGTAGGGGAAATAAACATTACATTATGCAGTATACATCAGGTATTGTTATATATACGGCAGTGCAGCACACTCTAAATTCTACTTATATTAAATACCTTCTCCTTCAGATAGGTAAAGCTAATGTTAGCCTTTTTAGTGCTGCCGCTACATTTCAACAGCATGACCTACAATTATTATTAAAAACTAAAATAACACATAGAAAATTCCATAATTTTATAATTATGACACATACAATCTAATTTTATCACTTTTGTTTTTTTGTTTACTGAAGTAGGCCATTTTTTGAATTCAAATCTGTTCCGAAGTTAATAAAATAGAACAAATTATAAAAAATGAAATTATTTTGTTAGATTTTCTTGTGTTTCCTAAGACACAACTCAACAATATAAAAATAGATACAGAACTATATGTATATATGTATAGAGGAATGGATTTAGTTATTTTAGGATGTGAATATTAATATGGTATTATTTCAGAAAATTTTTAATGCAATATGTGAAAAAGAAAAGATGAAAGGAGATGGAAGAAGCTCAATAATAACAAAGTCAACTTCAGTTAGGGATAGAATTTGAAATTATTGATTTATATTATTAAATTAATGCAGATAAGGATTGAAGATTACACTTCGGTTTGTTCAACTCTAACGATAGCTGATTTTTGTTTCAAACCTTCTTTAATCATTGTTAATTTCTCCATAAATTTACATTCTGGATAGTTTGGAATGTGACCAGTCTTTAAGATTTCAACTAATGGGTATGTAAAACTTTCATGTGATGGTGAAATATATGTCACCAGTTTACCACCTTCTGAGATGGCCAATTTATGATGATCTTTGAAATTGAATTGAAAAGTACCATCACTCAATTCAAACATAACAAATGGTTTAAATCTTGTATATCTTCTTAAGAATACATCATCCTTATGATATTCTTCACGACCGAAAGTGGAGACACGACTCAAATTAGCTCTCATATAAGTTGCAAAGAAGTCAACGACTTCAAGATATCTATTCAACTCTTTAGGCCTTTCGTTTAGTAAATAATGACTTGCAATCCAACCTTCTTTATTATCGTAACTAATATACCAAAATTCTTCAGCATCTGCTAATCTTAAGACTGTACAACCATTATTAAATAAAACACCGATATCTTCAGTGGATAATTGATATGAAAACCCATGTTTATTAGAGTAATCAACCCACTTGGTAACAATCATAGGGTGTTTTACTTTTGGTAACCTTGATTGCGCCAAACCACCCATTTTCTTTTGAGCTTCAGCTTCTAATATACCATTTAATGTTAAATGACATTCACTTGCTAGAATTCTTAATGATATTTCAGATTTGATGGTATTTGTCGAGGTCGGTACTAAATTTTTCTTAATTGATTCTTGTTGTGCTCTACGAAGTCTCGATTGTCTTGCTAATTCATTAAACTTTCTTTGAGATTCAATGTCTATAACTTCCTTATATTTATTTCTAGTACCACCTGGTGATAATGATTGGGGAAGAACAGTTGTTATTGAATGGTATTTGTTCATTTCTTCTTCAATGGCATTGTTATTATTAGTATTGTTACCGTTATTAATTAATGGTATCGATTGTTTCTTTTGGTTATAGGATGTATAATCTAGTAAACCAACAGTATCCATACAATATCTAAAATTAATAATGGATGCATTTTCACTAATTTCATCTTCATAACATGGTATTGTTGTCATAACATCATCTCTTGTAAAAGGAGGGAAACAGCCTCTAAACCATAAATAATCCATGATTTCTTTAATGGAAGGTCTCTCTAAAGGATCTACTGATAGAATATCTTGTATTAATAGTTTTGCCTCTGAAGATATAGGCTTTTCAGCAGGGAAACTAAAATCACGACATTTAATTCTTTCATAAATTGTATTAACATCCTTTGATTGGAAAGGTGGTTTACCAATTAATAAAGCATAAATCATAACACCAACAGACCAAATGTCTACTTCATAAGAATGACCAGAATGTTTACCCATTAATACTTCAGGAGCAATATAGTTTGGTGTACCACAAATTGTATACTTACGTTCTCTATCGTTACCTAAAGTGGCAGCTAATCCAAAATCACCAACTTTAACATTAAAATCTTTATCAAAGAAAATATTACCTAATTTAAGATCTCTATGAATAACTCTTCTTGAATGCATATATTTAATTGCACCACATATTTGGGTGGTGAAGAATCTAACTTCAGGTTCTGTTAATAATTTTCTTTTTTTCAAAAGATCCATTAAGGAACCATTAGGACATATTTCAAGTAAAATATAAACATTAACGTCGTCTTCAAAACAATCAATAAATTGAACAATATTTGTGTGCTTCATACTTTTATGGATTTGTATTTCAGATAACAATTTCTTTCTTGTCTTTTCTGATTTAATTGAAATTTTGGCTACGGTCTTTGCAGCATATATTTTACCAGAATCATCTTTCATTTGGAAACAACGTGCAAACCCACCTTCACCTAAGGAATGACCTCTATGATAATTTTTACCTCTTGTCTTGATTAAAGATGGTGGTGTCTTACATAACGATGACAATTTTTCTTTTTTCTTCTTTTGAGGAGGTTGTTTTTGATTGAAACCATTATCAATTCTTTTATTGTTACTATTATGAAAATTTTCTTTATTTTCTGATATTAAATTATTTTTCTTAATAGGTGTATGAATTGCTCTTGAATTCAACTGTTTTTCATTAACAGTTTGCAAAGGAGCTAAAGACATGATGCGTGGAATGTTTACTTATTGATATTACTTTTATTTCTTAATGACTAGAAAGACAATAAAAAGAACAATTTTTAGAAATAACTTGTACCTTTTATATATTTATCTTTATATCTTAATTGTATTAACTTTTTAATATTTTGTGTCACTTTTAATCTATGAAAAAAAAAACTGAACAAAGGGGAAAAAGGAAGAAAAGAAAAAAAATTCAAAAAATGGAAAACAGAAATGACCGATGACAACGACAAGGTATTATATCGTTAAATCTTTGAAATGTACCGGAATGGAATTAGAATGAACAGAATAGATAAAATCCGATTAGTATTAATTGGATAGTTTTATCAAAAGAATTACTGCTTATTCTTTTTTTTTTGCGCACCTATTCTAATATTTAATTAGTGTTAAAAGATTCCTGATGGAAATGATGTGTTAACGTCTTGACTTCTTTAACACAGAAAGTAAAAAACGAAAAAGTGTACGTTTTTATAAATATCTAATTCTTGAAACAAATAAAGTCAAAGAATTCAAAAACTATTTAAAGACTTCTAATATATATATATAAATAAAATTCTCCCCAAAACAAAAGGGATAGATTAATTCCTGAATTAGGGATTATAATTAGATAATATCACTGTAACTTAGTCTATTCATATATATTATCTGCTCTGCCTTGTTGTTCGAGATGGAAGTGTACTGAGTTGAAAAAAAATTTCAATTTTGGTCGCTTTGTTTTTTTTTTACCTAAAACTGCTAGTTGATTTGTTTACATTTAAACCGAATCGGGTAAAAACTTGAAATTTCACAAAAATAAATATCACGGAAGAAGAAGAAGAAGAAGAAGAGGAAGAAGAAAAATAGTTGGAAATCATTTCATTAAGAAACAATTACATACATACAAACAGGCACTGTTTTGTTTCTCTGTCAGAGTTATCTTTTCTTTAGGTCGTTTCACAATAAAAATAGAAGCACGGTTTTTGTGTGTGTTGATTATGTACGTACATCATATTACCATCAGGTTCTATATACTTTTCGTCTTACTTAACTTCACAGTGGTATCAAGTTAAGCCAAGTTTTGCATGTGCATTAGATAATAATAACAACAACAACAACAGTAAACCCCAGTTGGGGCTTCTTCTCCCCCGGGGAGGCAACTTTTTTACTTCGTTATGCGTCTTCTTCTTTCTTACCATTTCGATAATTCCTTACTGTTTTCACTTTTACTATATATGTTCCAAATAGGATATGTTATGGTCGATATCCACACACGCCCTCATAGAACATCTATTTACATAATTATGTAATTGCAAGTCCCCGTGTATAGCAAGTATAGATGATATACATAAATCATCTCTATGTAACATACAAAAAAATTTATGGAGTAGTTGAACCCCTTGGGAGACTCTTAGTGATGATCAGTCACATATACGCATATTTCTCAATGTTAGTTTCCACGGAGAGTATTTTATTATTGACTTATAAGAAAGGGTTGTCCGGTGTATCCAGATATAATTTCTTGTAAAGCTAATTCTGTCAACATCATAAACATAGCTGACATTTAACTAAACATTGTTGTTTCCCTGTTGATCAATAATATATTTCTGAACATTTAATTATGACAATGATGAATCTCATGTAGTATGTTTTGTACGGTATATATATACACAGTTCCAGTGTTTGAAGTCTCGGAAGTCAAGAACCGGAGGTTAAAAAGTATACAGTCAGGATCTTTTCATAAATGCTTATATAAAGAATCCATAATCGTAGTATTCTTTTTAAAAGGAGCTGGATGCGAATAACCACGATTTTGCTATGGAGGTTATTAGCATCCAAATATAAAATTTAGACTAGTAGACTTCTTACAACTTTAATCGGATCAATTCTGTTGTATTGTAGATATGAAGTTGTGATTAATGAGTCAAATCTTTGGGATTAGTAAACTTATTTGTTAATACTGTCTAAAACTAGGCTCGAATTTGAGATACTTATCAGATCAGGAAGTGTCTGGGCTGTACTATGAAACTGATAAACCAGTTCAATAATACAGTAACATAAACTAACGACAGTACATTGTCTTGAGGTACCAATGCCTTAGCTACTTTAAATTAAGAAACCAGATCAAGTACACTTTCTTTTTGATGTAAATCGGCTGTATTTAACGTATTATTAACAAAAATATGTATATTTGAATATCCTTCATCTGTAAGGACACTAACCTTTGAATATTTAATTTAATGACTTCTCTCACGGAACAATATTTCTGTATGCATACAATTGGGAACTAATTCTTTATATAGTTTTAATTTTGTTCCATATGGAACTTCATAATAAAAATCGACCACTTTATTTAATACAATAGGAACTTTATTATTGAAGGAGTTGTCGAATTTTTAGACAATGTCTATTTTTCTTGCTTCTTCGTTTTCGCTGGGAGACACATTATCAGCTAAATTATTCTCATCATAATTTTGCAATATCATTACGTGTCCCATCGACTTTATTATATTCTCAAAAATGATGTTTGCCATATGTTTCAAATATTCAATATAACATGAGAATAATGGAGACTCTTGGAGACTCTCATCTTTAAGTTCATTGGTACTATTCAGTATATGAAGCACATTGTATGTGGATGTAATAAACCATACAGTATAAATATTTCTCTCTCTTGTGAATTTGTAAAGTAAGTCAAGGTTCATTTTTTAAATGTCCCTCCCGCCAATTATTCCTTTCATACCTAGAAAGCTCTTAACATTGCCATACATGGGGAAGAAGTATAAAAATTTACCAGTTTCTGCCTCACTTTCTATTTGGAAAATCACACTGTATGACCGGCAATGATCCATGATGATTAAAAATTATCTGAAACCTAAGTATATAATATCAGGATTGATTCCTTCTAATGGTATTTTGATAGGCTAACGAATGGATATTTGTGATTTGTTCAAACAGACTTCTTCTATAAACGGGTAATACATGAGCCGTCTGGTATTAGAGATTTGATAAATTTGCTCTGAAATAATTAATGGAAAGAAAAGCGTTATCTCTGAGGTAATACCATAAGGTTTTAGATGGAGTGCCCCGGATCTCAGTTAGATAGTTAAGGCAGCGTCATCCCTATGGTCCTGACTTTGCATTTGTCGAAAGAAAAAGCTGATCCAGTTTGATATATGATATACCGTAGATATTCTGGACGATTTGTGATGCAAATTAGAGTCCCATTGAAAAACATAATTTTTGTTGGAGTAGGCGACTGTGGTTGGTGGAATTGCATTGGACAGTTGTCATATCAGGTTAATTTCACGAATTTGACATCTGACGGAATTTCTGTATCCTCTATGTCAGTGATTTTGATCTGATAATTATTGAAATGGGTGGTATCTACTCTTTGTTGTTTGAAAGAGTAATAACTGAAGCGGTTGTTTTAATAGGGATATCTTTCAAGTTAAACCTAATCCATCCCTAGTTTTACAGCCAGTCATATATATATATATGTGTGGATCTTCTCCCTTTTTCAAAGTGCCACCGGACACTCAAATATAATCTATCGAGTGTGCGATACCAGGTCCCTTTAACCTTCTTGTTTATCTCTCCTCTTAAGCTCTTCTTCAACGCAGCTATCCCATCCTTTGTAGTAACCCGGAAATTTTGTCGATCTTTTTTTTTCCAAATTTTTTTTCCCATTCTTTATGTTTCATTTGACGCGTTAACAATACGATAAATCATATATATTATATAAAGTTGCATGAAATTTCAGCGATGAGGTAATTAACTATTTCGTCGTTAAACCTATCATACAAAGTAAGCACTACACATAAGAAAATCGTTTGGGTGAGTCCCTTATACGTGCAATTCTATTACTGGAAACAAAGGGAGTGACAAACAAGCGTACTAATTATAAGCTTTTTAATATATTTTGTTTTATCCATACTTGTCAAATTGAGTCCTAGGAAATGACTAGAGCTGAGATGTCGTCTGATGATGAAGATACACCATTGTCTCAAACTATTTCAAGAAAAAATACTAAGGTGAGAAAAGTTGTCGTGGAGGAGGATTCAGACTATGATAGTGATGATGTGTTGTCGAAGCAACCGAAGAAGAAAAAGACAAAGACTACTTTGAAAGATAAAAAAGTTAAACTTGAAGTAGGTAGTGATGATGATGATGAAGTAATGTCTAAGAAACTTGAAAAGAAGAAGAAAAAGAAATCGAAATCAAAAACATCCAAAAAATCTGTTAAGATAGAAGAAGAGGGACAGAAAGAGTTGAAAAAGAAGAAAGAAGAAGAAGAAGAAGAAGAAGAAGAAGAAGACGATGAAGATACCAAAGAAGAGTCCTATAAATGGTGGGAAGAAGGAGACTCTAAGGATGCTGGTTGGACTACACTTGTTCATAATGGTGTCATGTTTCCGCCAGATTATGAACCATTACCGTCACACATCAAACTCTATTATGACAATCAACCTGTAGAACTACCGCCAGAAGCTGAAGAAGTGGTAGGATTTTATGCAGCCTTGTTAGAGACGGATCATGGTAAGAATCCGGTGTTTCAAAAAAATTTCTTTAATGATTTTTTGCAAGTCTTAAAAGAAAATGGTGGAACTTTAAATGGTATTCAAATTAAAAGTTTTAATAAATGTGATTTCACTAAGATTTATAATTATTTTGAAGTCTTAAAAGAGGAGAAAAAAAAATTGTCTGCTCAAGAGAAAAAAGAATTAAGACTTGAAAGACAAAAGGAGGAAGAACCTTATAAATTTTGTGAATTAAATGGTAGAAAGGAACAAGTTGGTAATTTTAGAGTCGAACCTCCTGATTTATTTAGAGGTCGTGGTAAACATCCTAAAACAGGTAAATTAAAACGTAGAGTTCATCCTGAAGATATTGTATTGAATCTAAGTAAAGATGCACCAATCCCCAAACCACCAAAGGGTCACAAGTGGGGTGAAATTAGACATGATCCAAACGTTCAATGGTTAGCCATGTGGCGTGAAAACATTTTTAATTCATTTAAATATGTCAGGCTTGCTGCCAACTCATCGTTAAAGGGGCAAAGTGATTTAAAGAAATTTGAAAAAGCTCGCGAATTGAAATCTCATATCGATGCCATCAGACGTGATTATAGGAGAAGTCTAAAGAGTAAAGTGATGTTGGAACGTCAAAAGGCTGTAGCCATTTATCTAATCGATGTGTTCGCATTAAGAGCTGGTGGTGAGAAATCGGAAGATGAAGCAGATACAGTTGGTTGTTGTTCTCTACGGTATGAACATGTTACTTTACAACCTCCAAATATTGTTATCTTTGATTTCTTGGGTAAGGATTCGATTCGTTTCTATCAAGAAGTTGAAGTCGATAAACAAGTTTTTAAGGATTTAATTATTTTCAAGAGACCTCCAAAACAACCAGGTCATCAATTGTTTGATCGATTAGATCCATCCATCTTAAACAAACATCTACAAAGTTACATGCCTGGTCTTACAGCCAAGGTGTTCCGTACTTATAATGCCTCCAAGACGATGCAAGATCAATTAGATTTAATTCCAAATGAGGGTTCTGTTGCCGAAAAATTATTAAGATATAATGCAGCCAATAGAACAGTTGCCATTCTTTGTAACCATCAACGGTCTGTCACCAAGGGTCATGCTCAATCTGTTCAAAAGGCAAATTTCAGAATTAAAGAACTTGTATGGCAACGTATAAGGTTAAAGAAAAGTATGTTACAGTTGGATAAAAAATTACGTAAAAAAAATCCAAAATTTTACGCTGAAATCGATGATTTAACTAAGGAAAATGAAATTGAGATTCATGAAAAGATTATTGAACGTGAAAATGAAAAATATCAACGTAAATTTGTTCGTGAGAATGATAAACGTAAGTTTGAAAATGAAGAATTATTAGAAGAAAAAGTTCTAAATGAATGGTTAGAAAAAGTTGAAAATTTGAAAGAAGAATTTGCAGAAGAAGTAAAGACTGGTAAAATTGTCATAAAACCAACTTTGAACACTGTCGAAAAATTAGAGAAACAAATTGAAAAATTAGATCTAAGAATAGAAACATCTTCAATCCAATTAAAGGACAAAGAAGAAAACTCCGAGGTCTCATTAGGTACCTCCAAGATTAATTATATCGATCCTAGATTATCGGTTGTCTTTTGTAAGAAATTCGGAGTCCCTATCGAGAAGATTTTCACCAAGTCTCTCAGAGAGAAATTCACTTGGGCTATTGAATCCGTGGACGAGAATTGGAGATTCTAATCACATAATTTCAGGAGGTTTCCACACCTTACGTAGAACAATAACAGACACACACACATATACATACATACATAACAGATATTTGTATATCTCTATGTAAAGAGATAAAGCATTTGTAACATACACCATAACATTGCGTCGAAGGTCCACCAACTTACAGGTCCTTCTTCCAGTTGCACACATATTCCGATCTCCGGCTCATATCTGATTGGCCCGTCTAACAGAAGCGCAACTCCCGATATCGGCGGTCATCGGATACATCGCTGGTCCCAGAAAGCCCCACAGAAAGGGAGAGACCCCCCGCCAAATCCATTTTTCCACGTTTTCGGTGGCAAAGAAAACTTTCTCGATTGGTTTTGCTATATATGTATATTATATATAAAGGAAGCAGAATGAGATTCAACCATTTCCATCAACACCTTTTCCAAAAGGACGAACTACAACAACAACAACAAGAGCAAAGTAATCGTAATATTGTGATAACTATTTCTATAAAAACGTTTCCCATTTTCAAATACTCAAAAAGAAAACAGGAAGTTCAGGTAATTAGGATATAGATCGAGAATATTACAGAAAGAAAACAACTCGATACTTATTTAAAAAAGCAAGAAAAGAAAGAAAAATGGCACGTTCTAGAGGTGGTTCCAGACCAGCAGCAAGACGTCCAGCAGCAAGACCAAGTCCTACAAGAACACAATCCCGTTCTGCATCCACCATGGCTGCACCAGCTAGCTTCGGTGGTCAACCAGCTAGAGCTGCACCAACTTCAACACCAGCTGCAGCCCCTACTGCTCAACAGGCAGGCGCTCAACCAAGACAGCCTGGTATGTTTGCACAAATGGCATCCACTGCTGCAGGTGTAGCTGTCGGTAGTGCGGTCGGTCATACTCTCGGTGCTGGATTAACAGGTATGTTTTCCGGTTCAGGCTCCGATAATGCTGAATCCTTGGCTCCAATCGAACAAAACGGCCAGTTACAAGCACAACAAAGTCAGTTAACCCAAGATCAAGCTAAGATGTGTGACTTGGATGCTAGAAATTTTACACGTTGTTTAGATGAAAACAACGGTAACTTCCAAGCTTGTGACTATTATTTACAACAATTGAAGGCATGCCAAGAAGCTGCCCGTCAATACTAAGTTGAATTACTGATAAATACACGCCTACTTAACATCATTGTGTATTTAAATCCACTATGAGGGAATTCATTTTCGTTCTACTCAATATTATTCCATTTTTATGGTTCTTTGTCCTAGAAGGTATCGCATATAAAAGCTGATACTAATAACAACCTATATGAACCCAAACTAATATTCTAACGTGTGATTTCAAATCTCACGAAAACTTTTCTCCACATATAAATAAATACTAAACCGTCTAATTTATTCCTTATTTCATTCAATTATTTATACTTTATAAATCAAAATCAAATCAAATATTAAAAATTCATATTAATTTATAATACTTGAGTTCTTCTATACTACGTATAAAATGATTTCCAGAGGGGGAAGACAGAAAAGGAGAGGAGAAAGAAACTTGAAGCGACAAAATTTATTTCAGCAATTCTTAAAGAAAAAGTACAACAATATTTAGACATTTAATGAGAGCAAATAAGTCGATCAACCAAGGGGAATATCCATCTATATTCAGTTCAATTGTAACATTATTAAATCACGGAATATATATATTTCCAAAAACGGTAGAAACAATATAGATAACATATAACATATCCATTCCTGTATATATTAGAAAACGAAAAGGAACAAAACACATTTATACACAGACAATTTTAGTTAGGTATTATTTCCAAATGTCCAATACACCTTCTTCAAGTAACGCACCAGTAAATGATACAATAGCTGACACTAAAGATAACATAGATGATGTCAAGAAAAGAGAGCTAGAGAATGATACTAGCAATGAACCAAATAAGAAAGTTAAACTTGAAGAAAAAAGTGATAGTAATGGTACGACAGAAGTGAAATCCACAAATTTAGCATTACCAAAAGCTGATGAGAAGAAGAAAACCAAAAAGAAAGAAAGTTCAAGTAGTAAAAAAAAAGATAATACCAGTGGACAAGATTCTACAAAAAATTCAAATAATGCTCAGCAAAAAATGGATCCTAATAAGATGCAAGATGTCTTATTTTCAGCTGGGGTCGATATCAGAGAAGAAGAAGCTCTACTACATTCCTCGATTAATGCTTCCAAGAATGCTCAAGCGCAGAATGCAGTTGTTGCAAAACTTCTTAAAAATCCCCCATTTCTACATCCTGACCAAGTTTCCAAGATGATGAAACGAGCTCTTATAAATCAAAATTGTAAAAATGTGAATGAAATGGTGAAAAATAATGACATATTGAGTATGATGTCGTCTGCATGTGAATCATATATGAGAGATATAATAACGAACGCTGTGGTGATATCTCGCCATCGTAGAAAAGCTGTTAAGATTAATTCAGGAAGACGAAGTGAAGTGGCAACTGCTTTAAGAGCCATAGCTATACAACAGAAGAAGGACGAAGAGAGACGTGTTAAAAAAAGAATAGCATTAGGCTTAGAAAAAGAGGATTATGAGAATAAAATTGATTCCGAAGAAACATTACATCGTGCTTCGAATGTCACAGCAGGATTAAGAGCAGGCAGTAAAAAACAATATGGTTGGTTGACAAGTTCAGTTGGGAAACCAACAAACACAGGTGTTAAAGCTACAGGCCGTGTTGCATCTGATATTGCAGCAAGAGGTGATAGTGGCTTAAAATATAGAGAGGCAAGAGAGGAACCTGGTATTGTCATGAGAGACCTACTAAACGTTCTTGAAAATAGAAGAATGGGTGTACATAACGTAATTTCAAAAGGTTACGCAAGGATAAGAGATTAAAATTCCTTATATAACATTTAGCATAACTAACTAACATAAGAGAGCTACCGGAAGCAACATAAAAGAATAAAATAGAATGTTACTTTATCGGAGTTTCTTTTATTAAAAAATAAAATATAAATATATATCAAAAAACACGAAGGTAAAGGCGTCCGAATACGTTTAATAGTAGTCATTTAAAAAGTTAACTATACATATATCTATATATATCTATATATTTAAAATTATAAGAAGTTCATCAAAGCAGAAATTAATGAGAATAGACCAATGTTTTGAGCGTTTAATATATTAGCAGCATTCTTAGACTTGGATGATTTAGTCTTGGAGGTCTTTGTAGAAGAAGTATGAGAAACAGTACCAGAGACACTTGTGGAACTACCGGTTGCAGATGAATCAACACCTTCGGCAGTAGCAGCAGCAATGTCAGTGGTTGTAGCCTTTGCATCAGAACCATTAACTGAAGCACTGGCAATAGTACCATTCCAACAGTAGTTGGTGAAACATTGCTCACATTCAGATGGTAAGGTGGCATTCAAGGATTGTTGCTTACGTCTTAAGATTGCACAACCAATACAACCAATGTAGTCACTGTCATCAGTCAAGTTACCTCTAGTGGCGGATTCGAAACCGTTTTGAATAACACCAATTCTTTCATCTGTAGAGTAAGATAATTTGAAAGTACTTTGATTACCTTGGTAAGAATGGTAAGAGTTTGGAATGTAAACGATTAAAGGTGGGATGTAATCTAGATCGGTCATATTTGAAGCATCACAACCAAAGAAAGTTGGCTTAGTGTTTAGACCTAAGTTAACAAAAGTGTTTTCATCTGGAACATATGGGAAAGCCATACCATTACCTTGTAAACCGAATTGTCTTTGGTAAGTGCTTACCAAAGAGGTACCATCAGGCCATGAAGAGTTAGTGTCAGCAGAGTTATCTAGAGCAAAGACAACATCTAGGTCTCTTTGTTTCTGAATTAAAGGAACCAATGGGATGTTTTCGAGATCTTCACCACCATCAACCAAGAACAAGTATTCCGATTCAGCAATACTTTGAGAATAGTTGGATGCAATAGTATCAGCGTCCCTAAATGGATTTGGGGCATAGATAGCAATATCATTATAATCATCTGATAAATCGTTTAAGAAATGTTTAGCCAATGATTGAATGAAAGATGGTAAACTTGTTGTATTCAGTTGTAGCAAAAACTGGTTAAACAAAGTTGAAGAAGTACCCATGACGAAACCTGTGTTATCAAAACCAGCAATACATTTACCTTGATTCACTGGAGAACCGTTAGAAACGTTGGTACCTAGATACTTGACGTCAGCGAAACTGTTTAGAGTTGGATCCCAAGAACCCATTTCAAATGGGTTGAATTCAAAGACAGTCGCATTCAAATTGATAACAGTAGTCCCTGGATATCTACCGTCGGCGACGGAGATTGGGAAAGGCATTTCACCATTCTTAAAGACATCTGTATCTCTTAGAGTGGACCAAGTGTAACCGACACCACCTCTATACAAAGATGGGAAAAAGTTATAAGCCAAGGCACGACCCCAGACATCGGCAAGCGAGATATTGAAACCTGCATCTTGTTTTGCTTGAACAGCATCGGAGATGTGATCCCATCTGGAACCTGTCTTAAAGACGTTAATACCACCTGGAGTAACGACGGAATGGTCTAGATCCCAGATTTGAGTATCCGAATCATTATAAAATCCGTTCAAGATATCTTGAACAGAGGTCCAATTATTCCAAGCAAGGGTACCTGTCATCCAGTTACCACCAGAAAGACCGGCCAAATATGTAGAACCTTGCAACAAACCACCAAGACCATGTTCGTTAGCACCGACAGTTCTATTATCCATGGCAGCAATCATACCTGCACCGCTTAACATTGCACGGTAACCACCACCGGAGGCAGCAATACCAATTTTTGGAGCAGTAGAAGAGTTTGAAAAGATTCGTTCAGCCAAATCATCTGCAGATGAGATATTAGCCATTGCTCGTTGGACAAATGCTAACAAGGCCTCTGAAGCAATAGGGTCACGCTTCTGTAACCATGAGGTTTCATTATCAGACAAAGTCTTCGAAGCTTCTCTAATTAATTTGATGTCATCAGCACAGGAAACATTTGCAGGAACGTAACTATTAGTAGGGGACCAAGCATCGGCACTTGCGGCTAGTGCAGCAGCAATTACCAAATTTTTCAGTTGCATAATTTGTTTGTTGTCTTTACTTACCAGTTGTAGCAAAGAAAAATCGTAAAAACGAAAGAAGTTAAGTACAGAATATATACAAAATCTCCTAAAAATAGTAATTAACTCCTAAAACAGATATAAAAGTAAAATGTAACGTTATCAAAACAATCAAATGATCGAGTCTTCGTAACCTATATATATATGATATCATCAATTGTCGATGTAGGTTGAATTGAAAAAAATTTCAACGTCATTTGCTCGCTTCCATCCCTTGTCCCCTTTCCGCACTACGCGAATTATAATATAATTCGTGTGACTGGCAGATCTACCCGAGACCGGCTCGGAGGAGGGAACACAGAGAGAGGCGCAGCTGCGGGCATTTATTCTTAATTTGGGCTTGGCTTCGAAATTATTTCAGTCACGTGCGCAGTGGGGTTCAATATATTCACCTTCTGGGTAATGAATCATGCAGTTGCATCTGAGTCGTACTTTTTCATTATTCTTCACTTGTTGCTGATCCTTTGCTCCAGTTGGCGAAGCTGTCTACGGATGTAGCGGTCTGGAAATGCGAACTGAACAGTATCGCCAGCAGTTCGTTCAAGACATTCCTGGAGACAACGTTCAGCAGTCTTGATCGCTGCCGTGACATCGTTACGTCGTATATCGTTAATGGAACCGACACGCTCGACACTCATCTGCCTGGTTAAGTAATCTGTCTTCACTACATGGCACATTGCTTGAACAAACCAGATCTCACTTTCTTCCATGTACGTTGGGATGATTAACATATCATCAATCTTTTCAATGAGGGTTTGTAATGCAGCATCACTAGTCTTATTAGTATCATCGGTATAATGGTCATTGTCTAAAGTATGAGCTGCTGCAACATACAGAGACCTCCACAGTAAGGTGGTGACGTACGCTGCTGTATGATCCTTTGAACTACTACGGAACATAGGTGCAAGTTTATGATTGATACCTTCAATATATTTGGCTCTTGACGAATAAACTTTTGTCATCCATTCTAAAAACTCCAAAGTCATCTTTTGTTCAGGATCATTGTTTTCTTGTGCGTGTGACATGATTTCAACACCAAGGTTCCAAATGGATCGAATATCAACACTGGGGATACGAACCAATTGGGCGAATACTCTATATGCAATGTTCCATTTCCTTCTGATGATATTAACATGCAGTAGTTGTATCAAAGTCTCTATAACTTTCAAATCAACATTCTTCACAATTGTTGATTTCCTTTTCTTTAAGAGCTCATACCCATCCACTTGATTTTGAAATGTTTCCACCAGTTTATGATTAGAGTAATATAGATGTTGGCTCTTACGTTTCCCATATTCTTCAATATCTGATATATCTGAATATGTCATCGTACCTTGTTGCAATGGTTCTCTCTTCCGTTTCTTATTATCCAATCTCCATATTTCATAACTATTTTGTGGTTTCTCGTATCTCTTAAAATAGAGTCTTTCTTCATGATTATGTCTAAGTTCTATATCTTCTTCATTTTCCTCATCTCTGCCTTCCTCATGTTCATTCACAGGTACAATATCAGTTTGGGATTTCGATTGTAAGTAATGTAGGTATCGTTTATGTGATTGATTGAAATATCTGTACCGCAATTTCCTTTCAGCTAGAAATGTCTGACCATTCTCATAGCCATCAACGACAGGTAATTCAAACATCCTGCAAACTATTGCTACTCTACTTTTCTTGAACTGAAAACGAAAATGGACAAACCTGATAACCTTCTCTATAACGATCTAATACAAATCGTACTGAACTGTTTATTTGTTACAATCATTACTTCCTAGAGTCATTTCTTCCATTTAATCCTTCTTTATTTACTATTTAATTCAATATTTGGAATATCAAAACAAAAAAAATTTTGAAAAAAAAATTCATAATATTGATCCGTCAAAGTGCGCCGAGAAAAGCACGTACAAGATAGATTACCTCATCGCAAAATAAAGGATCATTGGATACAAGGGAAAAAACAAAAATACAACCAACAGCTGATGCTTAAACAGTACTCTTTGCAACAATATGTAGTTTGAATTGGAATGGTGTTATTACATTAGAATATCTTCATGTTACAAATTGTCTTTCAACTTAATGATTATGTATAGAATTTCCAAAGACTTTAAGAAATCAACGTTCAGTATTACAGTTTATCTAGTTGTAACGGTTAGCAAACGTAGAACACAAGGATTTAAATATTATCTAAATGACCCAACCAGTGGGACCCTATTAATTTATAGAATGTTAGGGATGTCATAATATGAACATTATTAAAAATGGTACAAGTCACGTGCTCCACAATAAAATGTTGAAAAATAAAACTCCGCGACGGGGAATTGAACCCCGATCTGGCACGCGACAAGCGCCCATTCTGACCATTAAACTATCACGGAAAATTAGTAGAAATATAGCACTCACACTGGGGGTCGAACCCAGAATCTTCTGATTAGAAGTCAGACGCGTTGCCATTACGCCATGCGAGCTATGTTTCCTGAAAATTATTGCTACTAAATGTAATGGAATGATAAAAGCTAAAAATAATATTTAAAAATTCAAGTAACAGATTGAGGTTGTTAAACAGAGGTGCTGTTGTTATGAGCTGAAGCAGACATACTGTGGTTAGACTTATATTCGTTCATATTATATAGTGGCAGGTAGAGAGGTGAATGGTGTAGCTTAAGTTTTAATGTTAGGTAAGCAAAATATAATTGTTATATTTCTCCTATATTTGTAAGTGATTATTTGTATTGTATATAATTTATAGAACGAATAGAATCTAACTCAGAATGTAAGTTCAGAATTCTTTGTCTTTATATGTATTTTTATTCCAATATCAATTGAGGTTCGAATTATGTTTTGTTTCATAATACGATTAACTTTGTTTCATAATGCCACATATTTTGTTTCATAATGCCACATATTTTGTTTCATTTTTTAACATGCTTCGTAATACATTTGAGATATCTCAATTTCACATAATTTCCGTCACTAACTGAAGGTGAATGTAGCTAATATATGTAGAATTTAGAGTGTGCTGCACTGTCGTATATATAACAATACATGATGTATACTGCATAATGTAATGTTTGTTTCCCCTACATTGGGTTTATTGGAGCTACATAGTCCAACGTGTAAACGTAAGTTTGAAATCGAGAATATACGATTAGTATTCGAGTTGAAATTATCGGACATAGTTATAGATATTCAAATGTATAATCTTGTAGTTTTATTTTATGTTATATAAAGTAAGTCTATATAAGGAAGATTGTATATATATAAAGTTAGAATATGTGGTCCTTTTATATTTTTGGAAAAGGAAAACAGTCTACCAAATATTGATAGTATTCTTACTAGACATAAAATTGTAATAACTAAGTATTGCTACTTTCTATATTATAACACCTAACACATTAAATAATGAACGAATATATGTCTAACCACAGTATGTCTGCTTCAGCTCAAAATTCACTCAACGGTGGCGTAAGTAATCTATTAGTAAGTTGTTGAGGGATTAACTTATTATCAGATCATTGCGGGATTAACCTTGGTCGTTATCATTCTTATAGTATATTTCCGACAGAATCAAATATTAAATTTCTAAGATTCGTAATCCCAACCATTTTTGATAGCCTCATCGTAAGTTGGATAATCTAATAATCCTTTATCAGTTCTACCTAAAAAGGTACCTCTATCATATTTATTCAGAGGTAGTCCCTTCTCCAACCGGTCAACAAGATCTGGGTTAGAAATCCAAAATCTACCGTAAGCAATTAAAGTTCTATCGTTTTTCAACAAATCTTTTGCAATCTCAGGGTGCAATGCCAAATTACCAGAACGGATAATTGGACCTTTCCAGATAGAAAATGCAAAATCGTTATGGCCAAACATCTCCATTCCTTTACCTTCAGTTAAAAATGGATCAGTTACTCTTGGTTCACCTAAATGAACGTAGGCTAATCTCTTACCAGCCCTACCTCTCTTTTCAAGCTCACCCAATAAATAGCAGTATGTTGCTAATAAAGTTGGGTCGGTACTTCCTGACATACCCAAATATCTAGCCCAAGGGGATAATCTGATACCAACCTTTTCAGCACCAACGGCCTCAATACAGGCATCAACAACCTCTAAGACAATTCTGGATCTATTCTCAATAGACCCACCGTATTCATCCGTTCTTTTGTTGGAAATTGGGTCCAAAAATTGATTTAAAAAGAAACCAAACGCACTATGGATCTCAACACCATCTGCACCTGCCTTAATCGAATTCTTTGAGGCGTTTGCAAAATCCTGGACAAAACTTTGAATTTCTGTCTTAGTTAGACCATGTTGGCGGTTGTTTGCATAGAAAGCAATTGCTTGGCGGGAGTCGTCGATGTAAACGTCGTCGGACGCAGAGACATATCTAAGCCCATCTCTTTTCAGATTTCCAGGGAAAGCATGGCGACCTAAAGCCCAGAATTGGATGAAAATATAAGAGCCATTCTCATGAACCTTCTCGATGATTTTAGACCATGCTTCTACCTGTTGTTCACTCCAGATACCAGGGGCATCGTCAATACCACCTGCTTGAGGGGAAATGATTGCGGCTTCAGAGATCAAAAATGTCCCTTTTCTCCTGGAACGTTGGTCATAATACTCGATACCATAGTCAGTGTTTGGAATTTGACCAGGATATATCGCCCTCAATCTTGTTAGTGGGGCCATAACGGCACGATGGTCCAGGTTCATATTCCCAATCTTCATTGGTCTGAAGAGATTTGTATCTTCTAAAGATTCAGCTTTAAAGTCTTTCACGAATGGCATATTGGAAGTGATTTAGAAGTAGTATGTTAATGTTTGTAATTGTTATGTATATACTATTGTTCTATGTTAAATGTTGAGAAAGGAAGAACTACTGGAAACAAATATTTTACATTTTAGAGCTGAATATGGACTCCTTTTATATGTTGGTAAAACCATTGACAATGGCTTAAAGAAAAAATTGAAGTTTAAAAGTGATTACTAAATTCATTGGATCACAATAGTTTTATTTATTTTCAGTGTTTTTGATATTGTTCTTGAAAGTAGTCATTGGTAAGATCTCGCTGAATAATTATGTCAGCGATATTGGCAACTTCCGTCTCCCGTTTCCGTCTTCCATTTCCCGTCTTCCATGTCCGTTTCCGTTTCCGTATTCCGTACCGCTTTTCTAAAAACGGAACTGGCCAATCGATCACTTATAGCAAGCAATATTACTATATGGGTGAGAAAAGAAACGTTCTAATCACCATTATTATAAAAGTTACCTGTTATATTATTTGCGTAAAGTTAGATCTATCAACGTATATTTCATGACAACAACAGTAAAGTCTATGATTCTGCTAGAAATTAAGGGTAATATGTATCACACTTAATTTCAATATAGGTAAAGAAAACCTTTTATGCACATTCACTCACAGATGTCATCACTAGATGTGACCAGATGTCATCGTATGATGCCATTACATCAATTGATGATGACTGGGTTGATTGAGGAAATCAAAATATTTAAAAAAAATGATATAAAAAGAAGCTCTTAATATAATATATAAAGAATGTTAAATGTTCTACAATCTCTACGTTATATGTAGTATAAAGAGACCGATCGATTATCTTCTTACTAAATGGCCTCTATAAAATAATTAAAGCTTGAAGAGAATAACAGAGGAAAAAAACTCTATCACAGATACTCTAAAAAAGTAAGTGCTTTTTTTTATTATTACATAAGTAATAGAACGTATAGAATTTAACTTAGAATGGAAATTCAGAATTATTTATCTTTATACATAATTTATTCTAATCTCACTTGATCTAAGAATTGGAAATCTATTTTTCATTTGAAGTTGGAATTATGATTTGTTTCATATTGTAACGCACTGCGTAATACATTCGAGATATATTGATTCCACATAATTTCTGTCAAAAACCACTTACAATTATAAGAAAAATATAACAAATACATTTTGCTTTCTTAACATTAAAACTCAAGCTACACCTTCACCTCTATACCTAACACTTTAAATAATGAAAGAATATAAGTCTTACACCACTATGTCTGCTTCAGCTCATAATAATTGCCAAAAACTTTAAATTTATTTATGGGAACTTCCTTCTCATACAAAATATGTACTTTACCATTTACTATAACAATGCTTTTTGATGATAATAAAGTGATGTGTAAGCATCGAATATGCAATATATAAACGGCCAAATCGGACCTCTCACCGACCATATTCAGTTTCTATAAAACAGTATTCAACCAAATTCCTTTAGATTTATTTGATATGCATCTTGTATAAAACATCCGTGAGGAGAGCAATAATGACTGCCAGAGCCCACCATGTTTAAAAAGAAAGTTCTGTCATCTTATTCATTTCACAGCAAAAGAATTTTCAAAGAAAAGTCAAAATGAGGATACACTTGGTAACCACCACAGACATAAATCACAACCATAATATATCTGAATTAATTGTAGCCTATGTAAACTTGCTTGGGTAGCAGTGCCTACAACTTGTCCAGAAAAAGGTCTTGAAAAAGAGTTATTCATAAAGCCATTCAGGACTTTATAATATGTGCTTGGTGGTATGAGTATTTCAAATGAAATTATGGATATTTTGATCAAACTTGGTCCTGTTATGAAAATTTGGCGGTCGGCTTAATTTTCTTGTATTGATAAACATCCGTATTGCCATGTTTTCCATAATCCATAACCTGTATTCATTTATAGATTAATCATGAAATTAAGGACAACAGTTAATAAACAAGGAATCTGAATAACAATTCTGAAAGCTGTAGCATTAAACCCAATATTGCGTTTATAATAATTACTCATTTAATTTAAAAGTGAGTAGATTTGAGGCGTATCTCATGCCACATATAATAAATAGCAACAACAAACAAGCAACCAAATAATTTACCAAGATTCGGTACTGGCACCTAAAGTAATCAATGAACAAAAATTGATTATGTAAGGTTTGGAAAACCATTTGTCCAACCATCAACTTTCTGTTTAATATTCTGTAAAGTCCTTGGATCGAATGCTGATCCGACAACAATATCCTTCTCTGAATTACCATTATCCCTACTATTATTTGTATTATTATCTATATTGACATCGTCCTTAGAATTATGGGTATTACTAGCACCATTAGCATCATCACCTCGATATATATTCCTCCCTATTGATGACCCGCCCAACGTGTCCAGTGGTCCCTGAGCAGTGATCATTCTGTTAAACATCAAATTTCCATTAGGTTCAACTGTTAAGTTTGCACTATGAAATATTTCCCATTGCTCATCATCGCAAAAGAAATCCCAATATTTGTCAGAGACCGTAAAGCCTACATTATCTTCCATGTCATTATCTACAGAAGTCCCGGCTGGAACAGTCATATCATCCTGATCGTCAACTGCACTGTCACTTCCATGAGATCTATGAGGTAAATTTCGTAATATTTGATCTGGTGTTGGCAATGCATTATCGTCCATCCATTCATGGTACAAAACATTATGTGATTTTGCAAGATGTTGATATTGTACATATGAGTCCCTACAATTACTATAATTCGACATAATGCTGTATGTATCCTTGAAAGTAACGTAGTATTTTCCTTTTTATTGATATCTCTATTCTTTTTAGAATAACGATGTCAATCAAGCTATAATTTATTATCAGTTTTGTATTCATTTCCATATTAAAATTTCAAATTTCAGTATAATTTTTTGTTTACAGGGAGCGAATTTTAATGCATAAACACCGTTCTACGTACAATTCTCTCCTTTATAAATAATTATATTCATTGTATAATTCGTCACATCATATTAGATAAAGCTAACTTAAGGAAGCCTTATACGATGAGAAGTCTACTATTTAAAGGAAAACCAACCAACCAACCAACCAACCAACAAACAAACAAGGGGAACAGCTAAGTAACCAGCACATAACATTATATATGCGGTACACATTTCTAATTACATCGCTTCTAGTAGCAATTATATACCTGTCAAACGTTACATACGGTAAGAATATAGTCAGTATGAGTGTCACGACAGACAGTCATGGAAGACTCCATCGCCGGCTGATTCTTCCATTGAACAACCACCAAAGCCATGGCACTATAGACTCTGCTCAACCACTGATATACCCGACAGTCGCAGGAGCATTACCACTGATGTGTCCCATCAGTTCCCAATAATCTCTTAATATACATGTATATGTGTATTAAACAGGGAAAAAACAAAAACAGAAAAAAATTCACGATCACATGACCACACCCGATCACATGACAATCACATGATCACACCCGATCACATGACAATCACATGATCACACCCACACACCCTCCCGAGCATCATCGGCTTTACATGCCATTTTATCTCCCGCGGGGCCAAGGGTTTGCTATGCCGGCATTTGACTGGGGAATTGGGCCTGTTATTGCCGAGAAAATTTCGTGTTCGTGCAGCAAATTCCTAAAACGCGAACACCGCAAATTATTCGCAGGCTTTCAAGTTGTGGGCATTGATGGCATAGTTTGCAGCACTTTATATATATATAACGTAATATGCAAATGGAAAGTTTAATGGGACAAGAACCCTTTCTTAGTGATGGTTTTGCCAAGAACATTGTTGTTATCATTATTATCATTATAGACTCATTAGGTAGAGTGCTTTATTGTTAGCTGATCACTCAAATATACATATTCATATTATTAGCATAACATATTCTCCATTCTATACTATTATATATAGAAAGAAATATTTTGTGATTTACGATATCTTTTTTCTTATTTTTCTTTTTTATTAACTGTATTTTTACTGATACACCTAGATATACATAGTATATTTGCTTACGCAGTTATAACTCGATGAATAATAGCAATTCACTGTCGTACTCAGGGAAGTCATACTCTAGAGCATTACTCACAAAGGAAGGTATTGTGGTCAAAACTCAGGGACCTGTCACAGATGCTTATGATCAAGTAGGAAACTCTAATGGCTCTACAGTATCATTTCTCAGCGGATGTTTCACATGTCTGAACACTGACTATGAATGCGATCCTTCAACGGTAGGCCTATTACCGAATAATACTTTGATTCCATTCAGAAGAATACTTAATGCAAAATCAGTTGATTCCTTGGAGCAGTCACGTGACGGGTATGGCCGTCTTGCCCAAAGTTCCGCGGGACCAAGTGATCCTAATGCTGTCAGACACGATAATGTTAATCGAATGGATAAGAAAGGTTTAGATGATGATGGCAATGGCGATGAGGATGAGGATGAGGAATCTGCAAATTCTTTAATTGAATTGACCTTTGTAGTACCTCAGGGAAATGATATCGTTCCACAGAAATTATATTTGTCTATTGAACACGTTCCAACAGTAGGGGGTTCTCTGATGAATAAGAATCAACCAATCAAGGATAGTAATGCCGATGGTGGTGGTAGTAGTAGCACAATGACTACATCCTCTCAAGAGGATACTGAAAATATCGTCGAATTGATTTTCCAGCGAAGCTTTGAAGGTATTAAAAGACATAAATCGATCTTAGTGGTAATCAACCCATATGGTGGGAAAGGGAAAGCTAGAACATTATACGAAACTAAATGTCATCCTATCTTAGCGTCAACAGAATGTAAAATTGATATTGCTTATACAAAATATGCACGTCATGCTATGGATATCGCTAGAGATTTGGATCTAGAGAAATATGACACAATTGCTTGTGCCTCTGGGGATGGGATCCCTTACGAGATTATTAATGGGTTGTATCAGCGGCCGGACCGCGTTGCTGCGTTTAATAAACTTACAGTGACTCAATTACCTTGTGGTTCTGGGAATGCAATGAGTATATCTTGCCATTGGACTAATAATCCCTCATATGCTGCATTGTGTCTTGTGAAATCCACCGAGGCAAGGATAGATATGATGTGTTGTTCACAGGAATCGTATGCCAATGAATTCCCTAGATTATCGTTTTTAAGTCAAACGTATGGTGTCATTGCTGAGTCTGATATTAACACAGAATTCATTAGATGGATGGGACCTTCAAGGTTTGAATTAGGGGTGGCAGTCACTGTTTTGCAAGGTAGGAAATATCCTTGTGATCTTTATGTGAAATATGCCGTCAAGGATAAGAAAGATATTCATATTCATTACATCGAACAAAAAAATAAAACTACTTTATTATTTGATAGAGAGACAACCACTCCAGAAGAATGTACAGCTCAATTAGCTTCAGATAATGATTTGACAGAAGATGATTTCAAATTGAAATATTCTTTAAATAATGATGTTCCAGAGGATTGGGAAAGACTTAATCCAGATATTGCAAATAATTTACAAATTTTCTATACAGGGAAAATGCCATACATGGCTGCAGATACAAAATTCTTCCCTGCTGCATTACCATCAGATGGAAGTTTTGATATGGTCATTACAGATTCAAGAACACCGTTGACTAAAATAACACCTATCCTATTGTCTCTAGATAAAGGGACACATATATTGGAACCTGAAGTTATCCATGCAAAAGTTCTAGCATATAGATTAGTACCAAAGATTGAAGAAGGACTATTTTCTGTCGATGGTGAGAAATTTCCGTTGGAGACAATGCAAGTTGAGATTTTACCTCGATTGGTGAAAACTTTACTTGTTAATGGTTCTTATATCGACAGTGAATTTGATACTATGATCTAATCAACATTCAAAAAAGCATATAAAATACAATATGCTTATCTAACAATTACATAAATACATAAAAGACAAGCTTTACACATCTATCATGACTTAATAATATAAAATAAATATTAATTTTTTTATATATAGATATACTTATCTTTTTCTAATATGGGAAAATGAGTGTTTAATTTTCTTCTTCATATGATGTGTATACATTCTCAATTGACGTCTATGTCTTCTCCTTCTAGAAGCAGTCGATACTAATGAATATTCAGAATCATTTCTTAGATGACGAATTCTTAATCTATCCTTAAGATATTTTATTATTAATGATCTCTGACCAGTTTGTTCTTGAATCGATCTTTCAGGGGAACCAATACTTGGTGTAGATGAATAGTCATCGAAGTCAGTAATTTTTCTATTTCTTTCTGGGAAAAAATCACTATTATTATCTTCATAATCCAAATTCATATTGTAGTAATGACCTGTTTCAGGATTTTCAATATATGGTTTAAATGATTGTTCGCTAGGATAATTAAAATCTGGAACTACCCTGGCATGTAAACTATCATCGGAATTTGTCCTTTCGGAGAGTGGAATCTTGAAAGTTGAGACGTCTCTTGTTTGTTTATCGTAAGGTGACGATTTTAATTGTTTCATTTGTGATTTCAAATCTAAAATATTGCCCAGAAGGAATGGCAATTGATTGTTCGGAATATTATAATCAAATACATTATCTTCTTTATTTGACATGTAAAGAGAAGATGGTTGTATAGAATCTTTTCCCGAGATTTCCCTTCCTTGTTTTATCCCATGATGGTCGTATTCGGTTGTAACGTCGTTTATTATATTGAGCGGTGCTGTGCTTGTGTCAAATTCCGAATGTGATGCCTGATACCGAAAATCAAACTTTGAATTATGAATCTTTTTAAAGCGTCTTCCTAAATGTTTATTGTTATTGTTAAATTTGTTCTGGTTAGTTTGATAACTACTATCTGGTGAATAAAACTTCGGAATTAAATTTTCATTATCAATGATGCAACTCTCTTGATTTTCATTAATATTTTTAAAAAAATTTGATTTCATTGATGCGATGCTGGAGTACCCTTTCTTAAACCTCTTAGATAATTTATAACATTAGATAACAGATACATCTATACGTGCAAGAAGAGCTATCCTTTTTGATTGTTATCAATATACACTCTACGTTTATTTATTTTTATCAAAATAGTTAACAATTATATTGTTTCAATTGTGACGCCTGACGTCATTAAAAAATCTGAAAACATGGACTATGTAATTTCCTTTGATGCCATATGCTGAGCTATTATGTATTATTATAGGCGTGGCTAAATATACACATTAATATATATTAAATCGTTTGAAGAAAAAATTTTCTATCAATCTATTTTTGCTTATTTGGAGGTACTATCCTTTAAACTGACAATTCTGTTCAAGATAATCTTGTCATCGGTACTTTCCTTATCCATTGTGAAGTAACCAACTCTCATACCTTGGAATCTAAAGGTTTCCTTGGTTGTCTTGTCTTCTTCGACGTAGAATTCAGATTCTTTAATGGAGTCAACAACCCATGGAGCAGACTTGATGACTTCGTGGTAGTTGTGTTCAATGACAGCATGCTTGTAAACCACTTCACTATCTGGGTTAATGTCCTTCAAGAAACCGCCTTCATGTGCAGATGGGTTTTCGGAATGGAACAATTGGTTATAAACTCGGGTTTCATCAATTCTAACTGGCGAGTTGAATTTTGAAGAGATTGGAACCCATTGAATATAGGTCTTTGGCTTCTTGGACTTTTCACCTTCCTTTAATGGGGCATTGTTGTAATTGACATACAGTTTTGTTATCTTGCCAGAATTATCCTTTTCTAATCTGATGAAGGATACAGTATGTGGGACTCTGACTAGACCAACGTCTTGCTTTGGAGTCAATCTGAAGAATTCAGCATCGGAAGCATCCTCAGAGAAATCAGATCTTTCAATGTAGAATTTCTTGGTGAATGGAACAGATCTATCACCAAACTTTGGAGTACCAGCTCTGTAAGGAATAGAGACAACTTCTTCAAAGTCATCGGCAACATTTTCAACAATAACCTCAATTGGATCCAAGACAAACATTAATCTTGGGGTTGTGTCTTCTAGATACTTTCTAACAGCATTTTCAAATCTAGCAACTTGAATGTTAGTCGTACTAGTGGTAACACCTAGAGTGTTAATGAAATTCAAAATGGCGCCAGGTGGAACACCACGTCTACGAATACCTTCCAAAGTGAATAATCTTGGATCATCCCAACCTCTAACAAACTTTTCTTCGACCAATTTGGCGATCTTTCTCTTCGATAGAATTGTACCAGTGATATTCAAACGACCATATTCTCTTTGAGCAGGTCTAAATACATGAACTTGGTCACATAACCATTCGTAACTTTGTCTCGATAAATAAAATTCGGTGGTACATAAGGAATGAGTGATATTTTCAAAGGAATCGACCAAACAGTGAGTAAAATCATAAGTTGGGTAGATTTTCCACTTGGTACCAGTTCTTGGATGTGGAGCATTCAAGACTCTGTAAGCAACTAAATCCCACATTTGTGGGTTTGGAGACTCTATGTTCATCTTCATTCTTAGAGTAGCTTCCCCTGGTTGATAATGACCTTCTTTCATCTTTCTAAATTCTTTCAAGTTTTGTTCAATACTGTTACTACGGTGCGTACAAGCGGATCTTTCACCACCTGGAGTACCGTCTTCTTTGATACCACGACATTTCTTCACTTCTTGGGCAGTACAATGACAGACATAACCTCTGTCGTTATTGATTAATACTTCGGCAAGATTGTACAATTCGTCAAAGTAATTACTGGAGTAAGTAATCTTCCATGGAGCAAAACCTAACCAGGATACCATTCTCTTAATAGATTCGAAGTATTCAGGAGCCTCGGCTTCAGGGTTAGTATCGTCGAATCTCAAGTAACAGACACCATCCCAGTGTTTGGCGTAACCGAAGTTGACCATGATAGCCTTGGAATGACCAATATGTAAGTAACCATTTGGTTCAGGTGGGAATCTAGTACGTACTTTACCTCCAGTAGCCTTCAAATGTTCGACCATAAGTTCTGGGAAAGCTTGAGGATTTTCACCTACTTTATGTAGGTCACCCAAGAAACCTTCGGTAAACATAGTTCTCTTTGGTTCATCTGAGGTAATGCCAGTAGCAGAGGCGGTAGTACCTTTACCCTTCTTGTTATCAGTTTGTTTCTTAGTCTTCTTCTTCACTAGATCTCTTTCATCCTTTGGACCTAGAACCTTTAATATCTCTTCGTCAATGATTGGCTTAAAAGAACGTGGGTCGGCCCATTTTAATTCAGGTAAGTTCTTAATATTAGCAAAAATACCTGGGACCAACTTATAACGATCATGTAGTATAGTTTCTTTGTTATCTTCAATATATTTCACAACCGAAGCGCGAACTTCGACGTCGGTGACTTCAATACCAACACCAGAGTTTTCATTCATTGATTCGGTGGTTGCATCAGCACCATGTTCCTTAATGTATTTGAATGCAGCATTGACTTGTAGAGCAGTCTTGAGATCTTCAGAAGCAATACCTTTAACCACTAAACCGATGTTAGAGATCTCTGCACCTTTAACAAGAGAGGCCAGACTATGTAGAAAGTTTCTAGTAGACTTGTTCCATTCATAGCCTGCAGGGGCATCTTCGAGCAAGGTCTCCAAGGATGTAGACACCTTCTTATTCTTTACGATCTCTTTGATCTTAGGTTCTTCAAAACCTACTTTGCTAAATAGCTCTGTCAATTCTTCAACAGATGACATTACAATGTAATTGTTGTTGGAGTTGTTATTTTCACAAAAAATAATTAAACGAAATTAATACGTTTAGTACTTCCAAATAATGTAAATTCAAGAATTAAATATGTGTGTATGTGTGTAGATTTATCAATCAATAATTTCTGTTTCCTTATCTGCTTAAGTAATCATCATCGGGCCTCTCCCTCTAACTAATCTGTCAGTGACACCTCTCTATCGCCGAATCGGTGATATAAGAACTGAAAAATTTTCTGTCGTGGAAAATGATAGACGCAAACAATTTCTTTCAGATTTTTTTTTCAGTGAAAAATTCAGCGACGACGACGAGACAAACATTTTCTGCATTTCATCACATTACAATTCATTTCAGTTCACTTTTATATAAACAATTGCTTACTTAAAAGGATATTTAGTTTTACGTTTTTAATTTGTGTTTGTTTATTTAGTATATGAGAAGTCCCCCATATCACTCATATCACAGCAACAATGGATACCAAAACCCCAGTCACTCTAGCTAAAGTTATCAAGGTCCTAGGCCGTACCGGTTCTCGTGGTGGTGTCACCCAAGTTCGTGTCGAATTCATCGAAGACACTACTAGAACTATCGTCAGAAACGTCAAGGGTCCAGTCAGAGAAAATGACATCCTTGTCCTAATGGAATCTGAACGTGAGGCTCGTCGTCTACGTTAAGGAGACAAAAATAAATATTATTGATTACAATCACCATTTTATTTTCTTTCTTCGTACCACATTCTATTACAAAAAAACAACAAAAAAACAACCACTCACTTCTTCACATTATTTTTGCTAATTTCTTTCACGATAGTGATATTGCCTAAGGTATAGTTATCATTAATATACAATAATTCTTTTTTTGAACTGCTATTGATTGCCCATGTTCTCATCGCTGGTTTTTTGATCCTTTCATAATGGATTCATAAGGTATCTTAACATGATACTTTCTGTTTAATCTGGGAAAAAAAATTTAGTCTTGCTACAAGTTTTTTCTTTTAGAACGGTTATTTACAAAGAGTCCCTTTTCTTTGGTGGACTAGTACCTATTAAATATCGATTGAACAATATATTTTGCATTGTTTATTACATGGCACACACTTTCCTATGTTTGTTATAGATGAGACTAGATGATTGAAGTTACCTAAGTCGTATTACATCTATTTTTACTGAGAAAGATGTGTGTACTTGCATTTTTAATAAAACAAAATTTTGAATCGTGCTTATTTATTATGACTAGCCACTATGAAATCTCATTTAATAACTGTTTATAATCGTTTCTACAAGTCACTTAGCGGCTGATTTTTACCATAACAAAGTAGAAGATACAATGGATTGAAGGAAATCAATCAGAGCCCAGTGTATGGAATATATATTCATATTCGTACTGGACCAATTGATTAGAACACACTTTTTCCATACAGTGCAACTGGTGTAATTATTTGCTATTACTCTTTAGGGTTTTCTCCTACAAACAGTTGATAGCTAATCTTTGCACTTGCTTGAAAATTACATATATTCACCGATATATACTTATATTATATATACATCATATCTAAGGAAATAAAAATTATATTGAAGTTACAACATTTGGCGTTAGTTTAACCATTTTATAACTACCACAGCAAGTTTCTATATTTAAAGTCATCGAACGCAAACCTTTTTGTTTACATATTTGAAACTTGAAATTATCGCCACCTTGCGTTTAAGAAGAGGAACTTTATGTTATATTTTATATGAAAATGAATTACAATACGGTTGGCTCTACCCAAATGTCTGCCTTTGAATTACTGAGGAAACCATGTGTTGATTTATCGAAACTTGCATTTTTGCCAAAAGACGTTTTCGATCCTAATAGCAAGGATCTTACCCTAGCACTTCGAGCAGTAGATCATGTCTTAGAGAAGTTAATAGTGCAAAATGATGAGGAAATGGTTGAAATTCCACCACAACTGGCTGATTATATATTCACTCCCATAGGAAGCTTGCTGAAACAGGAATCTCTTTCAAATATAGCAAGTCAATACGTTCTATCAATCATATCAAATTTGCTAAAGTCTGCATGGAATAAAAAGGGAATGTTCTCTGAAGAATTGGCTAAACAATTATTCCCTATTATTACGTATTTGATTAATGAGTCACAGGATGAGTCTACGTTACAAGAAAGGTCGAATGAATTCAAATATGTGACTGCTACTGTGTTACAATCCTTTATGAAGTCTATTGAAACACAAAGTTATCATAAAGAATTTTTTTCTACCCAAAATAGAACCATGCAACCAATGGCACACTCAGTAACTATTCTTTTAAATATATTACAACACACATCACAGACCCCAGATGCTCAACTTGCGTGTATCGACACTTTATCGATACTATACAATGGCATCATACAAGATGGTGAAACACTTTCATATATTCTACCTGGTAATGTGTCTGCAATATCAAAATTACTTGTTCTTCCAGGTCGTAATGTCAATTATAAAGTGGTCTGCCAGACAATAAAGCTCCTTGAATCATTACTTCAGAGAGTGTATGACGATATAGAATTACATGCGCATGTTAACGTCATTGAAGATATCACTGATTTAATTGGGGATCAAGGTGAAATAAAAGAATTTAAAAATGATGATGTAGTGATTGAGAATAATTTCAATTTAGAATCGCGACATAGAAATACGAGCTGGCTCAAGGGTACATCTTCTCAAGTCAATATTGCTCTTCAAAGTTTTATACCGAGACTGTTAAAGCGTAATAATAGTATAATAAATGAATCACTAATACAATTTGTCTCAAATATTTTAGCGAATTGTTCGACGTCCCTGGTGGTTTGTAAAGAGATATTGATATCAGTATTACTTGAATTAGAAACAGATCCAAATTCTCAATTGTCTCAAAATATATCACTCGTTAAAAATCAAATAAATGATGAATTACAACACCTTCATACGCATATACAATTCGATGCTAGCAAGAAAATTAAAACCTTGGATTTTGCACTGAAAATAGTTTCAGGTTATAGCATTGATGCGAATAGTATGATTTACACAATCGGTACAATTATAGACAGTCTGGATTCACAGAATGAACCTAGCAAACTTTACGCTTCCAAAAATGAAAGTACCATTATTGAACAATCAAACAATATTATTATATCAGATAATTTTGATCTTTCGAAACCTTCCAAATCAGAAGTTAGAGTATTCCATAAGTTAACAAATGAGACAGAAAAAAGTATAAAATTATTACTAGAACATATAGGTAAAGAATTAACAATGAACAATAATATCTCACAGATTGTTGAAACGCTCACATCAAATTTTGATCCAAATGAGTCGTCATTAATGAAACGTACTATTACACTATGGGCCATAGATTGTTTGCTTATAGGCGCTCGGATGGACGAAACGTTCGATCAAGGGGAGATCGATCTGTATATATTGTTAGATGATGCTGACACATATGAAGCATCTGAAGATGCAGCCTCAGCATGTTACGCTGCCCTTGAGTTTTCAAATAACCTGGCTGATGAGATTACTATTGCTTCTGAAGGTAGAGTCATAAATAAAGAACAAGAGATTAGTTTTTGTACAATTCTCTCTACAATTAAGACTGTATCTTCTGTTCTAAAATATGGTTTTGAACAGGAATTAATAGAATATCTGTATATCGTAATTGAGAATTTAGCTTCTAGTTCTCCCCAGATTAGATATTTTGCACAAGAATGTTCCATTGCGATTGCAAATGAATTGTATGAAGGCAATGTGAAAACGTTAATATCTGAAAATATGGATTATTTGGTTGATACGATATCAATTAAATTGAATTCCGGTTTGACAGATCGTATGTCTACAATGTTAATGGTAATTTATAAAATAGTTGGGTATAAAGCAATCGAAGCATTTAGCGATGTATTGGAGACAATATTCAAGTTGATAGATTTTTATCATGGTTATTCCGAATTGTGTTTGCAGTTCTTTCAGCTATTCAAGGTTGTTGTGATCGAAATGAAGCATGCTTACCTAGATACAGACACTTTATTGTTAGGCAATGATCATGTTGTACCCGTTACGTTTGCTCCATGGGGAATTACAAACTTCCAACAAATACTGAATATTTTGGACCGTGAGTCTGACGAGAGTAATTTAATTAATGGTAATACAGATTTAAAGTTTGGCGAGGATGAGCCTAAGAATTTTCAAGCATATTTTGATCAAAAATTAAATGAAATGAAAGCTGACAGTGATGATGATGATGATGAAGACGATGACAGAGAAACTGATCACCCAGAAGGAAATGACGACGAGGAAAAATGGACGTCCCCGATTCCCAAAGAATCCTACAGAATACTACTTCAAATATTTGCTTATGGGGATCGATTGTTGAAACATAATTCAAAGCCACTTAAAATACAAGTTTTAGAGGTAAGTTCATTAGTTGTCCCCCTTTTATTTACGCAATATAATTCAATGTTGCCACAAATCGCTCAAACATGGGATTCAGTAGTTGAATGTACTTTTGATAAAGATTATGCTATTGTAAACTCTGCTTGTAACTGTATCAAAGAAATGATACATTATTCCGGAGATTTTTTGACCAAAAGATTCATAGACTTATGGAAACAGCTTCAGAAACGATGTGTACTGTTACAAGAAATATCTTCTCGTATACAGTCAGCCGTAATGCACTCTCCAATATCCGAAAGTCAAGATGTCATAATAATAATTAAGCATCCTGCTGTCATACAAGGAGCACTAACTTCTCTGTGCTTGATGCTTTTAGAAGGTATGATCATTTCGGAAATGCAAATATCTGAAGACACTTTGCAAGAAATGATCTGTTGTTGTACTCAAGTAATCCCAAGGGATCAAATTACAGGAAAATCATTATTGATAGGTGATATCATGAGTAACATTAAATATGTAACGATCTAATTAAGTGACCTATTGTATACGTGTTTATTTGTTTATTTTCATTTATATCCTTCATTATCAACACAACACTTTTAATTATGCTCAAAAAAATAATATCGTTCATAACATTAGATTTCTTGAAATTGTCATTGAAAATTTATGTGTTGGAGTAACAGACACTACCAGTGTTTGTGACTGTTTGACCACTATTAAATAATGTTGAAATCTATATATGACAACCATGGTCAACCTAAAAGGAAATACTCAAAAAGGGAGGACAAAAGTCATTCAAGAAGTCCCAATGGCAGTGGTCATCAGAAGTATTCATTAGATGAACTAGATGATTATCTACAAGTTGAAAGAGACGCCCAAAGAATAGGGACAATACAGCAGAATACACAAGATGAGCCACATGTCCCCGAAGTGGTAAAGAGTCAAGACCTGTCCAATGGGGAACCAAAGACATACCTTACTGGAGATGGATATGATGATGATGATGATATTGAGATGGTACTAGACAGCGTTGAAAATAATGAACAGCAAGATTTTATTAACATAATTCCCATAAATAATCAGACTGAAGAGTTTATATCAATAGATGGTTCTCAGTCGCAAATACCAACCTGTTTCGTGATAGATACAAATTTTATAATATCTCATCTTGAGATACTAGAAAATTTGAGATCGTTATTTACCCAATATCATCATACAATTATTATACCAAGATATACAATTCGAGAGCTAGATGGATTGAAAGGATCAGATAGAGTAATTGAGAACAATGAGTGCGGTAGTTCTACCAATAGACATAAAAGTGTTGGGGAAGCTGCAAGAGCTGCAAATACATGGATATACAGTCATTTAGCAAATACATCTAGTGGTGTCATTGGCCAAAAATTATCCCAACGAATAAATATTAATTCAATAAAAGATGATTCCATTTTAGATTGTTGTCTTTATTTTAAGGAAAGAAAGAATTGTTTTGTAATATTGTTGTCCAATGATAAGAATCTTTGCCTGAAGGCTTTAACCGAAGAAGTTCTTACAGTATCATACAGAACGGGAATGACTGGTGAACTTATAGCGAGGATTGCCTACGACGAGAGAAACTACAGGTTTGGTTCAACAACCGAAGAGTTGAGTCACCCATCGACGAGCGTTTCTGGTCAAGATGTGTCTGTTGGTCGCCATATGGACTCAGCGAGACCTCCATTCTCAGAAATTTCAGCTCGTATATTTGAAGATGTCACTGTCATGGTGATAGAATCGACTAAGCGTATAATGTTGGATGAATATGGTGATACTGTAGAGTTTTTGGATTTCAATTCAAATAGCTTACATAGTTTAGTGGATGTCTCCAAATGTATATACACATACTGGGTGTCAGTATTTTCTGAATATTTCCGAGGAAGCAATCTTATAAAAGAGAGTTGGAAGGACCTTCCTGTAGCATTAACCAGTTTGCCCACTCAAAATGAAACTCTTCATATATTTCAACAATTTTGGTGTGATATTTTAGAACATCTATTTATCAAAAGCAATGTGGTAGATCAGGAAAAATTACTGACAAAATTAGAGGGATGGGAACGACTTATTGCAAATATCATTTAACAACTCATTGAAAGAAAATATTATGTGTATACATATGCGCATCTATTCGATCGCATACCGTGATACATCATTAGATAACGATAAATATAACATTAAAATAAATAAATTACTGACGTATATACGCTATACCGACTTTCTATTCATTTATATCTTTTTTCTCATCTATTACCTTCTCTTCCTCCTCCTCCTCTTGTTCTTTTTTAAAATCATTCATTTCGTATTCATCTGGAGCTTGCTTTCTGTTACTTTGATTTAATTCTCCTTCTTCCAGAACGAACGTTCTTAGTTTATCCTTAATTGTGGATCTCGTCTCTCCTATAGCACTATTGACAACATTTAAGACAGGTCCCCATAAATCAAATTTATTAACAAAATATGCACCTACAACACCCAATAACAGTAACGTAATCAGCAATGGATTCCTTAGGATCATCATAAATTCATTCCAACCAAGTACCACGATTAAAGCATATACCCAAATTGGAATATGTGTGGTGGTTGTAATCATGGATCTCTTGGCATCAAGGACGCTTAAGTTAATTTGTCTCCTAAATTGTCTCAAAATTTTCTCCTTTTGGATTTCGTTTATAATATGGGCAAACCGCTCTAAATGATAAATTCCTAGATCATCTTCAACTTCAACATCTTCCACTCTAACATCAGGTATAATTTCTGTATTATCAGTCGTTTTTGCAATACATAAAACCCCAAATATATTCAATGCCTGTTCTTTAGCGATTTTGAAGGCATTGTCAATTTGGTTTTCATCCTTCCAAAGTATTGGTGTATCATTTTCATCATATCTAAACGAATTTTCAAATTTCTCTCTTAATATTCCAATAACTGCATCCTCTTTCAAATAATCATGAACGGTAACATTGAGTAAATACCATGCTATATAACGTAACCTTTTGTAGATGGTGTCATTTAATTCCGGGGTAAACCCAACTTGGAAATCATATGTTTTCATACTATTGTCAGATGTAGTTTCGAATTTGATCAACAGTTCATCCATTGATCTCTTAAAGAAGGACATGACTCTATCCCAAACGTCATCTGATGGATTTGCTAGGTAAGAGATTACATTATCTTTGATCGCAAAATTCATATTCTTTTTGAACTGGGAAATAATGCTCTTAACTTGGATAGCACGAAGTTCATTTTGCTTCTTGTTTAAAAATTTAGTAAATTTAGCGTTAAGTTCAGCAATAGATTCTTCATTAATTAAATCTTTCTCTTTAAAATTGCTAATAAATTCATGAAATCTAGTTGTGATGTCTTTTGAAATTTCAATTAAAATTTCATTGAAAGATGAAGTTTCATCGTCATTTGTTGATAGTGATTTTTTTAAGGAATCAATTAATTCTGTAGATGTTCCTTGAATAAATAATTCGATAGTTTCTTGAAATTTGTCATTGATCTTTGAAAGTAATTTAATTCTGTTTTCAAGATAAATTTGTTTGGTGTAACGGCTTGCTAAATCATCGTACATACCTGTAGATTGAACTTTTATAGAGACCAACATTTCGATTAAAGCGTCTTTATTGTTTTCCAATATCAATGGTTTTATATTAGAGTCATAATTTTCAAAATATTTGGTCAGAGTTTCATTCATGATTTCATCAGTCTTAAATCTTGCAACAAGAATCTGTTGAGTTGGCAAATCTAAGTCTTTGTTATTTTCAATTTGATCCCAACAGTTTTCAGAGTACATACTCCAACCATCAAGTGGTAGCATGTGATGGAATTCCGGTTTGAACAAATATTCATCGTTATTTTCTTTATTAGAGAAATTGTCCCCCAGATTTTTTACATCTTCCAAGAATTTATCTGCTCTTAGAATTTTATGGCTCAACCCAACAAATTTCAAATCAAAGAAATCATAAATTGTAGAATCCTGACAACTAGCAGGTTTACTTAAATCCTTCCATATATTTTCTAATTCACTTGTTAGTGTAGAACTCAAACTTTCCAATGGAGTGACTCCGATATGATCCCTAATTACAAACAACAGCAGCATCTTATGTTTTTGAGAATGGGAAGATGCATCTGATCTTTTAGAATTCTTTCCGAAGAGAGATAAATTGACCTCAAAGACAGTCTTCAACAATCCCATGTTATTACCTTGATATAAACCAATTTGTTGCTCCCATAAGTTAATAATCATAACTTCCGAGACAGCAATGGCAAATAAGGCAGCCTTCCTTTCAAAATCCTGATCTTCACCACGTTCAGCACCATCAGAACCTTCAACATCTAAAATAAATATATCAGATCCTGGGTCGCTACGAACACCTCTATTGGTATTAACGGCTTGTGTATGAGAAAGCCAAATACCTTTAGTGGTTTGTTGTCTCTTTTCATGAGCATCCATTGTGTCAAAATTAGTGTTGAATAAAAGGTTTAGCAGTGTAGATTTACCACTAGATTGAGAACCAAATACAGAGATAACATGATAGTTTTGATCAATATCTCTACCTCCTAAGCAATTATTGAAGTAAACTGGTAACCCTTGCGAGAATTCTTTATCCTCGTTGATCAACTGCACAGCCATATTTTTTGCAGTATCAGCTGGAATTTCCTCAGACATTGGTTCGCTTATTAAGGTTCTTCTTAAAGTATCTCTATTCAACGTCCAATACAGTAGCCAGTTATTTCTTTTTGAATATTCGTTTCTTCCCTTTAGAAATGTTCTGTAGTTTTCCTGAAATATTCATTTGTATTATACGTAGCCTGATCGTTTCAATTGCAGTGAAGTTCCCATCTCGTTCTTTGGCAAAGCTGAAAAACGAAAATGTAAAAAAAAAAGTAAATTCGAATAAAAGAACAAGAAGAACAAGAACTGTCGTTATCATTTGCAATAGCTTCTTCAAATAAGGATACATCTATTATTAAATTTGCCTTGAGAAGCGTGGAAAGTTATTGACAAGAAACCTAAGTAATAAAAACAAAATGTCAACCGAGAATAAAGATAATGTTATACAACAAAAGTTAGCCAGAACGTTACACCGTTTCGAGAGTAAGATTGTTGCAGGAGACTATTATGAGGCACATCAGACCCTGAGGACAATTGCTAACAGATATGTCAGAGCTAAGACTTATGAATTGGCTATTGAATTAGTCAGTCAAGGTTCCACGTCGTTGTTGAAAGCTAAACAAGGTGGGTCTGGTACTGACCTTATCTTCTACTTATTAGAAATATATGATCAGGCTGAAGTGACCGTAGATGATGCCTCTATTGGTAGATTGATTCAATTGTTGGTTCTAATTGAACCAACGGAACCAAATATGAAGGATGTAATAACTGGTATGAACAATTGGTCTGTAAAGTTCAGTGACTATAAATTTGGTGACCCATACTTACATAATGTGATGGCCTTGAAGCTGTTAGAAGGTGAACATATATATGAGGCCGAGAGATATTTCATGTTGGGTACACATGATTCAGTAGGGAAATATATTGAATTAGTATGGGATTGGTTTGTTCAGGCTGTAGATGAAGATATTCAAAAAGGTTTCAATACACCACAATTGACTTTAGTAGGATCTTTCTTTAATAGATTAATATTCAATTATTTGTTTATTTCTAATATCAAATTTGCCAATGAAGCAAAAGAAAAGTTCTTAAAGCAATATGTTGAAGAATATCCAGATGTGAAATACGAAACCATTGCAAAACGAATTCCAGGTCAGGATGAAGATTTTAAACTATTTTTCTTTAACGATTGTTCAGAATTGAATTTCTTACAATTACTGATATTGACATGTCAAACAAAAAATAAGGCATTGTTTCAGAGTCTCAATGAACAATACAAAGAATTAAGCACTAAATTTGCTCCTCAACTTGAATTCCTAGGGCAAGAATATTTTGGAATCCCAGCACAAAGACAATCTAATTTCTTACAAGATATGATGTCAGGTCTTCTAGGTGGTTCTAAATAGTTATGATACAATATGTATATAATCTCTAATAATAATCTCTCGAGTTATATTATACCTTTCTTCTCCCATTTCTGAACGAGTTAAATATTATTCTTACTTACAGATATTTGAAATATTTATTTTGTTTTCGTTCTAACTGAATCTTTCTCGGGTATAGTTATTATTATTTCAATATACTTGACCTTTTGAGAGCCTCGAGCAATTCTGGTCTCTGTGAATTAATAAGATCTTGTTGAGCCTCTTCAAAAGTGGCTAATTTTCTATTCCTCTTATGGTCTTCAGGGAATTCATCCTTTAATGTGACTATTTGCATCTCATAAATATGAAACTCAGATCTAGGAGGATGAACGATCACATTATCGGTATGTATTTCATTCTTAAAATTATTGTTCCATTCTTTTGGTGGACGCATGTCCTCTACAAACCCTAATTTTGCAACAATCTCACCCACACAACCACTTTCTTCCCATGTTTCTCTAATTGCTGTCTTACTGTAGTCTATTGATCCATCAGATTGTACAATGACTTCATCGTTCTCTACACCACCTTTAGGTATAATCCATTTATTCCTATCGGCAGACGAGTTGATCATTAACACTTTGCTGTGATCAGTGGTCAAACATACACAGCCAGCAACAATTCTGGCACCACTCTTTTCAGAGTACACTTGGTTTTCTCTACCAACACGAGCTACTTTTGATTGTGTAATATCAGACATCTTTTAAAATGAACGAGCGTTAATGTATGGTTGGTCCTCACCTCCATTATATATCTTACTATCCCAAGAACAAGGGACACATAACCTTCATTTTTTCAAGCAGAATAGCCTCGAGGTTCCGTTATGTGTCTTACCTGACGAATATTTATATTGATATTCATCGATGACTGCTTGGGAAAGAGAGAGAATTTCTCATTACTTTCTCCCTGCGGCACGTGCAATATTCTGTTGACAACCCACTTTTAAAACCAAAACAATAAAGTTGAATGCGTTAAACCCATCTACTGTCAATCTAAATGATAGGCCCCTCCTTGTATTTAAATGTCAACTGGGCCAGTCAAACTTGCAGCTTACTTAAGTTTTGGTTAAGGGGTTGCATTACAAAGGGGAGGAATTCTGAGGTAATAAAATGTAATGAAAGGCAAAGAAAGGCGTTTACATAAAGGTAATCGTGGACAGGGAAATTGTTTACATTGTTCTAGTCTTTTTCTATTGTGTATAAATATTGCATATTAGCTCTATGTATTAGGACTACTTTAAAAACTATAAATAATTTTATAAACACGATTATTGTTATCTATACATCCATTAATTTTAAAAAAAGATAACCAGTATCGATAGAGTGTTTTTGTTAAAAACAGATTAGACCGTACCTAATAGTAGCATACTAGATAATTCATAGTTAGCTATGTTAATATATTGACTAAATTTCTATATACAATATCGTCTTGAAGTTAAGGATATGCAAATTCCCTCTATAAAAAAAAACTGTAGTCCAATAAAAAAGTGAATAGTTGGCCAAATATTAAAGTAAACTAAGAGAACTATCTCAAACTAGACTATAATGTTTATAATATATTCTAGAACCACAGTAGTATCAATATATACATCATTCCAGACAGTATAAGACTTCAGAGCTCTACTCATTACTCATATGTATTTATTAAAAAAGAGAGTCACGAGAAAGTAAAATATTTGAAATGATAGGAAGCTTGATGTCGATTTCAATTGTAATTTAGCTACCACCAATAACTTATTATTCATATTAATGCACGGTTTAAAAACACAATTAAATTCATTTGAGTAGCTAGTTGGTGATTCACAGAGTAAGCACAACAGAACAAAAAAAACCCAAAAGTTCTATGAGTTTCAATTATACCCAAAAAGAGAATAATTGCAGTCATTTATCATTCTTACAGCTTAGGATAATTGTTCGTTGGATCTTACCGGGTCAAATGTGTCATTTCATTGCAACTATATATCACATTGAACGAGTATGAACCCTAGTATACTGTTTTAGTCAGGGATAGGTCTGCGTGGTGTAAACCAATGACGATGAGATAATATACCGTAAATTAAGTATATCGCATATAACATCAGTGACAGTTACACATCAAGAGATTGGAAAGGAAGGTATTCATATTCAGTTTTGAATTATAAGCGATATAATTTTAGCTAATATATATTCTATTCGGAAGGCTTACATTATTATTCTTTTTATATTGAAGCGTGCCTAGGTGGTTAAACAATTTTAAGCAAATACAAACGTTATTTAACAACAATATACATAATTATACTTCCTTGGCCCATGATCAACGATAGAACCTCGAAATCAGATGTGGATGACTTTCTTACGCCAATCCCAACTGAGACTATACCACAATTAACAGACAAAAAAGTTACTAAACAACGATCAAAGAGACATAAGCCAATCAAATCATGTACATTTTGTAGGAAAAGAAAATTAAAATGTGATCAACAGAAACCAATGTGTTCTAGTTGTAAATCGCGGGAGATGAATGAATGTATATATTCAGATTTAATTGCTAAAGCTACTACACCAAGTGGCCATCGTACCGCAAGAACAACAGATGCTGGCATTAAAGACAATTTATCTTCAGATAATCTTGTGGGAACTATGAAATACCATCAAATGAAGACATATGATAGTAGCTCCCCAGATAAACCAAATAGTCCCACAACAAGTCGTATATCTACCTATGAAGGACCTAGCCTTTCCGCAATCGATCACAATGTTACTGACAGTGTTACAAGTAGCTCAGGATCTGCTGTAGACGATAAAATACCAAATCCTTTTAGAAATTATTATTATATTCAATGTAAAGAGAATGGGAGAACAATTACATATGGGCCTACGTCACTTCGTACATTTATAATGAGGAATAATTGGGGTTTCAAGGATAAATATATTCAATTATGGAAAAAAATTAAAGTAGAGAGAAATATTTGGAAGAAAAAATACATGACTAATATAAAGACTGAATTAGAGTTCATGGAACTTACAATTGGCGACTCTGTCTCTATACTTAATGATGTTTTGCCATGTTTACCTGATTTTGACTCCATTAAAGGTTACATTAACGAATTCTTTGATGAGAAAAATAGCAATTTATATGAAATGAATACCTTCTTAGATAAGAAGAAAATCCTTATTGATTTGGAATATGCATTCGTTCAAGATCGTGAGGGAACAGTTATTCAATTAAAACCTAACGGCAAGAAAAATTATTTTAAAATTGCTGTGATTTTAATGATCCTGGTGTTTACAAAATTCAGACATGACGTTCCTGTACAAATCTTTAGATTGGTTATTTACTTGACAGGATTGCTCTCTCCGAAGACAAGTTATATTGAGAAAGCACAGTTTTTGTTACAACAAATTTTCTACATTTCAAGTTCTTCTCGGAAGGGCGATGAAACAAGTTTAATAGGAATTGTAGGCCAATTGACGGCTTGTTCTAAGACACTAGGTTTAAATCTGAATATTAGGGAGATTTATAAAAATAAAGATATGACTTGTGGTAGCTGTGACTCCATTGAGAATTTGTGGACTTGGGTGTTATTTTTTGATTTTGAATTATCCCTTAGAATCGGTAAAAATTTGGATATTGATTTGGAAACATTTAACGATATTAATTATGAGGAAGAGAGTAATTTGGAATTATATGGTACCGTAATGAATAATGAATTTGGTCTAAACAAAATCGATTCAAACCCAAAATTTTGTCTAATTCCGTCAAGCTTGGATACTTTCTTAAATAAAAGTAATACAAGTAGTCCCAAGGATACATATCCAGCTTTCCCATCTACTGGAGCCGGGAAAGGGAGAGATTTCACAAAAGAAGATTCATTCTTTGGTAAGATGAGAAGATTCTTATTTTTAGTAAGGCCTATGCTTGGCGAGTTTTACAAAAAGACGGGTACACCCAAGGTGGTCGAACATGGACAAGTCATCCTCAAATTTTTGGAAGATGAATTAAAACCTATTAAGTATGCCACTGATCCAGATTTAATCTTAGAACTTACGTTTGGAGAAATTAGACTTATGCTAACAGTCTTAGATATTATCACAACTTTCTATTCTGTAGGGTTTGTTTTGTTAAATCAAAGATCTTTACTCCTAAAGAATATTTCAATCCAGGCACACCTTTTAACTTTCTCTATTTTCAAAACATTTGTGAATCACTGTTACAAATTAGATAAAAAATATTTTCCAGAAACTGTTCACCCATCATACAATACTTTACCTCCGTATTTAACTTCTTGTCTGGGGCTGTCACTTCATCCTGTAGTACAATCTCTAGGTATATTTTATGCATTCTTTTTTCTGAAGGCAACGTTGTTTGAAAATGGTATATTTGTCTCTCATGATATGACAGAAGTTGAATGGGATATGAGTTCATTTAGTGTACCAACAGATAAGTCGATTTCTTTAATTACTACATTTAATATGTACAAAAAAATATTCGAGGGCTGGATAAGTTATGATAAATCCAACAAGCAGGGATTTGAACTAAAAAATATAATACTGAGGTCATATTCTGGTTTAATTCTGATAACTTTGGAAAAGACGTATAGAATCATTGTTGAAAAAGCCTTAGAACATAGAAGGAAGATAGAAAGCTCATGGATATTGCAAGGGTTAGAACAAAAGTCCGGAACTTCTCCTGGTTTTCAATGCGAATTCCCACCTAGCTCACATATAACGGAGACAATACGACGTAGTCAAGAAGGATCGGTCAATGTCAGTGCAAGGCAAGCCTATCATAGTTACTTACAGTATCAATTCCAACTTGAAGAACAAAATCAAATCAATGAACTTCAAAAACACATTGAAATTTTGAATAAGAAGGATGAGCTGCCATTATCAAACAAAAATAACCCAAATGGTAAAAATAAAGATGCTGATAATGGTATTAACACCGAAAATAATAAAGAACCTACAATTATATCAAGTACTGGAGAAAAGATGAATGCTGCTGAGACAGAGATAGCACAGAAATTGGTAGATGATTTTTGGTCTAGCTACAACAGTGGGTGGGAGAAATTATTAAATGATTCTGATACATTATTTCAGGATTTTGAAAATGAATTATAAGGGATATAAGTTACTTTTGACTATCTGGATAAAATTATATCTCTGTATAATGGGGATATAGGGATATTCCCTTAGTAATACCCTATAATGGTCTTCTTCTGATTATTAAAGGGAAATTAAGGGTACCTTATCCACTGAAAACCTGTATATATTTAAGCAAGGATATTAATGAATATATCTTAATTTTTTTTTCTGGTAGAACACTTATTTTAATTAGATACTCTTCTTTAATTTGATATACTTACTTGTTTATTAAAGAGTTTACATAGCTGTCCAACTGATATGTGTCCTCAGAGTTATAATCGGTCGTATACATTACGCGACCTACTACAAAAATTTGAATTTATTAGAAACCTTGACTCTAACCCAGAAACGAAGATAGTATCTTTACTAGGGACTATTGACTCAAGGGATGCAATTTTAACTGCTGAAAAGACACATTTTATTCATAATGATACTATTAGAAGGCAGTCCATACATCCTCCTCTTATGACCATAAACAGTTATAAAGACCCTAAAAAAGAATGCCATTTTTTTAAGACCAACGATAATAAAGTCAAACCAGTCTCTGATGATGAATTAGGAATGAGGGACCCATGTGCTAGTGAGTTTTCTTTTGTGAAAGGTGTCGTTGAATTGAAGGAACTGACATCTAATGATAACTTCCATTGGGCTCTAGCTGTATTGAGGGAGCACATAGATGAAAATCCAACAGCCAAGATTAGTGTAATATGGCCTGCTACTGATGTTCATATAAGACGGTATGATCAACAGAAGTTACATATAGTCAAGGAAACTCCAGAAATGTATCAGAAAATCGTTAAACCATTTATAAATGAGATGTCCACTTTTAAAAAGCTGGAATGGGTTTACAAAATCCTGTATGAAAATTCTGAACAAGGAAGGATTATATACAAGCATTACAATGAGCTTAATGCAAATGATGGTTTTATTTTATTACCAGATACAAGATGGGATGGAGAGACCTTAGAGTCACTGTATCTGGTTGCACTTATGTATAGGAACGACATTAAGTCCATTAGAGATTTCCGACCTCAGCACAAGGATTGGTTAATTAAAATCAATAGTTTATTAAAATCTGTTATCCCACCATGTTACAACTACGCAATTAGGGCGGATGAGTTGCGTATTTTTATCCACTACCAGCCCTCCTATTATCATTTACATGTTCATGTTGTACATATCAAACACCCGGGTCTTAGTGGTGGGTTACATGACGGGAAAGCCATACAGATTGATGATGCTATAGAGTATTTAGACTTTTTAGGTTCTGATGGATGGAATGCTGCTTCAATTACGTATACCATAGGGGAGAATCATCCTCTATGGGGAAGAGGACTAAAAGATGAGGTTCAAAAGCAACTTAAAGAGGTTAATATTAATGAACCTCCTAAGGTAATTAATAGTATCAAACTACCAAATTGATTAAACCTGTTAAATATATGATTTGAACTTTAACCTTTGTGTACGTATTTTCTCTTGAGCTAATTTCTCATGAAGAGGTGGTACTTAGATCTGTTTTTTTCACTCCTATTTGATATTTGGAACAGTAAATTAGTTATTGCATAATATAGATATATGTAGAAATGGTGTAGAACTATCATAGAGATATATAGTTTTCCTTTGTCTCTGTTGTACTTTTGTTGCATAGGTCTACGTTTAATGTTATTGCTCATCTCTCTTTCAGATGAAATTTTCCTGTAAGTTACGTTACTTCTAAATAAGCGCAACATTTAAAAATATACACATATATATGTAGGTTCACCGACCATTTCAATAAATGCAAGAGTGTGGATACCAAGAAGTGTAAGTTACTGACATCTATATAATAAAAATCATAATGGCAACTCATGAGTTTGGTATGACGCATGTTAGATCCTCCTCTGTTTCACTTTTAGCGGAGGCTACATCTGGGACTGGCTCTTCAGGAAATACTTTGGAAGACAAATTGGGAAAGATCGAAATATACAAAAATTTAACTGAATATGAGGACGTATTGGCAAAATTAATTGAATCGGTGGATAAGTTTCATCCTAATTTAAAATATGCCCAAGAATTAATACAGGCAGATTATGACATGTATTTTAGTCTTGCGACTTTTGCGAAATATGATGATATTGATTCTAGGCTTAGTACTCTAGAAGACAAGCGTATGGATATTGATCAACAAACTAGAGATATCTTAGAAACATTAAATGAATGTCATGATAACTTAAATAACCTTCCCAGTTTGGATCAAGTAGAATTTGAGAGAGATACTATATTAGCACAACGGAAGAAAGTCAACTCAACGACCTTGTTGGATTATGCGACAAAATTATCAAAATTTACAAAGATACCACCAACATTCGATAAAGGATCCATTGGTCCAAATAATTTTGTATGGCCAGGTGATGATGCTTTGAGAAGAGGGATGCTGGCTCTTGCTTCGTTGAACAGTGGTAAATTAACAGCAATTAAAGGTCAAACGAAGGAAAATGAACCAGCGATTACAGCTAAAACCACAGACGATAACACTACAGATATCGTCAATGAAATGAATCCTGAGAAACAAGAAGTAGATGCGGATAATATATCTAATGATAGAAGGGGATCATTTGTGTTTGGTGCAAATCATGAAAATGAGAGTCATACTGAGGAAAAGAAAGAAAATAGTGACAATGAAGATATCGATCTGGATCTGGACCTTTTCAACCCAGATGAATTTTAATAACCGTATAACATTATCCAAAAAGACATATATATATATATAAATAAAGAGATGAAATATTCTAATTTTAAAAGCACTGAAGAGATACTCCTATAGTTCATATTTAATACTACTTTTGGCACTCAAAGGAGAAATAATATTATTCATTTTTCTTAGAGACTGGTTTTGGAGAATACTTGCTAAAACTCATCCTCCTTGTAGTGTTAGATGCACTATTAGCTGTTTCAGCTAACTCCTTCCTGAAATTCTGGAAAGCCTTTGATAAATTCTCTTCTTCAATCTCAAGACCCTTTTTATCCTTCCATTCATTATATTCGTCGATGAATTTGTTGAAATCTTCTTTTGCTTCAACCCAATCTGCATCATCTAGATTTGGAATACCTAGATTCATTTCCTGTAATTCTAATGGATCCAGTTCTTCTTCAGAATTGTTTGCAGTTTGTTTTTCGTATTCAATTTTATCCTTAATTATTTCACTTAACAAACCAGAACTGTTTGAAATATCTTTTTCGACCTTCTTTTGATTTATTGCCTCAATTTCCTTTGGTTGTAACGATTTACAGAATTTAATTACAGGTTTAGCATAAGGACCTTTGAAAATGAAGAATGAAGTAAGGACAATGATATGGCCATAAAAGTATACAGATGCCCATGCGTTTAATGAATCTTTGAAACCTAATGCTAAGAATGGTTGTATCATGTAACCAAAGGAAATCTTGATAACATAATTACCCAAATAATCATACATCCATTTATATTTCCTTGGTGTAACGCCATCTGCTTTCAAGAATATTGGTCTAAAGTTTCTTCTGTAAAATTTACCACAAGCTTGATAAAGGGCACCTGTAGCAAACGTTAAATAATAACCTGCGCTAAACCCATGCCAGAATGCCGAAGTTAAGAAAGTAAATAAAGTAGAACGGAAACCTGGCTTGGTACCTTTCTTTGCCACACGCAAATAAATATAATATTTCAACCATTTATTAGTATTCATATTCCATGCCTCTAGACAATCCCTGGTGCTTTGAGCTGTCTCTACACCGACTATATCAATATTCTTTACACGATCCCATTTGATTTCACCCGTTTTCTTATCATACCCATTATAACCTAGACCACATAAGATACAGGACCCTTCTGAGATAGTCCATGCAGCATAATACTTGAATCTAGTAACTAGACCTAAAATGTACATATAATGTATTCTGTAAATGAAATTATGAGACATAAACATAGATGAATTTAGGACAGTACCGATATTAATATATTTTGGTAGGAAAGAATATAATACCATCCAAAATAAACCTTGAATAACTTTCATAAATGCCAATCTACCATTCTTTGGGATTTGTCTTCTTTCACTGTGATGATATCTATTCAATGGTTTTCTAGATTCTGGTAAATCACTGAACATTTCACAATTTAACCAAGAGTCAAAATCAACAAAATCAAAACTTGGTCCTGTTAATATAGTAGGATAGAAGAATACATATGCATAATATTTCAATAATGAAGGATGATTTTTCACAGCTCTTGATTGTTGATATTTGGTCAGTTGGGAATCGAATTCTTCTTTATTTAAATAAGTACCATCATGATATGACCAAGCAAAAGAGGTCAATTTCATTACCATTACCATTTGAGCACTTGTAATATCGATTTGAGAGTTAATGTTAACATTACTTGAATTGGATACAAAATGGGCATAGATATGATTCAAAGCTAAATGACCCATGACAAATACAAAATTAACATGAGGCATAAATGCAGAATGATAAAATCTTGTAATCAGAAATGTAAATGTAGAACTAATAAATAATGTCCTAAACCCTGAAGGCAAGTTCATGATACCAAATAAATATATGAAAGAAATGAAGATAATATAGCTACATTTCAAATTGACACGTTTATCTGGTAATCTTTTCAAGATCGCATTCAATGGGAACGAACCTAATAAACATAAGGCAAACCTTAAAGTAAAATTATCAATACCATAAGTCTCACACAGATGCTTTATCCCAGCATCGATGAAGTTATACATCTCTTTGTTAAAAATCCAAAGTCTTACAAATCGGAGATGGTAATGTAGAATGATAAAAATCGGAGAGTTGCCCTGTTCAACTTAACAAAGCATATAAATATAATCCCAGAACAATTAATTATAATAATAATAATAATAATAATAACAGAGTTCCCAAAAACACCAACGCAACTTGTGAAAATAGTTCAGAAAGTCTAACGTCTTCCACTCGCTGTCCCTTTTTTAAATAAAATAAATTCCAATTCACTTATTATAATGATTATGCTAAAAAAGATTCAACAAAAACGGGTTGCCGTGTCCTTCTCGGGCTTATTCTGTTGAAATTTGACATAAAATCCGAGATGATCCAAACAAACTTTCTTTGCCCTGATTATGGCATTTTTAGGGTTGATATTTTCTCCTTATTGTCGTTCCTTCGTTTTGATCTGATGAACCTGAAATTATTTGTACGAGCCAGTTGCTTGAACAGACAGGATCGAGGGGAGGGGGCAACGGGAAGGGGAAGGAGAACATGATTTGTAATCTAATCTATTTAAACGGTGGTTGTGACTTTCATCTTTTTATTAGTTAATTTGCGTTTCTGCTATTCAAGAACCTAACCCCATGACAATTGTCATTAAGCGATGTACTGTTCAATTAAGCGTGCTACAACCGTATCGACTACAAATGTTTTAAAACGTTGTTTCTCACAAGGTTACCAGTTGAACAAATCACAGGCAACAGGTGTTGTCTTTATGAACATGGGTGGTCCGTCTACCGTGGAGGAGACACATGATTTTTTGTATCAATTGTTTGCAGATAACGATCTTATTCCTATTAATAAGCGGTTTCAACCATTGATAGCAAAATATATTGCTAAATTTAGAACCCCTAAAATTGAACAACAATATAAGGAGATAGGTGGTGGTTCGCCTATTCGTAAATGGTCAGAATATCAATCTGTTAAAGTTTGTAAGATGTTAGATGAAATTAGTCCCGAGACAAAGCCTCATTACCCTTATGTAGCATTTCGTTATGCAAAACCTTTAACCGAAGAAACTTATCAAAAAATGTTGGACGATGGTATCACTAGAGCTGTTGCTTTAACTCAATATCAGCAATTTTCATATTCAACCACGGGATCCTCAATTAATGAATTATGGAGACAAGTGAAAAAATTAGATCCCAATCGATCCATTGTTTGGTCTACAATTGACCGTTGGCCTTCAAATAAGGGTTTAGTGGACGCATTCGTCGCAAATATTAGGAACAAATTAAAAGAATTCCCAGAAGAAATTAGGGACGAAGTAATTATATTATTCTCTTCTCATTCTTTACCAATGGATGTTGTTAATACAGGTGACGCTTATCCGGCTGAAGTTGCAGCTACTGTATACCAGATTATGTCAAAATTAAAATTTAAAAATCCTTATAGATTGACTTGGCAATCTCAAGTCGGCCCTAAACCTTGGTTAGGTGCTCAAACTTTGGCTATATCAAAGTTTTTGAGTGAGATGGATTCATCAAAGGTTCCGGGTATTTGTCTGGTACCTGTGTCCTTTACATCGGATCATATTGAAACATTACATGAAGTAGATATTGGTATGATAGAAGAATCGGAACATAAAGACAAATTAAAGAGATGCGATTCTCTTAACGGGAGTGAAATCTTAACTAAAGGCTTAGCAGAAATGGTTAAGGACCATTTGAAGAGTGGTGAATTATATTCAAAGCAATTAAAATTGGATTACCTACTTGGTAAGTCTAGTGACCCAGCTGATCTTGACCAATTGTTTGGTGACCATACAAAAATCAAAAACTGAGCATTTTGATAGAAATGGCTGTCAAAGTTTAATATTTATTTTATAAGTATTATTACTATTTCGCTTATTTATATATTTATATATTTATTTATTTCATTTAATCGTATATCCTTACAAAAAAAAAATTACTCATGGACATAGTAAAATTGTGTCTCATGCACATCTTATGGTTCCCTTTAGGTAGTGTGAAATTTAAAATAAATTACAGAATCAAAAGAAAATAAATAGTTCACAGATTATTAGTTAATAGATACGATAACAGTTTCAGTTTTGTTTGTTTCCACTTTGGACACAGCTGGTGCAAAAATATTACCATCAATTGTTCCACTGTTAGTTGGGAGGACTTACACACAGCAAAATAATGGCAAGTAATATATAAAAGTGATGGGAAAATTGAATATTAGACATCTTCTATTTAACTGAACTGATTTTGTTATATTACAAAATCAACTTATAGTCGTCTGATCTTTTTATATCTTATATAAAAATATATAAAGTAAATTATGGAAACAATTATATTCATAAATGAAATATTGTTCAATTTATATATGTTGGATAATCATTGTCGTGATTATAAACTCACTCGACAGTGGTGTAAGTAATCTATTATTAAGTTGTTGCGGGATGAACATATTGTTAGATCATTGCGGGATGAATCTAGCATCAGATCATAACCTTGGTCATTATCCCTCTTATAATATATTTCCGACAAAAAGAATTTCAATAACTTATCAAAAACAAAACAAAATTAACAACAATTGGTGGATAATAAAAAATTATAATAAAGTAAAAGCTTACATATACAATATTTGAATTGAATTGACCCAAAGAGTTCTTCAGCGGGTAAGAAGTTAACTTAAAAAAATGATTTCGCCCAGGATCGAACTGGGGACGTTCTGCGTGTTAAGCAGATGCCATAACCAACTAGACCACGAAACCATATTTTCTTGAAAATTTCTCGAAATTTACTATATTTGTTGGTATTTAAATTTGGTATGATAAATGAATTATTTTTCAAATTTTGTGTATGTTTAAACTGTTATTGAGCTGAAGCAGACATAGTGTGGTTAGACTTATATTCGTTCATTATTAAAGGTGTTAGGTATAGAGGTGAATGGTGTAGCTTAAGTTTTAATGTTAGGTAAGCAAAATATAATTGTTATATTTCTCTTATATTTGTAAGTGATTATTTGTATTGTATATAATTTATAGAACGAATAGAATCTAACTCAGAATGTAAGTTCAGAATTCTTTGTCTTTATATATCATTTATTTTATCGAAGTTTCGTTTCTTCTTATTACTTAAACGATTGTTTCCTAAACGATTGTTAAGTAGTAAACTGATTACCTAAACGATTGTCAAGTAATTGATTTGTTACCTAAACGATTGTTGGTTAAACGATCGATAAGTAATGAACTTATTTTCTAAACGAATTATGGCCTAAACGACTATTACCTAATAAAATGTTTATTTCTTATTAGGACATCTTAGATATCTTAATTTCACATAATTTCTGTCAATATACGGTAGTGCAGCACACTCTAAATTCTACTTATATTAGCTACCTTCACCTTCAGATAGGTTAAGCTAATGTTAGCTTTTTTAGTGCTGCCGCTACATATTCAACACAATAATTTGATTTCATCATCAAATAATGTCTATTTCATTGTTAAATAAATGATATACTGCGGATTTCCAGAAATTAAAGGTCCCTTGGCCCAGTTGGTTAAGGCGTGGTGCTAATAACGCCAAGATCAGCGGTTCGATCCCGCTAGGGACCATTTAATTTTTAATATTTTTTGCCACAACTTTAACTTCTTTTCACTGGAAATTCCACCATGATTGGGATATCATCATAACAAAGAACCTCATTATCTTCATAACTTTTTGATATAGTTATAGATATTCAAATGTATAATCTTGTAGTTTATTTTATGTTATATACAGTAAATCTATATAAGGAAGATTGTATATATATATAAAGTTAGAATATGTGTTCCTTTTATACTTTTGGGAAAGGAAAACAGTCTACCAAATATTGATAGTATTCTTACTAAACATTATTGAAACATGTTCTAGACACTTATGAAACAATTAGTAGTACTTGCTTACTAATCATTCTTAAAGAATGTTCTAGAATCATGTTGAACAGTTAATAATAATGTCTTACTAAACATAAAATTGTAATAACTAAGTATTGCTACTTTCTATATTATAACAGTTACAACGACACATTTAGAAACTATCTATCATAAATTTGGGAGGAACAACTAGAAGTTGTGTAGCTAGTTGTTATTATTGACTAAACTATTAGTGTGCGGCAATGAAATAAGTTCAAGGAACAACAAAAAAATGAACGAACAGAAACCGTACCCTATTTATAGCAGTTCCAGGGATTTCACAATATGTAAGAGGTGAATATTCACTCTGAATTCAGGTATAATATCAATGAAGTGACAGGCATAAATAAAATCTTCAGTTGTTTTTGTTTTTCAGATCTTATCTTAAGCTAACATTTTATTAACTTCGTTTTAAAAATAATTAATTGGGCCTGATGCTATTTCTAATTCTGATCATAAATTAATGAACCTCTAAAAGAATATTGGTAACAATATTTTTTCAAGTGTAATAAGCTTATAGCTTTCATTCCTTAAATGAAGGGGTATCTCAAAAACTGCAGTATGATGAAGCGGTGTAGTTCCATGCTTCACATGTTCCGTTATTTCTTAGGGGTTCATTATTTTTTCATATATCAATACCAAATTATCAAATTTCCGCTCCCTAACTAGATGACTGAAAGAACGAACTTATATCTTCATCTTTAACAACTTCACCTTTTTCTGCAAAGGGCTTGAGAAACTCTTTAAGGCTAGACTGCAACTTGTGTAGCGCAGTTGTTCCTAAAATAATATCCGACGTACTCATCGACGATGACAGTGACTTACTTATTATATCTACCATTGACTCGTTTTCTTCGGTAGGAGGCTCATATAATTCGTCGTCTTTAATCAAAAATGGTGCTAACTCTGTCAAAAAGATATATAATTTGTCCTTACGATCTATCAAGGAATCTCTTAATTTCTCTAAGTCCTTACTATAATCTTCCTTTAAGAAAATTGAATATGGGATTTCACTATCTGAATTAGCTCTTTTACCATTAGCGTTAATAAAATGAGACGATTTTCCATGATTAATAGTACAAGATATTATATTCTTAGACAAATCATTAGATATTATCTTTTGGAAATAATATTTATAACTAGACACACATTTCCAACAAATAAAAGAGTCAAATGACTCTAAATCTGGGAAGCCATCAATAAGGTTCTCGGACTTACCTTCCCCTAATTTCCTTGTTACAGTATTCAATTCATCCTCTGTATAACCCATTATACAATAGTCATGATACCAATCCTCCCTACAAACAAGGCCCAATATGCATTGAATCATAACACTTGGGGACTCTGGGTCATATTCCTTAGAACAATCGCAAAATAAACCTTCAAAATTATGCCCATATACATTATCAACAGCAGCAATATCAGATTCTTTATTTTGACGTATCTCACATTTATATGCGGAACTCTTCGAATCTATTCTTTTATCTTTTTCTGTTCCACAATCACAAGTAAAGTGTCTTTTCGTGAATAATTCCACTATCTCACATGAAGTGTGACAACGAATAGAACAGGAATAACATATACCAATGTTATCATGCGAAAGACATGCATATATTTGTTGCTTTAATGGTCCTAATGTATAAGTACATGTTTTTGGGTCCCATGGCATTAATTCTTTTGCTTCTTCTTCTAATGCTGTCTGTTGTGTTAAATAGTCTTCAGCTGTCAAATTATCCATTTTTTAATTAGTAAAATTAAAAGCAGATTATTAATAAAACGATGGTGATAATGGATTAAACTGAAATGTCACTATGGTTATTGATCTTTAATGTAGGGGATATCTTGTTCTTTAAACTTCGATATCATTCTTTGTTGATGTGGTGACGAACTTTTCAACTTCGCGTAACTAATATATATATATATATATATATATATCGCATAGCATAGAAATCATTCTTTGACATATATTGATTGTTTTTGATCATTGAGATAAATAAACATTGAGATAAAATAATATACAAAGTTACACGAGTTATGTATTGAACTCATTTATTTACGTATTACATTTTATTTGGAATCATCATCAGCAATAACTTCAGCAACTGGAGTTTCCTCAGTTTTAGCTTGTTGGTGTTCAGCTTGTTTTTGAGCTTGCTTGTTATCTTTTGCACTTGTTTCAACTCCAAACACTCTATACAGCAATTCATGAGTATCTTCTTTAGATACCATTAAGTTGATACATTTAGAACCCTTCCAAACTGGCAAAAACAAGTTCTCTTTGTTATCGTCATTTCTTTGAACATCAATGAAAGCACACCCTGAGCTGATAGCGCGCATTTCTTTAACAAATTCAGGATCAAGGTTATCCCTTTCTAAGTCTTCGTATGATGGGAAAGCCTCTAACAGTAACAATTTTAGCATTTCTGGATTACCCTTGATAATTCTGTTAGAAGTCATATGATGTTTCATGATGGGTAGGGATTCACTTTGGATTCTCCAAGAGCATTCAATGTCACTTCTTTGAGATACAAACAATTTAACACCGGAATAAATCATCTTTAATCTGTCATCATTAGCACGAATAATATCTCTCAAAGATGGGGCAACAGTATACACAACTCTAGTTGGTTCACCAGTACCATTTCTAACCAGACAGGTATTCTTTTGAAACTTATCATCAATACCGTAGAAGGACCAACAAGACTTCAATGATTTGTGTTCAGGATCTACAAAGATGAAAGGTTCTTCGTTAGCATCAATAGGTAATCTTTCCTTCTTTTGAGGTTCAGCGTCGTTATTTTTTTGCATTTTTGCAGCAGGTTCAGAAGTAGTAATAGATGATGTGGCAGGTCTCTTGCTAGAAGTTTCAGAAGAACCAGTTAGTTCCTCATTGACCTTTTCAATGACAGTGATGAAGAAACCACCAGTGTTTTGTTTGTGAGGATAGACACGCATACAGTTATTTAGACCGAATTTTTCGGCTTCCTCATTAGAAGGCTCGAACCAACTTTCTAACATACCTTCATCAGTTTTACTCTTGACATCCATATTTCTATCAAATACTGGCCATTTTGAGATACCATGATCTCTAATCAAACCTGGTAATTTATCGTCACAATTAACTAATCTGATTTTGTCACCCCATTTTCTTAGAGCAGCAGCAACAACAGCTTCGTTTTCGATTGGGTTCAAAGAACATGTAGAGTAAACTAATCTACCACCATTCTTCAATAAATGTAAACCTCTGTTTAGAATGTTATATTGAACAGTGTGTAGACCCAAGGCACCTTGTGTGTTCCAATCTTTCCACACATTGACATTTTTTCTCATTGTACCATCACCTGAACAGGGAACATCACATAAAATTCTGTCGAATTTCAAGAAGTCCTTAGTATCTTCATTGGTTCTAATTCTAGGAAAAAATTGAGCGTCATGGTTAACCACAAGTAAATTGGCACTGTTTAATCTTTTCAATTGGTGGACTAACATATGAGATCTTCTTGCATCAGCATCATTGGCCACAACGAACCCACTTGGTTCATCTGCACCTCTGTGCAGAGCTTCGATCAATTGAGCAGTCTTGGAACCTGGTGCAGCACACATATCTAAAACGGTATGTTGTGGTTCAACATCTAAAACAATTGGTGGAATCATTGAAACAGCTTCTTGTCTGGAAATATTACCCACAGCGTTCTCCAAAACCAAGAATCTTTGAGTCTTTGCAAATTGTTCATTCTTTCTGATGACAGTCTTTGGAACATCCAATTGCCAAGCATAATCGTTTGGATACCATTTCAACTCCATTGGAGCCTTAATCTTTTCACCTTCGAAGGTTACATCGGTTAAGTTTGGTAGATGTTTTTCCCTAAATAGGTTTAAAACCTCAGTAGAATGTTTTCTGGAACCAGTAACTCTGAAGGTAAGTGGTAATGGAGATTGACAAGTTTTTTTGAAACTGTCCCATTCATCTTCTTTGATTAAACCTAAAGTCTTATAATATTTTTCCCATTTTTCATTCTCTCTAACCAGGTCATTCCAACCTACACGAGCTCTGGTATCATCACGAGCACCAAATGTCTTCTTGTTACCTTTTCTACCACCTTTTCTTCTAGCCATCTTAGCAATTATCCCTATGTATCTTATTAATTATCTTTCAGAAAAAACCCTTCAGACCATTCCAATTTGTAAAAACTGTAAGTTGACTAAGATGATGAGATGCCTGTTTTTCAATTAACTTTGGCATCTCTAAGAAACTTTGATCTCATCCCAACTGAACTTCGAAAATTTTTCCTTTTTTTTCAGTTCAATTTTCTGGTCGGCCAGAATATCATGCTTTACGAGCCGGCGTGGATTTCATGGACTTATTATAATTGAATACATGACCACGTAATATTTGGGAGTTATAGCTAAATATTTGAGGTGCTACTTGCTCCATTCATGATATTTGCAATTACTTCAGAGGGTCCTCCTCCAATGCGGACCCGTTTCTTGGGTGGGTCGTCGTTGTATTTATCCAGAGAGGTGCCGTTAATAGAGTCTTGATCCAGTACTACTTCATCGTCCGTATCTTCACTGTTGCTGATCACCTCATCATTTATACTTGTTAAATATTCTTCTATCCATTGTTCGACAACTAATCCCAAAGTAATCATACATGTCTCATCCATCGCGTTAATCAAATGTGGATATTTTTGTAAACACAATTGTGTTGCAAAATAATGTAATACTTTTAGATCTATCCGTGGTAAAACATCTCCATGGAAGAGTCCTTCTTCTCTATCTGCTCTGGTATCTCTCTCCAGATCGTCACGGGTCTTGAAAGGGATTGGGACCGAGTGACTTACTTTTGTTGCTAGAATCTCATCGGGACTTACTTTTTGTGTATGGAATTCTGTCACCAAGTCGTTACAAGCTTCATATATACTTGTATCCATCATGTACAGGTAGGTATAGTTATATTAGTATATTTGAGCCAAAAGGAATATACTGTCGACCCCTTTTGCAATTGTCCAGGATTTGAAGCTAAACTCTCTTTATTGGTTATTTATTTGTTTTTAGCATTACGCGGTTATATAAATTAACGCTTGAAACAATCTTTGTAAAAAATTTCAACTTACTCATATGATAACGAACATATTATAGTCATTTTTTCACATATATATAAATATACATAGATATAGGTATATCAATTATCGTCTTCAATTCTTTAGAATTCTATTTTTATGGCGAACAACAATCAATATTCTATTTTCGAATTGGGAAATAAGAATGAAAATAAGGTCGAAGATGAAGAAAAGATTGTAGAAAACAATATAAAAAAGGATAAAGTAATAAACACAATCAGTCAATGGTACAAATATGTGACCTGATAGATACCTGAGTGTATGTAATCATATCTTTAGCCGTAAAAAAGAAAAAGAAAAGCACCTATAAAAAGAGTGAGTAATCAGTCATTCATTCCCTCTTTCGATAATAATAATAATATATATATATATATTAGCACATTTTTCATTCTTGTTGTTGTGATTCTTGGTCATTTCTTTTCTTTAAGACTAGGGGATGTCCTGTAACTCTGAAGTAGATGTCCTTCACGTCATCTGTCATGGATTCGAAATGAGAGGACGCATCGTATGATTTGGATAGATAGATGTTATCTTTGGAGCCATCTTCTTTTGGTTCAAACAAGTCTGCGATCCCCATGAATTTTTCTTCGATAGGCCCCAGTAATTTGAAAGCAGGTTCCAATTCGATATGTGGAGTGTCTGTTTCAACAATAGTAGAAATGATAGCCAAGTAATGTCCTTTAGAACAAACATTATGAGCATCAGATACAATAGCAATATAGATATCACTTTTTCTACCTACTTGAGATTGAGGAATAATGATTTGTAAAGAATCAGCATCACTAGTGTTTGGCACTGGATGATTCAAAATACAAATGGCTCTAATGACTCTTTGACCAGTAGATTTACATTTATGAGAGAAATATGTTGGATCAGCTATCACTAAAGGAGCTTTAAAAGTACCTAATTTAGTTTGTACACCTTCGAATTTCCCATTCTCTGCGTCATCATTGGAATAGAAAACCTTTTCAATAGGTGTATCTAACATATAAGTACCACCATAAATTGCAGATAAACGAGCAAACCCTTGAGGTAACTCTCCAAGACCATACAATGGGTACAAATAAGGAGATTTACCATAACGAGCCACACTCTGACAATATAAGAGAACTCTTTCATAAGAAGGTCTTGCAGGTTGTTGTAAATAATCATCATTTGTCCATAAAGCCATAGCATGTCCGATGAATTCTTTAGTGGAATTACCTAAACCGAATTTATAATAAACTTCATCCATTGTATTCTTATCTAAGTCCAAACCTTGATGAGTACTTATTTCATCTTCTTTATAACTACTAATCCATTCCAAAAATTTCTTCATTCTACGTTTCTCAAAGATACCCATTAATGGAGAAGAAATTGCTTCCATTTCTGTAGCAGGAACTTTATAAATCTTTCCTTGTTTAAACACATATGATCCCGAAACTTGTTTAAACTCAACGTAACGAGTAACGTCAGTATGAATCAATATATTGGTTAGTTCACCATTAGCCATCAAAAATTTAGGAATTAAATCAACATTCCAATCTCTGTCTTTACCAAATTTAGCTTCAATTTCATCTTTACCAATCGGATTTTTCTTAAATTGGGAGTATAATTGAGATAAACTGACAGAAGCAGATTCACCACCATAATGATCCTGTTTATCGATATGCAAAACTTTCTTACCATCAACAGATAATAACCCTGATAAAATACATTCAGTGATCCCTGTACCTAGAACGATCACATCGTATTCTGTATCCATTTCTTCACTCATCTTAAATAAAATATTCAGTATATGTGTGCTTATATATTATTGCTATTGTTAACCACCCCAATTACTAATTAAAAAAGGTATCTATGTTGATAACTCTTTTAATTATTTTATCAAGTTTCCCTTTTCCAATCTCTCTTAAAAACAAATCCAGAAAAGGAGAGGGGCCAAAGGTCAAACGACCGTCGTCTTCGTCTGCTTTTTCTCGTTGTTGGTACCTTTCGCAGTTTTTTTCTCGCAAAAGAATCCGTGGGGATTGCCTGTTTTTTTTTGGGAGGGAGAGCGAGAGATGATTCGAACACAGGTTTCGTATCGATGGATGGATAATATGACAGCCACTTCAGGAATTTTGAAAAGGAGCCATTTGAATACTGCAAACAGAATTAATATCTTGTTTGAATGCTGGTTGCAGCTGAGCATTATGTTCTTTGTAATATGAAGCTTAGGAAGTTTGTTCAAGGAAGTTTACATATATATATATATATATATTATATTATAAATGGGTAAGTCGTACTGGTAAAATTGAGGACAAATATATGTGTGAATTACAATGAATCGCAAGGTTGATGTAGAAGCCTTATTGTTAAGGTACCACAGTGAAAGTACCAAAACGGAAACAACCCATATATGGTCAGTAAAAAGAAAAATTGATTTCGCCCAGGATCGAACTGGGGACGTTCTGCGTGTTAAGCAGATGCCATAACCAACTAGACCACGAAACCGTATTTTCTGAAAAATTTTACGTAACTCTATATTCTTCACAACAACAAAGGTTTTAAAATTTAAACTTTCTAGTTTAGTTATTAATTGTAATAATGTAAACGTAAGTTTGAAATCGAGAATATATGTTAAACAGAGTTGCTGTTGTTAAACTGCTCATCTTTTGTGCATAGTAACTGTAGAGAATCTGAGATAGAGTATTTGCCTCTATTAGTCTCTTCAAGCTTTACTTTATTTAATTCGGACATTTTTTAATACGATAATCGATCAGTCTCTTTATATTATATATAATTTATAGAACAAATAGAATCTAACTTCGAATGCAAGTTCAGAATTCTTTGTCTTTATATATTTTTTTATTCTAATCTCAATTGAGGTTCGAATTATGTTTTGTTTCATAATGCGATTAACTTTGTTTCATGTTGCCACATATTTTGTTTCATATTTTAACACGCTTCATAATAACTGTGCTTAAAGGTATTTCTTTACCTATTGAAATTAAGTGTTGTGCATATTACTCTTAATTTCTGACAGTAACGTTGGACTATGTAGCTCCAATAAACCCAATGTAGGGGGAACGAATACTACATTATGCAGTATATATCATGTGTTATTATATATACGACGGTGCAGCACACTCTAAATTCTACTTATATTAGCTACCTTCACCTTCAGTTAGGTTAAGCTAATGTTAGCCTTTTTAGTGCTGCCGCTATATTTAACATTATCTCAGATTCTCTACGATTATTATTATTTATCGTATGAGATTCTAGAACGTTCTTTAAGAATATTTTGTAAGCACACTATAAATATTTGATAGTTGTACTTCCTTTTCCTAAACGTATAAAAGACAGAACATATTCTAACATTCTATATATAAAATCTCCTTTATATAACATAAAATAAACGTCAAGATAACGCATTTGAAAATCTATAACCATGCTCGATATTACAAACTTGAATACTGATCGTACTTTCTCAATTTCAAACTTATTTTTAAGGTCAGAAATTAAGAGTAACATGCACAACTCTTAATTAAAATAGGTAAAGAAAACATTTGATAAGAATCAACCATTGATAAGGATCAAGCAACGATAAGAATCAAACAAAACAAAAATGAAAGGTGTGATTGAGGAAAGAAAAACCTTTAAAGAAAATGATATAAAAAGGAAGCTCTTAATATAATATAAATAAAATATTAAATGTTCTTTAATATGTAACTTATATATTATATATTAAAAAGAGAACGATCAATTATCATATTATAAAATGTCCGAATCAAACAGATTAAAGCTTGCAGAGACTACTAGAGGCAAACCCTCTATCTCAGATTCTCTTCATTTACATATACACTCAATATCTTCTGATCTATTTAACAACTAGATGATTATTTACTACTCTTTTTATTTTGATTTATTAATTGCATTATTTATATATGTTATTCACACCAAACCATATCGTTGGTTGTAAATTTATTGAGAAATATTTCTGACTATATAGATAGATCGTAGTATATAATGCATTAATATATACTTTTTTGAGTTCCATCATACCAGAATAATATCATTAATCAGATATAGACTCCAGCTCTTTCCACTACACCTTTGTCTGATTTAAAACACATCGTCATTCCTTGAAAGATATATACCGTTACCATTGATCATTTGATAACCCACTAAATCCCTCTCAGAAAATAAAACGACCTCTCATGTAACAAATCTGATAATCAATATAATACTAGAATGTACTTCTAGTTTTTAATTTCATGATTATTAAAAAAATTCAGTTCTCTTTTTCTAAATCACCCATGAGAGGAGGATTACTATTTTCAACAATCTTAATATCACTCAGCCACTGAGATAGTTCGTCTTCTAAAAGTTTGTCCTCAGAAAGTTCAGTATCACCAGATGAACTATGTAAACCTAATTTCTTTAAACCTACAATCAAAGATTTCACATCTTCCTCGGTACTCTTTTCCCTCAATAAATCTTCAAACATTACCACTTGATAGGCCCCATTCTCGTTCTCATCATCATCTTTATTCTTTAAGGTATCATTAATCAAATGAATACCTGTTCTACTAAATAAGGCATTTTCATCCAGTTGTACTTGGTAAAATTGAGAGCAACGGAAGTGGAATTTAGAACAGAATTTAGAAAGGTAAGCATATGGATTATTTTCCCACAAAAATCTCTTAATAATTGCATCATTCTGATGAGATGCCATCACACCTGAGGTCCCATGATGTAACGCTGATTCTGAGTGATGGATATTTCGTTCAGGAGGTTTGCCACACAATGGATATCCACATAAATGATTAAGGTTTCTCTCCTCAATAAGATCATCATAAGTTGTCGGCGTTATTAATTTGGCCACATATTTCAGTGTGCTTCCTTTATCTATCTCGTCATCACATAATAACGTTAATAATTCTAGAGTCATCATTTCCGATTCCTTAATCGAAAGTTGTCTATGGTTTTGGAATGGTTTTAGGACCTCATCTTGGATGTTCTTTAATGTTACTGTCATTTCGGTTCAAAATATATATTGTAAATAAATATGGATGAAACCGATAAAGTGCAACTTTGAATTATTGTTTCTAACTTCTATTTTAATCTCTTTCAGACTGCTGGTTCCCTATTCTTTGTAGTGTTGACTTTTAATTTCTCTTCTTTTCTCTTTCACATGTGTAGTGTGAAGAAGGAAAACATTATAATTCCTGACAAACGAAAGAATGATCAGATTAAGAAAAGATGTTATAACTACAAAGAAACAAAGTGAAAGGAAAGAGTAACAAGTAATACATACCAAATGATATATATATAATCATAACAGGGGTAGGGACAGATTATGTTTTTATACTAATTGAAGTAATGAAGAAGAAGAGCGTTAAAGTTAAGAAACAGTCACAACTACCGCAGAACGATCGATTTATTCGATGGTTGTCGGAATTGGATTACCATCCTTTACAAACGAAAGATAGTGATACCAAAAATAATAGGAACTCCAAGACAGATGTTGAGATAGAACAATTGATGAACATGCTTAGAATTCCGATACAGATTGAGAAATTCATGAGTTTTACACTGTTAGCATCATTAGATTGTTTCCTATATTATTTTACTGTGTTACCTATCAAGATAGGCGTAAGACTATATAGTGGCAACCCTACCACTTCGAGATTGGCGAGGACATACAAGGAACGGGTATCTTTATTTTTAATATTAAGTGTTACAATTATAATAAGTCATTTGGATACTTCGAAAGTATATCATAAGATCAAAAGACAAAGTGCGATGAAACTGTACATGTTGTTTAATGTCCTAGAGATTGCTGATAAGATGTTAGCCACAATAGGTCAAAGTTTGTTGAGTGTGTTATTGACAAAGGCTAGTTACAGGAATATGAGAGCCAAACAATTATCGTTAATACTCCTCAGTTTAACATACCTTGTATGCCATACGTCTGTGTTAATCTATCAAACAATTTCTTTAAATGTAGCGGTAAATTCATATTCCAATTCGTTATTGACATTACTCTTATCTTTACAATTCGCAGAGATCAAGAGTTCTGTGTTTAAGAAATTTGATAAAGAAAGTTTGTTTCAAATAACAATGGCAGATTCTATGGAACGGTTCAAACTGTTAGTGTTGGTGACAATTATTATGTTACGAAACCTTGGAACCTCTGCTCCCATCCAATGGGATATAACTGCAATATTCGACAAGAAACTATTGATAACAATGGTATCATTACCAATATTCAATATTTTCATGTCCGAGATACTAGTTGATTGGATCAAACATGCTTATATTACGAAATTTAATAGAATACGACCACAGATCTATGATAAATATTTTTACATCATGTATCGAGATCACGCTACAAACCAACAGGATTACCAAGAACGTTTGGGACTCCCAATGTTAGCCTACGTTACTCTTAGTATTGTTATGCTACGGTCATCGTTATTTTACTTGTTTGAGTCCACTCAGTGGTCCAAATTAACAATCTCTGTGGTGTTATCACTAGTTTGGTTCGTCACATTACTCTCATTAAGACAAGTAACCCACCGGACCTTGCTAAAATGGGGGGTTCATATCCAGTCTGAGTGGGACCTACACAGATATTCAACAGTGGTCACCGCTGTGGACTATGTCCCAGGTCCAGTAGTGGATGGGATAGGTAAGATGGACCACCCTGCCAGAAAAATCATCCACGATCCGGAGACTACTATCCCCCCAGACAACACAGAGAAACGGAACGACCGTGACCTCCACAAACCTGACTCACTCTCCAGCATCACCAGATACACGATGGTCTCAAAAGCCATTTGGTAAACAGGGTATGGTTGAGATCATAACTTAGCATGAAATGTGCGTATACCTCCCCCACTAAATCACTCTGCACGACACTTATATTATAAGCGATAAATTGCTCCGAAGAAACCGCGCAAAGCCAAAAAAATAATGGAAATTTCAGTGAATTTTTTAGGGAATACGCATATATAAACAATGAATATAATAATTAGGGAGACGTTACAGGTAAGCAGATATATATGTATATATATTTTCAACCCTTTTTAATAAAGGAAAGGATAAGTTATTCTCAATCGAATTGCTCGAATTTTTTAATAGTTGAAGGCGAAAAATAGTCTGTTGCTACTATTATTTTTTGTGTTTTTTTTAGTTATTACCAGCAATGCTGCTTTTGAAGACGCTTTTGAGGGATTCAAACGCCCTTAGTGTCTCCTCGAAGCTCTTTGCTAGAAACTGTGTGTTTAACAAAGGATGCTCTAAGCTAGCTAGTAATGTTTCCTCCTGTATGGCTCAAGTCGGTGTTAGAAATTATTCTATGACTCCTCTTTTCAAGGAAAAAACTAGTCAAATGAAACGAAACACGATGTTTGGATCTAAATGGAATTTTAGTTCTAGTCCAAATCGTAATTTTAATTCTTTTAAACCTTTATTGAATGAGACTGCTGAACAAGTAACTCCAGATATGGTTAACTCTGTGAAGACATCTAACACCGTTGCTTACTGGTTGATCGGTACTTCTGGTTTAGTCTTTGGTATTGTTGTTCTTGGCGGTTTAACAAGATTGACTGAATCTGGTTTGTCTATTACTGAATGGAAACCTGTAACAGGTTCATTACCACCAATCGGCCAAAAGGAATGGGAAGAAGAGTTTTTGAAATATAAGGAATCCCCTGAGTTTCAACAATTGAATTCTCATATTAATTTGGATGAATTCAAGTTCATTTTCTTTATGGAATGGATTCATAGATTATGGGGCCGTGGTATCGGTCTTGTCTTTATTGCTCCTGCAGTCTATTTTGCCGTTACCAAGAGAACTTCAGCACATGTTAATAAAAGACTTTTAGGTCTAACTTCTTTACTAGGTTTACAAGGTTTCTTAGGTTGGTGGATGGTTAAGTCCGGTTTGGATCAAGACCAATTGAACGCAAGAAAATCTAAACCAACTGTTTCTCAATATAGATTGACCACGCATTTGGGTGCAGCCTTCTTCTTATACATGGGTATGTTATGGACTGGTCTAGATATTCTTAAGGAAAACAAATGGATGAAGAATCCTGAACAAGCTGGAAAATTATTCCAAAAGTTGAATAATCCAGCTTTAGGACCAATGAGAAAGATTGCTTTGACTCTATTGGCTTTCTGTTTCGTGACTGCTATGTCCGGTGGTATGGTTGCTGGTTTGGATGCAGGTATGATCTATAATACATGGCCAAAGATGGGTGCTACTTGGTTCCCAAGTGGTCGTGAATTAATGGACGAGAATTTTTCACGTAGAGATGATAAAAAAGATACCTGGTGGAGAAATCTATTGGAAAACCCAACCACAGTACAATTGGTTCATAGAACATTTGCTACAGCTGCATTCTGTGGTGTCCTTGCTGTTCATATGTATGCTTTGAAGAAAAAACTTGTAATGCCAAGAAATGCTCAAATGAGTGTTCATGCACTAATGGGTGTAGTCACTTTACAAGTTGCGTTAGGTATCTTTACGATCCTATGGGTTGTTCCAACACCTCTTGCCTCATTACATCAAGCTGGCTCTTTAGCTCTTGTTACTACCGCAGTGATCTTTGCTAATCAAGTGAGAAAACCAAGAGGTAATGTGAAAACTTTGATCAATAGTGGATATGCTCAACAATTGTTGAAGAAAACTACTAACTCTGGAAGTAAGATCATGACAGAAGCCTCGAAATTGGCAAGCAAATAATCGAGAATACAATCTCCAACTGTTTAAAAGTATATATATATATATAATTAATATATTTCTGTAAATATTGAATATTTATTATTTATTTTTTTCCTCTTAAAAAAATGTTTATTTTGTAATTTCATATAAACAATCTTAGATATACATACATACATATAATTTACAATGTATTGACAAATTGATTTTCTACATCAACTGTAACATCAAGCTTACCAGTAGCTGATAACCTCCATAACAAAAACATGAAGACCGTCCTATAAGGAGCAAACTTATCCGCACAACGTTCCATAATATCGTCATCATACACTTTCCAGTTGAACTTCTTATGCTTTATTTTACTCTTCTTTACAGCGTTTCTACCGTCCATCAATTCTTTTAATAACTCCGGTTTATCAGAAATGTATCTAGAGAAACCTCTTGCAATACCAACATCCTCCGGAGCAAAAATATTTATTCGTCTTAATCCCGATATCAAAAACATCTTGGCAGTCCATGGACCAATACCTTTCACACCGGCAACCAGATCATCCATGATTTCATCATCATTGTCTTCACTTTCTACATGATAATACATTTGTTTCAATCGCTCTTCATTATCTGAAAAATATGTCGCTAAGGATTCCAAATAAGTAACTTTCCGTTGACTTAACCCACTCTCCCTCATATTTTTGATATTATCGGGGGTCTTGACGTACTCCTTAAGTTCTTTATATATGGGGAACGTTCCATCAAACAATGCCATGAACTTAATCCTAATCGACCTTGCTGCGGAGTTACTGATCTGTTGCCCAACAATGGCTCCTCCTAATTTTGAAAATGCATTCTGTAACTTTGCATCATCTGAAGGTTCACCGTCATAACCCATATCAGGCTTCTTAAACAGTTCAAAATCAGCCTTCATAAACACAGGAACCAAAGAATCGTCTAGCTTCAAAATAAAATCCATTGCATCTGAAAATGCAGGGATATGTCTATCCCTATATTCCTGCGGTATATCTTCAAACTTAATCATTTTAACGGTACCCGCTACCACTCCTTCAGATTCTCCATGAACATCATCAATTACCCTCTTCATCTTGATAAAAATTGTCTCATTCTATCTGCAAAATCCCACCTTTTTATTCAGTGGTCTCATCTAAGTTCACACTCATTCCTTTGTCGATGGTCTCATCATTTATATAATAATGATTACTGTTGGTGATATCTCTATCTCGGGCTTCTGTCCCCCCTTGGAAGAATTTCGATTTCTCGACGAGCGATGATGGCAAAAAGGGTGTCGGTGGCTATAAAAAGAAGAATGAGAAAGAACAGAACAAAACATATTTGAAATCAAGAAGGGTCTAAATAAGGCAGACAAACACCCATTTTGGATCACCATCACAGTGAAAGTCAAACAACAGACCGCTGTAAATTTGAGAGAGTGTCAGATTTTTTTCAGTCTTCATTTTCTCGATCTTTTCTTTTTTAAATTATCGCTGATTCCAAAGTTTAAGGGTAGATCTACGGTGTTAAAACTACTGAGATCTACAAGAATACGCTAAAATCGGATCACAAAATAAAAAAAGTTGAAAGAAATAGACAAGAGTCTTTTAGAACTGGATTATCAAGAGAGCGATACAACTATTATCGATATTAACTTCTAGCTCTTTTAAGTTTTACTGACTTTGTTTTCTTGGAAGGAGTATTGGTAGATATCTTATCGAAACTTCCCCACCCCCGCCAACTATACCAACGTTTTAAAAATTATACGACTAAAAGTCATCTAACCAATAGCATCTTCATTTTATTATATAACTATCACCAATGAGATTGACTATTTCTAATGAAATAACTGGCCAATTATATGGACCCGTAGAGTTAAGTGATGACACTGATCTAGCCGATCTAGTGGCTTTGCTTGAGTTAGACTGTCAGTTTGACTCTTCTAAAAATGATATATATCATCAGACAAATATCTTAGACATCAAGCACGATTCAGAGAGAAGTGTAGAAGATATAGGGCTGAAAGATAATGATCTATTATTAATTAGAAACAAGTTTAATCATGGACCTCAAAATTTATTCCCAATCGGGTCCCAAAGTAATACAAATCTAACCGATGAACAATATGTTGAACAATTTAGACATGAATTACAAAGAAATCAACCATTAAGACAACAGTTAACTGAACAAATCCCTGGATTGAACGAAACTATAGAAAATCCACAAACTTTCTCTGAAAGTTTGGGCCCTTCTATTTTACAAAGACGTTATCCTAATATGTTAAACTATCCACAAACAAATCCATTCAATATACCGCAACAAGAATATCAGAAACTAATGGACAATCCTGATTTACCTGAGAATAAGAAACGGATAGCAGAATTGATTGATCAACAAGTAATCGATGAACAACTAAGAAATGCCTATGAATATACACCAGAAGTTTTCACTACTGTAACGATGTTATATATCAACTTGGAGATTAATGGGACCCCTGTAAAGGCCTTCGTCGACACAGGTGCACAGATGACTATTATGTCAACAGGGTTGGCAGAAAGGACAGGGTTGACAAAATTAATTGATAAGAGATTTATCGGTGAAGCTAGAGGTGTAGGTGTTGGTCAAATTATTGGTAGAATACATCAAGCCCTAGTAAAGATAGAGACTCAGTTTATTCCAAGTAGTTTTGTTGTCCTCGATACTCAAATCGATTTATTGATTGGATTAGATATGCTAAAAAGACACCAAGCTTGCGTTGATCTTAGAAGAAATGTGTTAAAGATTGCAGATATTGAGACAGCTTTCTTAGGTGAGGCTGATATTCCAAAAGAATTTGAATCTGCCAATTTATCAGAATCAAACACGTCATCAAATAATTGGAAACCAAATGAAACAAATAATTTGAAGAATATTCCTGTACCTCAGATAATGGACTCAAGTAGAACTTCATTATCGGGACCACCACCACAAAATAATCAGCAATTTGGTAACAATAGTAGTAATTCTAATATACCTCAAACTTATCCGCCTAAAGTGGTTCAGCAATTGATGGATCTAGGTTTCTCAAGGGCTGAAGTGATTAAGGCCTTAAATATGACTGGAGGGAACCCTGAATTTGCTGCCTCTTTATTGTTCCAATGAGCTACTACCAACTTTGGTAACATATTCATCTACATATTTCTCATACGGACATTCAATATCAATCATCTGCCTCTTCGTTTCCTTTTATCATTACTTCAATGATTTGGAACAGATTTAGTTGTGTCCTCATTAGCACTGAAGGTAACCCCTTCGTTCACTATATGTGACTATACAAATATAAGATATCTCTTATATAATGACGTTCATTGTTATTTACTACAACAGGTAAAACATATTAATATGTTATATGTTGTAAACCAGTACACCTATTTGTAAACATTATATATCTTAACAACAATATTTTAAAAAATATTATAAGCAAAAAAAGATTAAAAATTATTTACCTTATTCAATCATCTTATAAAATAAAACATATGCATTTGGGGAGATGAACTCATTTGCAAAATGTACAGGTCTACACTTTGCGTCATCAAAATGCCACCACGAATCTTCTTGTTTCTTTACGTACGACGAATAATGTCCAGCATCCATTGTCCCTGTGTGACAAGTAACTCCAAATAACGAATATTTTGGTATAATATTCTCAGTATTTCTGTAAACAGATAAATCTAAAATAGGAGGATATTTTACATAGCAAGTATTTTTGTTCATATAATTACTAAATCTGTTTAATTGAACAATCAATATTTTTGGAAATTTTGTGATCTGTAATCTTTGTGTGGCAGGTCTTTTCATTTTGCAATTAGAACATTCCCATTCATTGTTCCCCATCAGATTTTCTGGTCTATAAAATTGGTTTATACATTCATGGATGTAACATGAAGGGTGAGGAGGTAGCGTCAATGATAATGTAGAAAATACTTGAAAAGTATTAGACTGATACAAACAATATTGACAATGTAAAATAGAAGCCATTTGCCCTTGGAATAATTCAACAATAAGGTTGAACTCCTTCTCAAGGTATGAATACCAGGCAAAATATGCTTGTTCTTCGAAGTTCTTCTGATTCTTATTGCCGTTAATATTAGTCTGAGGAACTCTAATGAAGGTACCTTTTTTAAGATCATCATGCATACTATTTATCAAGAATTCACAAAATTCCAAACAATCTTCTTCATGGTTAGAATTAAACATTTGATTGATTGTTCCACAACATTTTTTCAATTGAAGACAAGAGCTCGTTTTTTGTTGGTCGAACATTTTGTTGCTTAGTGAACTTTTTACCATTGTTTGTTCCAGTCTTGCTAGAGCAGTAATGATTGTACCTTTGCTATTTTTTGGATTAATATAGTCAATATTATTTAAAAAGGAATTAGATATCAACATTGATGATAACTCATTTATCTCCAACAAGCATTGAATGATACAATTCATGTAACACGAATTGTATTCATTTTCCAACCCAACAATGATATTTTTATTATTTTGATTTGTGAATGAGTTTGTATTAAATATTTGTCCTGAAGTTTCACTTTGTTTAACCAAATCATTAAGATTCAGGTAATATGCCTTTATGCTTGGCACTGATGTGTTTAGAGAAATAAAATATTTAACAAAAGTAATAAAAAGTGGTAATAATTGAATAAAATCTGGTGATGGTAAGCAGAGGATAATTTCGTTGAATTTTGAAATTTCTTTTAATAAAAGGGATTGCTTTGTAGAAGAACAATTCTGAATTAACGTTTCAAAATCAAACGTAGTAAATTCTGAACCTATACTTGGGTATATGATGATCGAATCATTAAAATATTCATTATTGGTCCCCGAGGTATCGAAAGGTCTATATTCTATAATAATACTAGTATTAGACTGAACTGCTGACTGCAGTTCCCTCGTTTCGATTCTATTAACCTCGAGGAAACACCTTGTCTCTTGGAGATTTACGTTATTTCGCATGTATTTCCGTATTCTAATAATAGACACATCATTGATCAAACTAGTTCTTAATGTATTCCTCAATTGAGTCAATTCTGTATTAAGTGGTAAATTATTATTAATTTTATCCTTAACAAATATTAAATAAAATAGTTTCTGGTAATAATCATAAGTAATTTTGTACAGTTCGTCGAGGTATAATCGATTACAATCTATTACATTAAGGGTTTGAAAAAGGAATTTGGTGAGTTCATTATAATGATTCAGTAACAAAGAGGATGTTGAAAGAAGACGCCCGACATCTGTCACGTTCCCATACTCGAGAATAAAAGAATTGACATCCTTACTGAAATAATTGATCCCATTATTTGGAGCAATCGGTTCTATCAAATCCATTGCACTCAGCTCTTTATTGACCTCAGTTTGGTAAATAAAATGAGGGAAGTGAATGAATAATATTAATTACGGATAGTATTATTGATCATCAATCTTGATCATCAATCCTTTGTTTTATATACCATAATTCCACTTTGACAATGAGCTTGCGCCACATGATAAGATCTGATGAGGGAGGTGGTGCAAAATCTAGTGAACTTCTTACCATATATTTTTCTATGTGGCTGATGACGCAAAAAAAGAAGAAATAACTGATAAGTTTAACTAATTAAAACATTTATGTGGCAATGTGGCTTTTATGTATTTACAAAAGATTATATTGATATTATATGCTTCTTTCATTTGTTTCTTGAATTTGTAAGGTGTGGTCTTCGACAGTTTGTTTCTTATCTGTACTATCAAAGGGCTGCTGGCTTGAAGATCCAAATTCATCTGCGCCTTCTTCATTCTGCTGATGTGCAGTCAAATCAATGGCACCATTTTCATTGAATTGTAACTTCTCTAAATTGTGGAAGAGGTTTTCTGTTTGTTCTTGAGTCATTTCATCCTTTTTTTTATTTTTGAGCCAATAACCTGGATTTAATTGCCTTAGATGTAGCTGTCTGAAAAATGGTAAATGACCCTTTTTCTCTTCATAGATCATGAGTCCCAAGATGGATATCAGCACAACCCAATATATATTGTAACAAAGAACAGATGACAAATAACCCGTATTTTGCCATCCCAATAAAGCATTGAAGATATCCCACCCATTATCTAATTCTGGGTTACAACAATTGACGTGATACACAGCTTGCTTGATATTGTAAGAACCATTACCGTCACCACCTTCAGAGGCATCACCACCAGTCTTAACGTTGAACCTATAGTTTTCGAAAAACCATGCTCCCCTAGAAAATAACCCTGCAGAAATCAGATACAGGATAGAAGTAGAAATTATCAGAAACACCTGCAAAGAAGAACGAGAGGCCCCAAAGTAAAGTAGCCAACCAACAAATCCTCCAGCTAGTAGACCAACAAATACTGGTAACGGATAGGCAGATGCTTGTGAACCCTTTGTGGTGATACCTGCACCAGCGACAAAAACCACAGCTTCAAGACCTTCTCTAAGAACTGTGATAAATGGTAATAAGAACATTGCATAACGACTAGTTAAATAACTTAATTTAAATCTATCACGTTTACGTTTTGGAATATCTACTAAGGATTTTGCAATCTTCACTCTCCACTTACTTTGCATTTTATTCATTCTTAACATAGGGATACCCATCATTGTAATCATAACGGTAGCAATCATACAAAATATACCTTCCCAAAGATCTTCAGCTGACCCAAATATATCTTTTTGTAAAGAGTAATAAGCACCAATAAACCCACAACCAATTGCCAGACATATCACAAAGCCAACTCCGACACCTATCCAAACTTGTTTTTTTAGCTTTTTGAATAAAGCAAGATCTCTTGTACCTATAGATTGGTCCAAGAAGGAAAGAAGCACGGATATAATAACCACTGCTTCAAGACATTCTCTGAAGACGACAAAGAAGACAGCAACACTAAACACTTTGTTAACCATCTCGACAATAAAATAAAAAGAAGAAGTTCTATATTGTTATATAATTATTGAGTTGCGGATTTCAGAGATACAAATTTCACAATAAATCAAACATTCTTCAAAGAAAAATATCTTTCTAAAAGTATCAATAGATATATCTTATATATATATCAATTTAATTATAATTATAAGTCATTGAGTAGTCAGGACAAAAACGATAATAGCCAAAAAATACTATAAGATTGGTAGAATTATTACATTAATCAGGTGCAAATTGAGATTATAATGTCAGGTTACAGCATCACTTGTGCACCCAGCAGTATTTACAACTTACGTGATTAACCGATAATTTCTAGTCCAAGCTTTAAAAAGGACGAATGAATTAAGTAGAGCTCAAATCGGGGGACTCTTCTTCTTTTAATTCAAAACACACCCTTTATTACACTTAGCCATAAATGTATATGCACATATACATTCCAATAGGAGTGCACAAATGAAAAACGTTGCATCCATTGGCAATAACAACGGTACGTTAGTTGTATAGATTTCTCCCTGAAGTAGCCAATGAAGATAATACAACATAATATAATAAAATATTGCATGGAATGTCATTTTTGCACCAACTTTGTTTATTATTTTCTAAGAAAATCATATGGCTGACTGACTTCGAAATTTGTCAACATTGATTATCTATCACTTGTAATAAAAAATCGTACGGATTTAGTAACTGACTTTTACCGTCTTTAAATTTACTATTTATGTTGAATTTGGTCAGCTGAAGTCACCATCTCTACCTGCAGAAGTTAGGGTTTGTGAGAGTGTCGTGCACTAAATTGTGCGCACTATTTAAAATATGCGTATGATAATTGCGCAAATTATCAAAGTAAAACTTTCTGCGTGACAATGTGTGCGCCCTGCAGTATTTACTATGACACATCAGCCGGGTGTAATTCTCCAAACCCTACTTTTGCGCTTTCTAAAATAATTAAAATATCGTTATTTATGAATGGAAAACAACAATTTGCGAAAAGCCGAAAATGAAAAAAAACCCAAACGAAAAATAATAAAGGAAAAACTGGATAATTAGCGTAACGCAAAATTGCATGCACCAATATGTGTAAACCATTATGAAACCAGGATTAGGAAATAAGATTGAAAGAAACAATAATAGGAGAGCTTAACCAAAATATTAAGACTGGGTTTAACTTCTTTTACTTTTTCTCTTTGGACTAACATTACCAAAACTGAACATCCATCAACTTACCGTTTATTAACCTGTGTTTAGCTTCACTTTAAGATTTTTTTATTGCGAGAAACACTATTAACCATCACATATAAAAGCATAATGAGTATAGTCGAGATATTACCTTTAGAAGTCATTGATAAGACAATTAACCAAAAAGTATGGATCATCCTACAATCAAATCGTGAATTTACTGGTACTCTTGTTGGATTTGACGATTTTGTTAACGTTATCATAGAAGACGCAACTGAATGGACCATCAATGAGAACAACGAAAACGAGTTAGTAATGGAGCATCACGGTAGATTACTACTTAGTGGTAACAATATAAATATGCTTGTACCAGGTGGGAAGAAGGACTGTTAAAGGGTATACATCCAAGCATTATTTATTATTGTACTAAGAATGATTTGATGACTAGTCCTCCAATACTCATTACATTTCCTTTAGGATTGACTCAATTTTAGCTTTTGTGATAAGAACTTCTTTATTGTTCATGGAGATTGTGCAATTCATTAGGTGCCATAACCCAATCACATAACGTATATAAGGCATACGTTGCCCTTTTGTAATTTGTAAGCATATATTTGAAATTTCATTTATCTTTTTTAGATCTGTCTCTAATAAACGACCACCAAGGTAATTTACCATTACTTGTAAAAATACACTCTTCTTTAACTTATATTGTTTTTCTATTTCATTATGATTGTCGTGTGATACTGATGTTAGGCGGTTACTGCTATAATATCTTTGTAATTGTGCGAGATATTTACTACGTGTTTCATCATTAGTAGGTAAGGGGGTTGCGGTGAAAGGTTCCAAATGAGATGTTAGCCATATGATAACTATAGTGCAATCCCACATAGTATTGTTTTTTGCAATGTTACTTTTATCTTGTAAAACTTCGATGTCATGCCATACTGTTTCACAACGTACCATTAAAGTCTGCTTTGTATTGTCTTCACACTCATTAATTTTGGAAACTAGAAGGATATAACAATTCAATAACGAGATAAGAGCTACTTCATCGCTCACTGTTTCCCGAGATAAATTGTAGTATTGGCTAGCTATATCTTCAGATTGTGATTCTTCTTGATTATGCATTACGTTTAGTAAATCGTTATATCCACCCCCATCTTTGAGATCCTTTGTACTTATATGTGATTTTAATATAAGCCTCTCCCAAATTCTATAAAATTCGGTTAGATCAAGGAGTTGAGAGAACCATTTCATTCTATAGTTTCTATCATTTAATGAAACAGCAATTAAATTTGAATCCACCTCTTCTCTATGATGTAATTCTTTGACAAGGTTTTTCTTAACTCGTGGTAGAAACTTAATACTGAAATTAGCTGTTTCATCATAACAATTCACTAGGTAACTTACGGCTTGAAAAAACAATAATAAAGTCTTGAGATTCTTATATTGGAACAATGTTGAATGTTTGAAAACAACATTCACATCTTGACTAAATGAGATAGTTATCACTGATTGTTCATTTAATTGATCCTTGTATTGCTCAAAGAAAGTTTTAAATTGAGTCAATGTATCCGTAATATTTTCATCCTTTAGGATCTTATCAGTCAGCAAAAGCATTAATTTCATAACGTAGAGTTCTGGACCTAGCGTCTCCACAGTTACATTATTTAATTCATCCATATATTCCTTAGGTATCTGTTGATGTTGCTCTAATAGCCAATTAATGTGGTATATAACAATTAATATGTGCCATTTTTCATTGATCTGTTTAGATTCTACTAGGAGGTTAGGGTATAATTCATTAACTTTCTTTGTTCTATTCAAAGCATCACATAACCACACTTCTACTAATTGGAATAATTGACACCATTCTCTAAGAGCATAATTATCTTCGTTAAACAAACTTTTCAAATATGATATTAAACCAGTACAATTATTTAATGCCACACGATATTGAAACTGCGAGTTTCTTTTTACAGTAACGTCGTACAGTGCAATGAATTCTACTTGTAGCCAGTATTGCATATATATGTAATCAGAACCATTCTTATAGTTTTGAAGCCTTTGTCTGAGAGATGAAAGGTAAGTCTCTGTAATCTCACAATCAGTAGTTTCATCGAGTAATAATTTCGTCAAAGAAAATGTGACATAGACATCCTGAACAATAGTTAAACTGTAGTTCATCTTAATATCTGTTAGGGCTTGAATTGAAGTTCTGATCAATGTATAATACTGCTCTAAACTTTTATCATCGTTAACAGTAGAACCCAATCTATGAGCTTGATCTGTGCATTCTCTCGAAATTCGCATTAACTCCACCACAGATGCCATTTATTATTATTATTTCCCCTCCTAAAACAAGTTCTCTTAACCTAGGACTCAAAATATGCAGCAGGCGTTGAATACAAACAACTTAGTCAACAGTGGTCTACTATCAATCGAAGCATGATCAAAGAGTTTACACTATTGCTCTTGCTCTTGATATGGCGTTTAATTATTATATTTGACTTGTTTTGGCGATGCCATCTTCGTGTAACATGATTTTGTGAAATACAAAAAAAGACTAAGAAATGATAATTCGAGAAAACCAACGAAGTCACTTGAAGTTGATGAAATAATCTTTTTTAATAAATACTGAGAAGTATTGCTCATAAAGGAAGAACAAGAACAAGAACAAGATATATATAGTTAACTATTTCTAGTAGTGGAGAGGGTTAGTGGAGAGACTGATATTTTTTGTTTGGTAATTTTTTTTGGGGGTCCTATTTTTGCATATTATTTATTTATATCGAACCAGTAACCTATGTCGGATACTGAAGAGCGTTTAGAGAAATTCAAAGAACAGAATAAAGCAGTATTTGACCCTAACACTAGACAAGTATGGGAGAGTCAGACTGCTAATGATGCTACCTTAAAAGATGAAAGTACCGTAATTGGTAAGAAGATGGAAGATGTTGACAACAAAAAGACTGAAAGTAATAATATACAGGGCACTAACAATAATGAAGCAGAAGAAGAGGATGACGATGCAGCTACATCAGGTATTGTGCCGACCTTACAAAATATTGTTGCAACTGTAAATCTTGGTTGCAGATTAGATTTAAAGACTGTGGCTTTACATGCACGTAATGCAGAATATAACCCTAAGCGTTTTGCTGCTGTTATTATGCGTATCCGTGAACCAAAAACTACAGCTTTAATCTTTGCCTCAGGTAAGATGGTTGTTACTGGTGCAAAGAGTGAAGATGATTCCAAACTTGCAAGTAGAAAATACGCAAGAATTATTCAAAAAATTGGTTTTGCAGCTAAATTTACAGATTTTAAAATCCAAAATATTGTTGGTTCTTGTGATGTGAAATTCCCTATTAGATTGGAAGGTCTGGCATTTAGTCATGGTACTTTCTCATCGTACGAACCTGAATTATTCCCTGGTCTGATTTATAGAATGGTTAAGCCAAAGATTGTGCTGTTAATCTTCGTTAGTGGTAAGATTGTTTTGACGGGTGCAAAGCAAAGAGAAGAGATCTACCAAGCGTTTGAAGCTATATACCCTGTGTTGAGTGAATTCAGGAAGATGTAATAAGGTAGGGTGTTTAAGCAATCACTATTTGGGTTCACTTAATTTTATTTTATTTTCTTCTGTTTAAATTGGATATTCGTAATACAATGCGGTGAAAGTAATCACGCACGCTCCTATATATGTTTACACATCATAACATTTCAACTGTTATTACTTTATATTATCGATGGAAATGTTTATTTTAGCATATCTGGATTGAGATACTCTACGTATATATATATATATGTGTGTGTGTGTGTGTGTGTGTATATTTGGATGATGGTGTATATGATTAGATGGAAAAACATGGATGTAATATATGAAAAAAAATTATTTAATTTGTTTCTTTTCTAGTTCTTTACGCATTTCTCTCTCTTTAGCAAGTTCTGTTTCGTATTTTCGTTGTGTTTCTGTTAATAGTTTCTTAAATTCATTACGCATCAATGTTAGCGAATATGATGATCCCTTACCATCACTCTTAAGTTCGCCTTTCGAATCTAAAGAACTTTGACTACTACGTACATTATCACGGTCCACAGTTAGTGGCGATAGAAATCCTAGATCATCTCCAAGGCCCTTTAGAAGGGGAGTATTGTTTCCTTCGATGATTGGATTTAGTTCTTTCATTTGTAATTTTTCTTGAGTTTCAAGTAATTCATTTTCTGTTTTAGTTAAATTAGAATGATAATTTAATAGTTTTTCCTGCAATTCTCTATTAGTTTTAGTTAATTTTTCAATATCTTTTGAATATTCAATTCTATCGCTTTCGAACTGTCTCGTTAAGAAATTATGTGCCAGTTGTAAATCATTCAATGCTGTATTCATCTCCTTCACTTTACCATCGTTAGCCTCTTTGTCTTCAGTAACACTGGAAATTTTCTCCCTGTTTATCTTAGCCATTGCAATCATGGAATCAATGATATTACGAAGATATTCCTTTTCATTAGATTGATTTTTTACTCCAGATGTAGGCTCTTTAAATTGTGGTTTGATATCAACCCCATTCTTAATTGCATTCGACAAAATGTATGATATTGTATCTTGCATATCGATATCGGATGTATCAATTCTAAGGGAACCTTCTGTATTATTTGAGGTCTGACCATCACCAATGACTGTTTTACGAACACTAATATCCTTTGAAGAAATGGCCATGTCACTGATAGAGCTGAGATCTATATTTGTAGCATTAATAGATTCCAAAAGATGTAACATTTCATCAAACCATTCATTAGAGCCTACTTTCATCTGTAATAATTCATTGAAATCTTTGATTTTATAAGTACTATTAGTTCTTCCATTAATATCATCTTGTTTATTTCTCATATGAGTTTGATAAATAGCAAATTCACAAGCTAGTTTCTTATCAAGATCCAACTCCATAATACCTGTGTTAACAGTAGAAGGTATCGTATTTGTTAAATGTTCAGGACTAGCAGAAGAACGGTTAGAAGAACTACCATCCATATACAGCAGATAATCAAATTCATCCGTAGCAGTCACTGGTCTAGGACAAACAGTCGCACCAGAAGAAGAGGCAGATGTCAAGTATTGCATCAATTCCTGGTGATTTAAAGGATACTGATCATAGCGTTCTGGTGCAAATAGCAGTGGATTAGCCTTATGCATTAAATTATAATCTAGCATTGCAAATTTATATTTTATGTAGTTGATTCTTCTCTCTCTAACACGGAAAAGTCTTCACCGGATCGGTCGCTAGGTTTAAGCAAATTTAAAAAGCCGTTACAATGTAGTATATTTGTATTGTTAACAGCTATTGCAAATCCTTTTATCTCTTGGCCTTTGAATATAGTTATGATTTGTTTACAAAACACGTCTAAATGAAAAGCCTTTCTTCACATCTCAAACAATTTTGGTGTTGTTGTGGGCACGAAAGAAAGAGGGAAAAAAAAGTTCATCGAGTTTGGCGAACTGAAAAATTGCAAACAATAAAGAGACAGAGAAACAAAATATAAACAATCATAGTTAAGTTATCAAGGTTGAACGGAGGCTAATATATCGGTACGGGACTTATTCATTAATCTTTGTTTTGAATTATCAAAGGTAGAATATAGATACGAAACTATTATATTGTGTTATTAGAAAAAGAAAGCTTCTTCACGTCATGATGAAAATCGATCGCACAATAACGTTGCTGAAACAAGGGAAACATATCACAGAGGAAGCTGTATATTCACTCTGTTTGAAAGCACAGGAGTTGTTAATGACAGAGGCTAATGTTACTCATGTCGATACACCGGTAACTATATGTGGAGATATTCATGGTCAGTTGCACGACCTTCTAACATTGTTTGGCAAGAGTGGTGGTGTAGAGAAAACACGATATATATTTTTAGGTGATTTTGTCGACAGAGGATTCTATTCCTTAGAGTCATTCTTATTATTAATATGTTACAAGCTGAAATATCCCGATAGAATTACACTCATAAGAGGTAATCATGAGACGCGTCAAATTACAAAAGTCTATGGGTTTTATGATGAAATTATGAGAAAATATGGAAATAGTAACGTTTGGCGATATTGTTGTGAAGTATTTGACTATTTGTCTCTTGGAGCAATCATTAATAATAATATATTTTGTGTTCACGGAGGTCTTTCACCTGATGTTTCTACAATAGATGAGATCCGAGCTATAGATAGAAAACAAGAAGTACCCCATGAAGGTGCTATGTGTGACTTATTATGGAGTGATCCTGATGATGTTGAAAAATGGTCGTTATCACCAAGAGGTGCAGGGTTTGTATTTGGTCAAAATGAAGTGAACCAATTCCTGCATACAAATAATGTAGAATTAATAGCGCGTGCACATCAATTAGTTATGGAAGGCTATAAAGAAATGTTCGATGGTGGATTAGTCACTGTATGGTCGGCACCAAATTATTGTTATAGATGTGGTAATGTGGCGGCTGTGTTGAGAATAGAGGATGATTTACAAAGAAATTATACCATATTTGATGCTGTCCAACCTCAAGATGGAGTCGGTAATGCAATTATTCCTACAAAGAAATCGCAAATGGATTATTTCTTGTGAAAATGCATAAATATTCCTTCTTTATCAAATATTCTCATTAAATGACTTTTACCTATGCTAGGAATGTGCGTACCATGTCAGAATCTGTGGAATGAATGTTTTTTTTCAGAAAGAACATATTGATAATCTTTTGAAATAAAGAAAAGTCAATTATAGTTGATATAATTGCACAACATTTGACGTGCTTTATTATGCAGAATCTAATTACTTGTCTAGCATTTTGAAACAGGAGCTCTTAGATCTAATATTACATCAAATTGCGAACTACGAACGATACAACAATTTTGTATGCATATGTCATATTGATAATTGCATTGAGCTGTACTTTCTGAGGTGTCGTATTCGTATATCGCACAATTATACCTCTTATACATGGTACAGTAGTCAAAGAGCAGTCATAAGGGTCGTTAGAGAAGCTAGGATCTTTGACGTACCTTTGTACATCATATGGATTGTCAAGAGGCGCAGGAATATGATTACTTCGGAATATAAGTTAGAATTATTAAAATCAATTTTAAGCATTCATGTGGAGAAAAAGAGTTTTGACAATCGAATATACTTATATTGGTTGTCAGCATAGATTTGTATCTATATATGTATCTACTTGTTATATTTTAACTGATGGTAAGATGAACAAAACACTAAAATAATATTTTTCCTCTTTCATTACAATACATATAAAGAAACTGCGATATATTTGAATCGAATTCACTGAAACAATCCTTCGGCGGCTAAGTTGTTAGCAAAAAGAAAATTAAAAATGATTTCGCCCAGGATCGAACTGGGGACGTTCTGCGTGTTAAGCAGATGCCATAACCAACTAGACCACGAAACCTTATTTTCTTTGAAAGAATAAGAATATAGCTCTAATTTTTAAAAAGGGTCATTTTCGCCATGTTTCGGATAGTTCTAAGGACACAGATGCCTGTGTTTGACAGAAATTATGTGGGATCTAAGCTGAAGCGGACATACTGTGGTTATACTTATATTCGTTCATATTATATAGTGGCAGGTAGAGAGTCGGCGCAGCTTGAGTTTTAATGTGTTGAATATGTAGCGGCAGCACTAAAAAGGCTAACATTAGCTTAACCTAACTGAAGGTGAAGGTAGCTAATGTAAGTAGAATTTAGAGTGTGCTGCACTGTCGTATATATAATAACACATGATATATACTGCATAATGTAGTATTCGTTCCCCCTACATTGGGTTTATTGGAGCTACATAGTCCAACGTTACTATGCACAAAAGATGAGCAGTTTAACAACAGCAACTCTGTTTAACATAATGTTAGGTAAGCAAAATATACTTGTTATATTTCTCTTATATTTGTAAGTGTTTTTTTTGTATTGTATATAATTTACAGAACGAATAGAATCTAACTCAGAATGTAAGTTCAGAATTCTTTGTTTTTATATTATTTAATTTTACCGATATTTCATTTCTTCTTGTTACCGAAACGATTGTTACCTAAACGATTGTTGGGTAGTAAAGTGATTACCTAAACAATTGTTAAGTAATGAACTTATTTCCTAAACGATTATGACCTAAACGACTATTACTTAATAAATGTTTAGTTCTTATTAGGACATTTTAGATATCTTGATTCCAGATAGTTTCTGTCATAAAGGTATTTCTTTTCCTATTGAAATTAAGTGTTGTGCATCTTACTCTTAATTTCTGACAGTTTTTGTATAATACATTTCTCAAATATAATCCAAACAACGAGATATTTTGAAATGTTTTTCTATTTAGTTATATTGAACTTATCCTTAATATAAGAAGGACCTCCTACATATTATAATATAACTTTGAATACTATTTTATTAGAAAATATCTATTTGCAATATAGTTTTAACGGTGTTTATAATATTTATAGAATATAGAGTACATTATATCATTGTATTATAGAATCCTTTATAGCTTTTGGTACATCAGAATATATGCAGTTCTTGGATCGGAACCATTGTCACCAACAGTTAAAACATCTTCTTTCTTCAATTCGGTAATACCTACATCATCAATTCTATACCATTTATTGTTGCTCTTATGGTAAACATCGGCGGTGTAATGCCCACCATCAGAGCTCATACCGTGATGGTAAATAACACCAGATAATCCATATTGTCTATTTTCTTCATGTTGCTTTAAGGTTGGTGAGGAAACAGAATCAGCTGGGATAATTAATTCATGTTGGTAAGCAATCTTCTTACGGATTTTTTCAATACGCCCACTATAAGCGTTGTAATTAGTCATGGAATTATCTTTTTCGGTATTATTTATAAATGAAAACCTCTTTAATTGGATTAATAATACTTCTGGTAGTTTATCAATAAATGTTTGTTTCTTAGCTTCCACATCACTACCATTGGATGATCTGAAAGGAATCATTTCATACTCACTGAACTTCCTGAATGCAGTTTGTAAGTCATTGACTTCAGGATCAGAAATATCTAATTGGATAGTTTGGAAGGGGTCAAGTGTTATAGATTGAGACTCTTTATTATTTGGAATATCTAAAACAGAACGGAATTGACCACCAAATAGATTGGAGATAGGGGAAGGTGTGATCTCGACTGTTCTCTTAGCCGCAGTCTTGTTCTTCTTCCCCTTTTTGCTAGTACCACTAACTTCGTGCCAACCATTCTCGTCATCATTATCATCAGATTCACCATATCTCTCTATAAGAGCTGGAAGTTGACCAGTTGCACTCTTCAGGAATTGAGCATTTTTATAACGACCAAGGTTTCTAATGATATATATCTTCAATTCTTCGTCGTTAATACTTTGTAAAATATTTTGAATTTCATTTTCTGTCAAATTGTTAATAGCTGTTATTAACTCTTCGTGTAATTGATCCAACATTTGTGTTAAAAATTCTTCAGCATCCTCTTGGTGACCCCAACGTAAATCTCTGAATTTTGGGATGGTAGACAGACTCTTGTAGAATTCATCTGGTTTAATAGCATCAGATATCGAAGCAAAGTCTGCCTTGTCTGATTGAGAACGTGGTGTCCCCTCTCTGCTGTTTTTCTTAGAATTGCTTTGACTTTGCGCAACAGGTTCTTTGTCCTTCTCAAATGATTCTTTATCAAATGCTGTAAACAGGTTGATGCATGCATCCCATAGTTTTGTAGAACATGAGCTAACTCTAGAGTTAGGGTTTCTTGTGCTTAAAACATTTAATATGTCAATAAACGGTTTACAATATAGTAATACTTGAAGCACTGAACTCATGAAACAGATATTTGCTGTGTTGATAATACCTCTTGGTATAATCGTCTTAAGAGGTAAATCATTTTCACCTGTTGGGCCATGCTTCTTCAGGGCGTAGCTAACATAATCAGGATCGAAACAAGCTCTTAGAGCAATGGATCCAATTGGTTCAGCACCTTTTGTCGTTGGTGGGATATATTTCTTGTCCTTTTTTGGTCTGGTAGATGAAGATGAGACTATTGAAGTAGTCCTAGAATGAGTATGTGGAGAAGCATTTTTACTATTGCTAGCTGATTTTACTTTTGCGCCGGCAGACGAGGCAATAGCCGACCAAGATTTAGGAGCTGGAGTCTCGACTGCAGGGGTTAAAGTTGGAGCTGAGTTTGTAGTAGCTATTGGAGATGATGCGACAGTAGTGTCATCACTAGCTACAGAGTTGATGCTTGTTGTTGAAGTGGTGCTTACAATTTTCTTGGATTCATCTTCCTTCTTATGACAGTTTTCTTTTTCTTTTTTTTTACCATCAGATTCTTTGACTTTCTTCTTATTTTCTTGGGGTATAGTTGGAACAGGTTCACTCTTAATCTCAGAAGGTTCTTCGATTGGTTTTATTGATTCTGATTGGGTATCTGGTATTTTTTCAACAGTTTCTATTGTAGAGGCAGATTCACTTGACTTAGCAAATGTAGTGGTTTCTTTGGAGTCATTGACATCAGCGACCTTCACAGAGAAGTTTTTATTTTTTGCTTCATTAAATTCTGAAGCTGTAGTATTGATATACAGTGGAAATTTCTTACATGTTTCTGAAATCTTTGCAACGTCCAATTTTGAAACATCGAATTTAAAGGGATCGTGATTAACAGAACTGGATCTACTGTTTCTAGTTTGATTGCTATTGACTGAAGATTGTCCATAGAAACTTTGACTTTGATTAGGATAATATGGTTGAGATTTGGCAGGATTCATGGTACCAGTAATGCCGGTCCCGGCACCTGCACCATTACCATTGTTATTATTATTGCTATTATTCCATTTCTTCTTGGAACCCATATTTCCTTGAGGAATATTAGCCTGATATCCCATTTGAGTATGAGGTTGATTAGGGTTCATCATCTTGTAGTTATAGTTTGGTTGAGCATACATATATGGAGTTTGATAATTGTACATCGGAACCGGGTTCTGGTAGATTGGAAATTGCATATTGACATGAGGCATTGGAGGTGGGGATGATGTCTTTGGGTACATTGAGTACGATTCTTCTTGGTTTTCTGAACCGTTCATAATTCTAAAATTGAAGGAAATGTATATTAATTACGAAAGTGGTATAATGAAGCTTGAACACAAATGGATAGAAAAAAGTATAAGGATGTATCCAGGTTCCCAAAACAACGAACTATATATATACTAAACCGACAGGGAAGAATGTAAAGCTGAAAAGTGTTCTTAATCATTCGTGCAAAAGGTAGTTGTAGTACATTACCTTTTATCATTTTTAACTAAAGAGGTATTAAAAATATTCACTGGAAACTTTCAGTCGACTACCAATTTTCTCTACGCTTTTCCCTTTCAGCAGAATTTCGCCGCGATTAGTGGCGAGGGAGGGTAAAAGGGGTGGAAATGTAAACAGAAATTGTGACCATCGACTACATTAGAGGTTGGCGTTAGATGTCGTAACCCATCCATTTCGTCCCACTGTTAGTTATCATTATGCACATGATGCCTTTTCAGCGATTTCATTGAACACACATATATATATATGTGTATGTGTATATATATAAGTATACGCTTGTATGTAATAGTAAGTCTATAATTGGATTATATGCATCTGTCTTTGTAATTAAAACGGTAACCCTAACTCGGTTGCATATTCCTGACAAACAGAACCAAATAATCTTATACCTTCTTTGATTTCATTTTTCTCCATGAAACTAATAGATAGTCTTGCTGACCTACGGCCCCAGCCCTTAGGATCACCAATGACTTCGAAATTGGATCCATTGGCAAGGATGACCTCATGTTTTGCATTCAAACGCCTTTGAACCTCTTCCATGTTGTAGCCATCTGGTAATGTAACCCATATAAAGTATCCACCATGAATAACATCGCAATCAGTCCTTTGAGGCAAACATTTCTTCACACTATTATATAGCACTTCTCCTCGTTCTTTATATGTAGCTATCAAGTTTCTTAATATTTTTGTAGCAGATCCATTCTTTAACATTGTTCCAACAATCATTGAATTTAATTGAGATGGTGTACCGCCAGATATATTTGCACCACCTTCTGACAATTGAAATGCCAGACTTGGTGTCACAGTCTCGTGATAGCCAAATCTTAAACCTGGTGCAATCAATTTGGAGAATGTAGCATTGGATACAGTATTCCCAAATGGATCATCAATAGTGGGAGACCAAGTTTGTCTATCAAGATGAACAAATCGCTTAGGTGGGGTAGGTAAAAGGTCTTTATCATTCGAAATATCTTCATCATAATTCAATATATCATAAACATCATCTGCTATGATTAACATATCATATTTTCTAGCTAATTTAATAAGTCTTAATCTTGTCTCTTCGGAGTAAGTATGACCACTTGGATTGGAATAAGTTGGAACAGTATAAATGACATATTTATAGACTTTCTTCTTCTTATCACTTTCAGGGTTGTCAATACACTCAGTAGACTCATCATTATTTGCTTGATCCTCACATTCTTGTATTTTCTTCTCAAGAGTGTTGAAATCAATGGTATCATAACCAATTTCATCAATTGCAGTTAATTTTCCTGAAAACCCAGCATCAATGAAACAGTTGTTAATTAAGAAATAAGTTGGTGATATGATGAACGCCTGCTTGGTGTAACCAGTCTGTGCTAATGTAGTCTGTAATAAGAGACTTAGGATACCGTAGGATGCACCTGAATTTAGATTTAAACATTCGGAAGTAGACCTTACATTAGAATCATTTGATAATTTGAAAACGTTATCATTCAAAAATGAACATATTGTATCTCTAACCCACAATGCACCTTGATCAGACCCATATGTCAATGGATGTCTATTCTCTGTGTCTGAATCAAATTTTCTTTTATCTGGTGTTAGCAACTCCGTAGTTGCCTCGATAATCTCTTTGTTAGGGAGTAATCTGAATGACGGATGGCCCTTAAAGAAATTTAAAGAAGCAGGTGCGTCCATACTCATGATCAAATGGATATACTATAATGGGTATGTGTTGTTACTCTCTTTCAACCTAATGGGAATAGATACTTTGGGATAACCCTCAATGAGAAAGTGGTTAATTTATAGACAACTATTCACTTAAAATAGTTAATTCTCTTCTGATAAAAATCAGATTAGCGCGATAATCGAACAATCGATATCTTGATCAAATTACAAGAACAATTATTTGATAAGCTACGATAGAGATGGGGTCATTCCTATAATTTTTGTAATGATCATTGTAGTGGATGTATATACATATATATGTTATTGATAATGTTTGTCGTACATTGATTTATATGAAATTGTTCTAAAGAATATATATAAGGAGTTTTCCTTGCCGGAAGAAAAGTTCTATATTTACATGTGCATCCTATACCAGGTTATCCTCTGGTGTATCTATACTAGTCTCCAGTATACAACTATTCAACTTGCTATTATATTATGTGTTGGAAATTCCTTTGGTTAGTAATTTTGAAGACAGGGAGGTAAGTTTCAGTTTTCCTTTGTCCAGGTTTGTAGCAAATATAACAAGTTGTGATAAATTATAACCGTCACCTTTCAATAATTTAAACATGATTATTAACGAATCTTTACGGTCCAACTGTGGATGAGTCTGATAAAATTTCTTAAATATATCTAACTTGAAAGTATTCGTGAAGGTTGGTTGCAACAATAGCAAGTTCAATAATAGTGGTAGACTCGAAGGGTTCCCTATATTTATCTTCTTCTCCGTGAATAACATCTCTAAGAGGGACTCCTCTGTAATATTGCCATTTCTTAAATCATTTGCTAGGGCTTTAATCATGTGAGGGAAATCTCTTACATTAAACGTCGTACTGATTGGTAATACATGGTCAATATCCTCAAGAAACACTTTCCACTTTTCGCTAAAACTTGTTGAGTCTCCTGTCCCACTGGCAAAACTTTCAATCTTAATCCGTAAAAGTTCATACTTCCAATGTAACATAGTCTCGTCATATATTTGGGACCCATACAACTGTTCGAAATACTCATATATCTGTTTCGTGACAAAGAATTTCTCATTAGCTAATGCCAAGTTACTCATTGCACATAATACATGTGGACGAATTATCAGGATCTGGTTATTCATCACATATTTATGCCATATGTAATCCACCGATTCCATATGACCCCAGGTACAACTTTTAGCGAGATATACTTGTAAAAATCCATAGTCCATCTCATTCGTGGTTATGGGCCTAACTTTAGTCAGAACATCATCGAACTCTCTATTCAAGCATCCAACGTATAATTGTTTTCGGACGTCTTCACTCATAAACCGACGCAAGACGCCATAAGGTCGTATGACACCAGAGACCATCGAAATGCTATAACCAAACTCAACTAGCCAATACTTAAACTAGCCATAAAGTCCTCGATTCAAGTTATAGCCAACCAATCATTCCCCCTTTTTCTTTTAACCTTTGGAATGTCGAGAGATGTAGAAGTCACTTCGAATGCTTTTTTTGGCCCTTTAAAAATTCTGAAAATTCAACTTCCCTGGAGTTTCGCTTCTGCGAAATTTAATTAAGAGAATATTTCAGCAATTTGGATGTCGAGAAGAGAGATAAATAGAGTTTTGAATTAGATATAATGAAAGAAAGTTTAGTGGAAAGCAGGTCAAATATATAAGAAGAAGTCTGAAGGTGTCCTGTTCAAAAATAACTAATATAACTGTGATTATTTGGTGTTTATTTTATTTGCTTCGTTTCTAACAGTATTTACACGATATACCCGGAATAGCCAATAAATTTTATCATTACATTTAATATCCTCTTTAGACCACACCACTTCAAACGACTATTCACGTTATACGTTTTAGATCATTATAATGTTTTTAAGATCTTCGTTGGTAAATATAGCCAAAAGGAGCACCAGTAGGTCTACTATTAAACCTGCTGTATTGAGTCCTCATATGCTAAGAAGAACCTCGTTACTAAACTCCATACCTACTGTTCGTTTTAAGTCCACAGATACAATTGAACAATTGAATGAAATTCAAACTCAGTTACCTTCCTTAGATGATATGGTAACGGGTTCATCCACCATCGTTGAACAAGCCACACACTCTATTGGTGAGTTATCGAATCACGTCGGTTACTTGAATAGTATTGGTCTGGCACAAACTTGGCATTGGCCCGCAGATATTATACAACATGTACTAGAATATGTACATGTATATACTGGTCTGCCATGGTGGGGTACTATCTGCACAGTAACATTATTGGTCCGTTTGGTAATGTTCCCACTTTACGTAAAATCTTCGGATACTATTGCACGTAATTCTAAGATTAAACCTGAATTAGATAGAGTGACAAAGGAATTGATGGCTACAACAGATATGGTTGCAGGTCAAAAAGTTGCCCTTAGAAGAAAGAAATTACTTTCCGACAATGGTATCAAGAATAGATGGTTAGCTGCTCCAATGCTACAACTACCTGTTGCCATTGGGTTTTTCAATGGTCTTAGATCCATGTCGAATTTCCCTGTTGATGGGTTCGCCAATCAAGGTGCTTTGTGGTTTTACGATTTAACTCTGGCAGATCCATATTTGGGTCTACAATTTATTACAGCGGCAGTGTTGATGTCTTTCTCTCGTTTAGGTGGGGAAACCGGGGCACAGCAGTTTAGTGGTCCGATGAAAAGATTTTTTATCATTTTGCCATTAGTATCAATTCCAGCCACTATGAATCTTTCGGCAGGTGTTGTCCTTTATTTTGCAGTCAATGGTTGTTTTTCTGTGGCTCAAACATTAGTATTAAGAAATAAATGGGTAAGAAAACAATTGAAGATTGCAGATGTTGTTCAACATCCACAATCACCTACAGAAGCAAATAAAGGTATATTTGCGGCAATTAAAGATAGTATGGCTAAATCTAGAGAACAGTCTGAAAGAAGACGTATAATGCAAGAAAAAGAAGAGAAGTTACAGGAAGAAGCTAAGGCAAGAAAGGTCAATTCTAAAATTAAAATAGTTCGTAGATCTGATTTAAAGAAATAAAAAAAAACGGCTACAGTATCCAAAGGGGTAAGTAACTTGTAAATATTTCATTTTAAGAGCCCTAAAAATGACAAAAATTTGTATAATTCCAATATATATACATTCAATAAAATAAAATCAATATGTGTGCAATAAAGAAGAGAGAAAAATTTAATTAAGATTTGTTTTAAAATTAAATATTAATGAATACATCGTTTATTATTTATAAAATGATGCAGAAATATGCAGTGGTAATTTATAAGATGCACTTGTCCATATATATAATTGTGCGCCAATTCTGGCCGAATGTTATTATGCAACGGTAAACGCACATGTATTTGAAAACTTGCTAAATGTTTCTAGAAATTACCTTATTTCATTTCTATAAAGTAATCGTTAGGTGTCTTGATAAAGTCTTGTAGAATTGATTGGACAGCTCCCAAAGTTGGGCCCATGCTGTTAGATAGATCTTCTTGATCAATGAAACTCATTGAAAAGACGATGGCTAAATTAGACGCATCCATACGGTTTGTAGATACATGTTGGTGTACTTTGTTTAGATGTAGCACAATTCTGCGCATGGTTTGATAATAACAAACAGGCAATTGATTCAATAATGTGGTCATATTACTCTTATAAACGTCAAATGAAATCTCATTGGATTTGCGACTTAGTGCTAATTGGGTAAATTGGCTAACTTTTTCGTTTGTAAATAAGGAATCAGGTAATTCTCTCAAGTACATTTTGAAACAACCTGCAATAGCATTAATTTCAAACCATCTATCATCTTCCAAGGTAAAGGTGTTGCTTGTTGCTCCTTCTTCATCAAAAGCATTTTTCAGGGCATTGATACTACCTACAGAGCCAGGTATTCTATATAAACCGACCTCATCTAGACCTCTAAATTCGATCTCTTCTAATAACTTAATAATGATCGTAGGGATCACCGTACCTTCTCTAGCACATATATCTTCTAACGGTACACCAAATACCTTATTTGAAGTCCGTCCCTTGAACTTTTTGGAATGGAATGAATACCTTTTCGATGCCTTGATCATCTTTATCCATTCATATAAATCCTCTGAGCTAGTCGCTTGGATTGTATACTCGTGATTATCTTGCATTATTATCTTGAAGGAGAATGAATAAGCTGGAATATTTCGATGATTCATAATTTCTAAAATACTTTTGATTTCAAACGTTTTCAAACACAATGTAGGTTTAGAATCATTGATGACTTGGTTCGTCAAATCTGGTAACAGATATGATTCGATAACCTTCTTCGAACCAACATCTTGTGAAATTGAGCTGTTTAGCGAGTAATTCGATATCGATGTGTTAAAACCCGCAATAGAAAATGGTCTTCTGAAAAAGCCACCTAATTTTTTGCTAACACCCCCAGCTTGGGAAGGTTGGTTTGCTGAACCAACAGAACTTCTGTTAGGTAGATTTGTTATAGAGTTTCTACTTTTCTTGGACATCGTGCCAGAAGTAGAACCAATCCCATTCGTCGATGAAACGCTGGACGATCCATAATGAGAGGAAGTTTGAAGAGAGTTCATTGAAGAAAACCCACCTTTTTGTCTATTGATATCCTGTTGCATTTTATTTGAATGGATAGCATCGCGCTCTTGAGTACGTAGACTATTCAGTTTTGACTGTTCTCTTCTGATTTTGTCAACTTCTAAAATTAGAATATCATTGAAGACTCCAGTTTCCTGATATTTAGATTCTCTAGCTTCAGATAATGCAAGTTCCTTACTTGCCTTTCTGAAAGACTTGTCCGAATCCTGGAAATCATTCATTAAAATATAACCACATTTGCTTGACAACTTTTTAGTTTTACCAGGTATTAGTGCAGAAATATTAGAAATAATGTTATGCACAAATCTTCTCTTATCAAAGTTAATTAGCCTGGTATTAGAAATACTCATATTTGGAACGAATTGAGATATTTCCAGTAGCCTACAGATTAGCCACCCAGGGCATGGAGCAAGTGATGGGATACATGAATCAAACACGTTATCAATTTCTATAAAAGATTTCATATGCTTATCGTCAATACCCTCGAGTATATCACCAATAGAATTAAAACTTTGGTGTGAAGGATCTTGATTACGGCAGAGTAAAGCGTGTCCATTTTTCCAGCTTTGTTCGTAGAATCTACTTTCAGGAGAAATGATTGCATTTGAAATAGCACTTTCAATAAAAGATGGTATATGTGACGAAAGAACATGTGGATCAGCAGATTCCGTTGATTCGAATAGATCTAAAGTTGCATTCTTGTTGCGCGTATAATTCAGCATTTGAATAAGAACAGCACACACACCGTTACGCTCATTTAGACTTATTTTCGAATTGGAAATTATAACTTGAAAAAATGCAGTTAATGAATGATGAAGTTTAATGATGATTTGGATAGAGTTTGGTAGTTTTTCTAATATCAAAGATTGGTTCTCTGATAGTTTATTTGTGGTTACAAGAGTTGAAACCCATGTGATTATATTCAAAATTTCTAAATCTTTTAGTTGAGCAGATGTTGTGTTAACCAAGTTGGAAGAAAGCACATTTAGTGGATAATTGTAAAAGGAGGTCAATGATTTCGAAGACTCTAGTTCTAATATTTGATAAACTGCTATCCAGTCTCGTTTGTCGATAAATTGCATTCTTTCCGCAATAAAGTTATTTAAATCTTGAAGCCAATTAAGAATTCCTTCGTAGTTATCATGTTTAATGTTCTGGAACTCAGCCAATAAGCTATCATCGAGTTGTTTACTATTCAGCAAACTTCTAAGTTCATCATAAGAAAATGATTTAAATGATTCTAATATTTCGGTTATCTTCTTTTGCGTTCTATTGATACCGACTGGTCTGTATAGTTCCTTCTGATACGTAGCTTTGGTCATTTGGAAAAGTTGGGTTAATTTTTCGACCAGCTTGGAAACATCTTCGTACGAACCAACGTATTCATCTTCCTCTTCTTTAATATTCTGTAATCTTGATGACCATTCATAAGTAACTTCTTTTTCCATAACTTTAAGAATATCAAAGAAAATAGAATTACATTTCGGATCATCCGTGAAATCGCTATAATGATTTAAAACTAGATGATGAATTGCTTCAGCAGCCCCTATCTGGATCTTAGCTACATAAATCAAGTTAACATATTTTTCATCCAGAATTTTTGAATTCCAATTTGGAAAATTTTGATTCTCTACATGGTTTTTTGGATCCTTACCTAGATCTAACATAGATGTGATTGTTACAGCGCAACTCTTCGCACCGATATATCTCTTTGCCAAGTTTTCTAAAACATTTGTTGTAGTAGTAAAACTTCTATAAGAGTCAAAAAATGTTTCTGTGAAAACGTCATCATCTAGAACCAATTTAACAAAAGCGTAATCAAGTAATCCCATAGAATTTTGTTCTTTCCCTTCTCGCGCATTGACCCCTCTATTTTTATGTTTAAAATGATTTTCTAAATCCTTGGTATCAACTAACTTAGAGAATACATTTGCTGTAAGGACGAGTAGATCAAATATTCTTTCTAGTGAAGCGGATTTTAATACGACATCTATAACAGATTCATTAAAAGTGTCAGAAACGTTCCCAATGCCTTCAAAAAAGTTCATATTTTCTAAAGTTTTGCTCAATCTATTCATGTCATGTGAATCTCTTGAAGAGTTATTACCGAAAGATTGTTGTGAAAATTTTCTTGGTGATTCTACGACTATACTTGTAGGTCTCGACTTGACAGCTTTTTCGATATTGGACTTAAAAACTAGATCATCTGTCACATGAAATAGATCAGTATCAATATTAAACATATCTCTAATAGACTTCATTAATGTTTGTTGGGTCGATTGTCTTTGTGCAAGTTCTTTGATAGTTGGTCCATCGATTTTTCCAATGCCTGTAATCTGGTTTGTATCATTGCCACTACTTGGAGCATTTAAATTTAACAGAGACTCAGATTTACCAATCGTTGATAAGGTACTGGATCTGCGGGCAGATGATCTTAAGGGTATAGCAGGAGTATTGTTAATAGTCGGTCCTGCTGCACCAATCAAAGACTTTTTTGGGAATAAACTGTAATTGGGTTGCAATTCATTAAATAAAATAGGTAGATAGCTTCCTGTTAATAACGGACTCCTTCTTGAATTCATACCAGAATATAAATATGGGTCAATCGCCGGTGGTTCATATTGAAGACTCAGTTTCATTATATTTTCAATATTGATAGAAGGTTGGGTAACGTGGTACTTCCAGAACTGATAAACACTACTTGTTTTTGGATCAATACTTTCCAAATTGTTTGTTTTAATAGGTCCCTTGGCTGTTTCTTTTACAGTTTCTAATCGTTGCTGCCATTTATGGAATGCATTTTTTGTCCTATTGATTTTCTTTTCAAGATATTTAAATTTTGTATTTTGGGATAAATCATCAGCGTATATAATTAAGTCTCCAAAATATGAGATTACATTGTCTCTTATAAATGGATCATTTAAATTTGGAGGTGCCAATATGAATACACTACTTGTTGACTTCGATGAGGCCTGTCTTCTCTCCAATTGAGCAATTGTTGGAACCCAATCTTTAAATATAATCTTTAACGTAGTTTCAGAAACGTATTGCCATGATTTAAATAATCTTAGGATCGGCACAGAACATAGCACTGTAGCAATTGCTAACCATGATACCATGTCACCTAAATGTTCAAATTTACAACCTAATTGAACCCATTTTCTTAAAATCTTAGCCCTTGTTTTTGGTGTAATTGATAATGGATTAGATGGGAACAAATGACACACAAGTAATCTCCCCAAAAAGTGCAAATTTTCAGAATTGTTGAATACCAACGGATTTAACGCCAGTATGTTTTGATTAATATATTTTGATGAATACAACAAAGAATAATCCTCTCGAGGTGTCCAAATTTTGTCAAATTTTAAGTTGATTAAATGAACTTCGTTGGCAAAAAAAGTGGTATCAACATCAAGGAATTTTTTAAAGTCAAGAACATCATTTAAAAGACTATTCCCACTAACTTTACTGGTAGATGAATTAGTCCGAGAAACAGATGGATCAACTCTAATATATGAAGTCAATGAAGTCATTTCATTATGTCTATTAGCAATAGAGATCTTTAAATTATTCGATAGTTCATCATTGTGAAGAGATATAGTATTAAGTAATGCAATTGTGGCTTGGAATATTTGTTCATCTAATAGGAATCCTGGCATGATGTCAAGAATAGTTTTTCCAACTAGGGCTAATCTCTCTGAGAGTTGATCGTCCATTTCATTCGTAATATTATGGTATTGTAAAGACGTAGTGGTTAATTTCATCTTGTGTTTTGTGAAAGTGAGACCAAATTGGTTGAAAGTTATAATAAATTTGATAAAATAATCAACTAATGGAAGAAGTAACAGGATATTCACAATTGTTCTCTGTTTTTTGCTTGTGCTAACACTGTGTTTTCCTGACGACATTGGTGAAAATAAAACGGCATGGCATAAGCTTTCAACATCACCGCCAATTATCCTACCTTCTTTATCTAATTTTAAATTTGGGTGTGGATATTTTTCACTTAAATATTTTATCTCTATAGGTAATATAGCTTTGGGGTCTATGTGTTCTTTATTATGATCTGGATCAATTCCTCTCTTTGATGATGGAACGTCAGTCATGAAATACTTTGATCCTGAGATTGTTGCTCGTTTGTTCGATACTTGTTGTAAGTTCGGTTTATTATCATTAAACTCTATCTTGTTGGAGTTCTCAATACGTTGTGGTTCATTTACTTCCGGTGGGATAGCAGTTGGATCAAAATATTTTATGTTACTACCAAGTCCATCCTTATATAAATTTAATAGACAACCTTTCAATTCTGCACGATAAATCCTATAATCTGGAACCATAGTTTGTGCATCAACGATCGTACTATTTCTTTGGTTTCCTGAATCTAAACGAACTGAATCCCTATGGGATTCGGTTTCCATACTACTCAATTGTGCTAACATATCAGCTCCAAAGAGTACACTTTCTCTATGAGACATTTTCCTCTCTCTTAAGTGCTGTGTAGAATTCGAGTGCGGCAGTTGAGTATGTGGCTGTTGTTGAGCCATAATTTGACCGTGGGATCTGTTCACCCAACCGATTTTAAAAGTATTTGTATCGAAATTGTCATCATTCAGATGGACGAGCAACCGTGTAATGGTGTCTCTTCTCTGTTGTTGTTCGTTCGTTAATGACGATTGGACCGTGTTGATCTTTCTGATCCCAGATGGTTGTAAAGATGAACTCACTGGAGACAATATTGGGCCGCCAATATCTTCTTTACTTATATGATGTGTAGGATGAGAATCGTCATTTGATGCAATGGATGCATTTACAGTGGTTGCAGTTTCGTTAGATATAATTGATTGTGTATCTTCCCTTGAAGGATTATGAGATGACATCATGTTTAAATGATGATTTGGCAATATACTTCTTGAAGATCTTGCATGTGCATCAGAGCTATATATTTTCCGTTCTGTAGAATGATGGTCCGCTGACGATAAAGAACTCTGTCTCTTCATAGGGTCCACTGGTGCATTACCAATTGATTTAATGCTGTGCTTTGACAAGTGATGTTGACGACTTGAAGAGACAGATAAATTCGAACTTGAACTTTTGTCGCGTAATGAATTGGTGAGGGTCTCAGCTGTCGCAGTTTGTGGTAATATATTCAGGGAGGACGATGACGACGACGACGACGAGATGGACCGTTTAGTATGTCGGCTCGTCTTCTCGTTACCTTTGTTACCCGAGGATTTCTTGCTCTTAGACCACAAGAATCCCTTCATAATTAGGTATTATTATTATTATTTTTCTTTCTTCTGCGTTTCCAGTGGGATGGATTGACAACCTCAAATAATAATAAAGGTTATTAGTTATAGGAGATAGATAAATAAATGTGAGTGAGTGAGCGTGTGTATTTACAACGGGATATCTGACCTCTCAAATGATATGTTTCTGGATGTTATAAGTATTTGAAAACTTCGACTCCTTGAGAGATTAAAAAAAAGCAAAAAAATTATTGTATGATCCGATATCTTCTTCTATGGTGTTTTGCAAAAATGAAAAAGAAAATATATATCTATTCAATTTCAAATTATGGCACTAGTCACACAAAGTTATTCCACTGTCTTCCTATTTCTGTGACTCTTAACTATCTCTCTCTTTCTCTGTTGTCTTGTTTAAAATTAAATGCTATTCTTGTTATCTTTATTGTTTTCTTTTGTTCAGTTGGCCCTGTTTCAAATCAGTAGTTAATTTTAGAAAATAGCTGGGAGCGCCCTCTCCCTCTCTATATCCGCCTCGCTCTCTGTGAAAAATTCCGACTCACTTAGCAACCTCAATATGTATTATTATTATGGATATAACTTATTTAATACATAATATGGCTTACGCAAACAACAAAATTGTGAAAAATAATCGTTTCGCGGCTTCATAAATCTGTAACAAGAGGAAATAAGCAGGGCGGCCGCATAAAAGATAGAGCAGTTCGTCACGTGGCTGGTGTTGGTGTCGGTGGGTTCTCTGGTAAGATGAAGAAGTGGTATCGTAACAGATGTGGACAGGTGGGATGAAAGTTCATTCGAATGTTGGGTTACATGTACGTATGTATATAAATATGTAGAGGTAGAATAAAAGAGTATTTACTTAAAAAGGGATTATAGAGACATTCTGGCTAGTTGGAGAACGGCGTCTTTGGTCTTGGCACCACCAATGAAACCGGCTGTATGGATGAAAATACAGCCGGGGATACCACTCTTTTCGCTCAGAGTCTCGTCTCTTAGACCCCTTAGTTCTTCTGGGAGACCCTTTCTGAATTCGAAGGATCCTGAAGATACAGGGACAGTGGAGATTCTCCATGTATTGGAAGAATCCACAAACAAAACGAATTGGATTTGGCTCTCGATTTTTAATTCTCTTTCAATCTCGTATAGATGTTCCTTCCATGGACAGAATTGATCAAACAATAAAATCTTGCCGGATGCATCGACATCCATACGAGACTCCACAGCTTTTCTAACTAATGTCTTGGCTGGTAACCAACCTAGACCATAACCTTTCACTAAATCAACAAAAATTTCACCAATGAAGTTTGATGCTTTTTGGAAATTTTTATCGAAGGTTTCGTTGGAACTGTCTTCATTCCAACGTGGGTTAAAACCAGAGATGATACCTGGGATAGTAGTGGCCTTTTCGTTGAATCTTGGTTTGATATCAGTACCCTTAGTATTATATTGGGAAATACCGTTATCGTTAGCATCCAATGCCTCGACGAAATTCTTGTAAACCTTCTCATAAAGAATATCTAAATCTTTCTTGGAAGCGTTTCCACCAAGTACTTGATTGATAATATCTCTACCAAAATGTTTGAATACAAGACCAGCACTAGATAATTTTGTCTGATATTTTTCAGAGAAAGTACCGGTGAATTCACGATGGTGATGATCGAAAAACTTGACACCATCATATTTGGCACCAACATCTACAACAATATCACTGGCTTCCCAATCCTCGGGGTTTCTGGATCTACACACTTTGGCATCTTTATATTCTGGTAATAATCTTAGCATATATACAGCTAGGGATTCATCGGCATGGAAAGAACCGGAGTGAGTACAAATTTGTTTAACCATCTTACTTAACTTGATTTTCTTAACTGCTGACATTCAATCTCCAAGTGTTGTAGTTTGCACAGGTTATTCAATGATAATCCTAAAATATACAAGCAAACTAGGACTCTTGAAATCATAGTTCTATATTCAGGTCATCTCATCTTTCCCTTTAAGTAGTAATTTTTCACTTTTGTCAAAAAGACCGGAAAAGAAAAAATTTTCCTTTTCCCTGTAGAGAGAAGAGGGAGAAAACAGGTATAAAACTGAGAATAATAAGTAATATTTTGAAGTTATGAGGTAACAGAGCAGATCAAATTAGGAAATGAAACGTAGTTCGAACCTTAATTGAAATATATATTTCTAATCCATAGATCAGTTGAGATTAAAACAAAATATATTAGGACAAAGAATTCTGAACGTCTATTTTGATTTAGATTCTATTGGTTCTATAAACTTCATATAATAAAATAAAGCACTTTCAATTAAAAGAAAAGAATAACAAATGTTTTTTGCTTTATCTTAACATTAGAACTCAAGCTATTTCTAACTCTCTCTACCTAACGCTAAATAAAATGAACGAATCAAGATTTAACTCTGCTACGCCAGCTTCAGTTCATAACGACCATATGAATTAAGGTAACTATTGCAATATTATTGACTGGGATGTGTTTATATCATTTAGAAACTTGTTCTTGTTTTTATATTTGTATACTTATGTGGGTGATACATCGCTCAATTGAGCCCTGTTTTGTGAGATAACAGTTGGGACAGAATATAGAGTAGAATAGCAAAAGGCGGAAAGTATTAGTTTACACCATATTTAATACTTGTAATTTGATGTCAACGGAAATTGTGAACTAGAAACCCTTATCACTTAACAATATATATATATTGAGAGGGTTCCGAAAATGTATCCACGTATTATCGCTTCGAACGGTGTCGATCACTTTAAATTATATAATAATAATAATAATCTTAGTTGAACATTTTTATAAAAACATGCGATAAGTAAAAACAAAACTCAGTCACATAAAGAGTACTCTGACTCTGTACCGATACATATACATTTAAACAAAGTAAGGTAGTTTCTGGTGTGTATGGCCTACCTAGATATATTATAATGGTTCGAAGTAGAAGAAATTCATTGGTTCAAGCAATCGCCGTTCGACCAACTTTATTGGAACCACAAGAAAATAGTTTATTGGATGACTCCTATTTGTTAGAAAATTTACAGAAATTAGCCATTGCTATAAATGGCTCCAGAGGTAAAGAAAATTTGTTGTCTACATCAATTGATAAACCTTCAGAGGTGTCTCTAGATTCGATTAGTACTCCTGATAAATATTCTCAGTACACTGATTATTTAATTCAATTGGACGAAAATATTAAAGAATATGATAGTATCTTAAAACAAACTCATCGAATTAGTGATCAATTGGAAGGCTCATTGTCCCAATTTGATACAATCTCAGATCAAGCTTCAGGTTTTATTAAAGATACTCATACATTATATGATTCGCGTAAAGGGTTCGTTAAATTATCAAAATCCTTGCCTCAATATCTAACATATTTTGATAATTTAGCCCCTATTATTCGTCGACTTAATCATGCAAGTTCTCCAAATATTGTTCGTAAGGAATCCTTTAAGACAATGTTGTCAAATATTGATAAATCTTTGTTTTTCTTTGAAGAGAATCCAGATATATTAGAGGCAGAAGCTTACAGAATTAAATTTAAACAATGTTTGATTAGAGCAAGTGATTTGATATCAAAATATTCTATTAATAATTTGAAACAGATTCAAAATGAGATTGCTCAAAAAGATATAATGGTAAACAAAAACACAAGAGAGGCTTTAATTTATAATAAATTTGCATCAATCTCAGATGATTTCAAACAAAATATTACAGCATTGATTCAAAGAGTCGAAGATGATAAATACCACAGGTATAAGGATGAACTAACATCAATCTTGAACGATACTTTTGAGCAATATTTCCAAATTAGACATAAATTTTTAAATCCAATTGTATGGTTACAAGTAGATGATACCATTATTCGCGATAAAAAATTCAGTATGATTCAATTTATTCAAGATAACAAGACATATTTCCAGCAATTGTGTAATAGAGAATATAAACTGTTTATGGAATTTTTCCCTGAAGATTATTTATGCAAAGATAAAATAAATCATTGGTTCATCAAATTATGTGATCCATTCTATGTTACCATTGGTGTGAAATGTGGTCGTGAATCAGACATTGATATATTGTGCGACTCATTAATGTTGTTTGAACCGTTTTATCAATTTGAAGAGGATTCTGAAGAATATTCAAAACAATTCAATGAGGTTCAATTTGATAAGATATTCTCACCTGTTTTGACTAGAATTCAAAATAGATTAATTCAAACTGTCAAGAATTATATTCATAGAACGATCATTAGTTATAAACCATCTGCTGAGGATTTTATGATCTCCAATAAAAAATTGAAATTACAAGACGATGAAGCTTTCGTAAAGACATATGTTGAAAATTTTAGAAACGTTAATCCAGTAACAACCACATCTGAAACAGCAGATAATAATAGTGCAATCATTATTTCATCATATTATATTCCACTAATTAAAGGTTTAGCGTTATTGTTTAAGATTTTTGAAATGGTTAATTCTCTAATTTTTGACCGTTTAGCTCATCATACAGTTCATGCTTGTATCATATCTTTGAAAAATGCTTATACAAGTATTACAAGAAACGAAAGTTCAGATACCTCTTTAACCCATAATTTGGATATTAAATTATTTTATTTAAGAAACTTATTGTTGTTAAGAGATGAGATACAAGAATTTAATATTAAATATACATTGAATACGAAATCTCTCGATTTCTCAGGTGTTGAATCCTTCTTCAAAAATTATAAAGCAGGTGAAATGTCACTATTTTCATTGGCTAAAGACTTCGTGCCTAAAGTTGTTGATAACATGATTGATGCACGTACAGAATTGGTTCAAGAGTTAAGAATTTGTATTAAAGATTTTACTGATGTTGCAAGTACAGATATTATTGGTGATTGTTTGAAGTCTACCGATTCTGAAAATTTAACAACTATAAACAGGGATTTGACTAGTAATATTGAAAACAGAATTCCAAGAATATATGAACAAATTTGTCATTCTATAGAAGATAAAGAGATAGCACAGCATTTAATTGAAGCTATTGAACAATATTGCGACGATCAATATTCTGAATTCCACGACAAAATAGTCACTTTAGGTGAAGAATCAAAATTGTCTAGCGATGATGTTCTTCAACTTGTGCAACCTGAAATTTTTAACCAGACTTTCAATGTGTTGGTAATCAACACATTGAAAGAGAGAATAACATGAGTACATTATTAATTTTATATGATACGGTGGGTTTTTCAGCCGTATGGAATTATATAACTCCGTATATATATATTCTATTTATTCAATTTGAAGTCTTTTGTGCGAATGTACATTCTATACCATAATAAAATACCTTGTGGTTCCACCAAAAAATAAATCAGTTTTTCACGAACGACAGATCGGCGGTTAACTTAAATGTTGAGATATAAAAAGAAACTCCGATACGGGGAGTCGAACCCCGGTCTCCACGGTGAAAGCGTGATGTGATAGCCGTTACACTATATCGGATTGTAATTAATAAAATATTTATATGATTTGAAAATTTTAACTTATTTAAAATTTGAAATTTACATGGGAAGATTCACCTTACGGTCGTTTTTGAGCTGAAGTTGTTAAACAGAGTTACTGTTGTTAAACTGCTCATCTTTTGTGCATAGTAACATTGGACAATGTAGCTCCAATAAACCCAATGTAGGGGAAACGAATACTACATTATTCAATATATATCATGTGTTGTTATATATATGGCAGTGCAGTACACTCAAAATTCTACTTATATTAGCTACCTTTTCCTTTGATGGGAAAATTGAATATTAGACATCTTTTATTTAACTGAACAAATTCTATTATATTTCAAAATCAACTTATAGTCGTCTGATGTTTTATATCTTATACAAAAATATATAAATTAAATTATGGAAACAATTATATTCATAAATGAAATATTGTTCCATTATTATATATGTTGGATTTCTTGTTGTCGTGATTATAAATTCACTCAACGGTGGCGTAAGTAATCTATTAGTAAGTTGTTGAGGGATTAACCTATTATCAGATCATTGCGGGATTAACCTTGGTCGTTATCATTATTATAGTATATTTCCGACAGAATCAAATATTAAATTTCTAAGATTCGTAATCCCAACCATTTTTGATAGCCTCATCGTAAGTTGGATAATCTAATAATCCTTTATCAGTTCTACCTAAAAAGGTACCTCTATCATATTTATTCAGAGGTAGTCCCTTCTCCAACCGGTCAACAAGATCTGGGTTAGAAATCCAAAATCTACCGTAAGCAATTAAAGTTCTATCGTTTTTCAACAAATCTTTTGCAATCTCAGGGTGCAATGCCAAATTACCAGAACGGATAATTGGACCTTTCCAGATAGAAAATGCAAAATCGTTATGGCCAAACATCTCCATTCCTTTACCTTCAGTTAAAAATGGATCAGTTACTCTTGGTTCACCTAAATGAACGTAGGCTAATCTCTTACCAGCCCTACCTCTCTTTTCAAGCTCACCCAATAAATAGCAGTATGTTGCTAATAAAGTTGGGTCGGTACTTCCTGACATACCCAAATATCTAGCCCAAGGGGATAATCTGATACCAACCTTTTCAGCACCAACGGCCTCAATACAGGCATCAACAACCTCTAAGACAATTCTGGATCTATTCTCAATAGACCCACCGTATTCATCCGTTCTTTTGTTGGAAATTGGGTCCAAAAATTGATTTAAAAAGAAACCAAACGCACTATGGATCTCAACACCATCTGCACCTGCCTTAATCGAATTCTTTGAGGCGTTTGCAAAATCCTGGACAAAACTTTGAATTTCTGTCTTAGTTAGACCATGTTGGCGGTTGTTTGCATAGAAAGCAATTGCTTGGCGGGAGTCGTCGATGTAAACGTCGTCGGACGCAGAGACATATCTAAGCCCATCTCTTTTCAGATTTCCAGGGAAAGCATGGCGACCTAAAGCCCAGAATTGGATGAAAATATAAGAGCCATTCTCATGAACCTTCTCGATGATTTTAGACCATGCTTCTACCTGTTGTTCACTCCAGATACCAGGGGCATCGTCAATACCACCTGCTTGAGGGGAAATGATTGCGGCTTCAGAGATCAAAAATGTCCCTTTTCTCCTGGAACGTTGGTCATAATACTCGATACCATAGTCAGTGTTTGGAATTTGACCAGGATATTCCGCCCTCAATCTTGTTAGTGGGGCCATAACGGCACGATGGTCCAGGTTCATATTCCCGATCTTCATTGGTCTGAAGAGATTTGTATCTTCTAAAGATTCAGCTTTAAAGTCTTTCACGAATGGCATATTGGAAGTGATTTAGAAGTAGTATGTTAATGTTTGTAATTGTTATGTATATACTATTGTTCTATGTTAAATGTTGAGAAAGGAAGAACTACTGGAAACAAATATTTTACATTTTAGAGCTGAATATGGACTCCTTTTATATGTTGGTAAAACCATTGACAATGGCTTAAAGAAAAAATGAAGTTTACAAGTGATTACTAAATTCATTGGATCACAATGGTTTTATTTATTTTCAGTGTTTTTGATATTGTTCTTGAAAGTAGTCATTGGTAAGATCTCGCTGAATAATTATGTCAGCGATATTGGCAACTTCCGTCTCCCGTTTCCGTCTTCCATTTCCCGTCTTCCATGTCCGTTTCCGTTTCCGTACTCCGTACCGCTTTTCTAAAAACGGAACTGGCCAATCGATCACTTATAGCAAGCAATATTACTATATGGGTGAGAAAAGAAACGTTCTAATCACCATTATTATAAAAGTTACCTGTTATATTATTTGTGTAAAGTTAGATCTATCAACGCATATTTCATGACAACAACAGTAAAGTCTATGATTCTGTTAGAAGTTAAGGGTAATATGTATCACACTTGATTTCAATATAGGTAAAGAAAACCTTTTATGCACATTCACTCACAGATGTCATCACTAGATGTGACCAGATGTCATCGTATGATGCCATTACATCAATTGATGATGACTGGGTTGATTGAGGAAATCAAAATATTTAAAAAAAATGATATAAAAAGAAGCTCTTAATATAATATATAAAGAATGTTAAATGTTCTACAATCTCTACGTTATATGTAGTATAAAGAGACCGATCGATTATCTTCTTACTAAATGGCCTCTATAAAATAATTAAAGCTTGAAGAGAATAACAGAGGAAAAAAACTCTATCACAGATACTCTAAAAAAGTAAGTGCTTTTTTTATTATTACATAAGTAATAGAACGTATAGAATTTAACTTAGAATGGAAATTCAGAATTATTTATCTTTATACATAATTTATTCTAATCTCACTTGATCTAAGAATTGGAAATCCATTTTTCATTTGAAGTTGGAATTATGATTTGTTTCATATTGTAACGCACTGCGTAATACATTCGAGATATATTGATTCCACATAATTTCTGTCATTTACAAAACTTGCTTATATGTGTCATCACATAATGACACAGAGCGTAATCGACGAGATGAACATTTTCACAAGATGACATAAAAAGAAGCTCTACATGTAATATATAGAAAACTTTAAATGTTCAACAATATTTAAAATATGTATAATATAAAGAGACTAATAGAGGGAGGAACCTCTATCTCAGATTCTCTGGACATATCGTACCTAAATCATTGATTTAACAACATTTTATTATGTCAATTGTATTAGTAAACTATTTTCACAATATTGGCTCTTTATTTTTTTTTGTTGAAGTTTTATGACAACCAATGATATCGTTCTGTGACTAGCATGTACAAGATGAAGAAGAATGGAATGAATACACTTGGAAACCTTGTATACACTCCACTTCCAAGATAATAATACATTATAAAATGAGATGTTGCTTTTTCATATAGTAAGCAATAATCTATGGTGAATAAACACGATTATATCGTCAATATTAAAGGGAATGAATATATTTATTAAAATTAGAATCTTATATATATATATAAAGAATGTCTATAAAAGGATGAGGGTGAAGATTATCTAAAGAAATGAGTATTACGTCTGCTATCTGGATGAACAAACATTTCATTTCTTTTGTAATGATTCACTTCCAATTTAATTGAATTATTATTAAAATTAGATACGCCCGAGTCGCCCTTGCCATCATCTTCTGGATCTGCTCTTTCATAATCCAGCCCACTATAAGTTTCATCTACGTATATCTCTGACGCAAACCTTACATGATCCATCGTTGAATGAGTGTCATCCAAGGAGTCATTTAAAGAGATTGATAAAGACGAGCCAAAGGAGGTCGAATGTAAAGTTGGAGTTGATATAGAATTATTAAAGGATGTATTCAAATGGACAGTATCCCATTGTTTTTCTAGCCTTTGTAAAATGTTAGCATCTGTATTAGTAGTGAATGGCGAAGGAGTCGTTGTTGGTACGGTTACCGTCACGATGGGTATTGGTACACAAGCTGAAGAAATGGGAGTACTAGTACCAGGAGGCTTACTCCTTTGCGACTCTCTTGAGATGGATTTATTTCTAACCAAGCCTTTAAAGAAGCCAGATATTTTTCCCCGCGACTTCTTAGGAGACGAAGTCGAAGTCGAAGTCGAAGTAGTAGTAGTAGTGGTAGTAGTAATAGGAGGAGCAGAGAAGACCGGAGTTGCCTTTGGAGTAAAGATTTCACCATTATTAAAGACAAATGCTTTTTGCATTTTTTGTCTCTGTACTTGATAAGGCGACATAATTTGGTTATTATTTAATAATGGTTTCATACCTTTATTATGTGTTGCCAAACTATTAGCAAAATCGTAAGGAGAGGAACCTATCGACATTGATCTTGTGGACTGATCATTACTTGAAGTGTAGATATGAGCATTGATACTTCTAGTACGACGCACGCTTGCGTTTCTCTTCATGTTCATGTTGTTTGTGTTGTTATATTGCAGTGAGAACGGATCATCCATCGTCATCATCATATTACTATTATTATTATTATTATTATTAGCAGCAGGGTTAGGTCTTCTAACACTGTATGTATTACTTCTTGCAACCATCATAATTGATAAAATTTTTGCAACTACAGATATAAGTAAGTAAGTAAATAAATAATTACATACAGAGACAGAACAAGAGAATCACATAGTTACAAATGCTGTATTTTTTATCACCTTTTTACCTTCTCTCTTTATATTCAAATGATTACACCTCATCTACCTTTTGCTTGGAGTATTAAAAATTTAGCAGGTCTATAAAATTGAAATCTGATAAAAAAAAACGAGTGTGCGTGAAGGCGTTCTTTCTGCCAGTCTCAGACTTAAATTGGTAGAGAGTCATCCCATCCCTCTCGATTTCGTCTCGCACAGCGCTTTCTCTCCCAGATATATTTATAACTATCTTTGCAACTGAAAATAAATCCTATCGCCGGTTGCCGTGTTACCGCGCTGCCATTGCTGCTGCTGCTGCTGTCGCCAGTTGCCGGTTGGGCTGAGCCTCACTTCGCTTCAAGTTTCGTTTTGGCAGTCGTGGCTCCGCCCTCTGCACGGCCCGGTCTGTGCCCGCACAAGCAGACAAGCACACAGTTGGAGAGTCGCCAAACGAGCAAAAAACGGGCAGGCTGCCCGGTGGGGTGCGTGGGTGTGTCGAATACTCTCTCGCCTTCTCTTTCACTTTTCCACATTCACTCGCTGCCGTCAGCAGAGGCGGAAGCATCCGCCACAGCGTCCACAGCATCCGCATCCGCATCATCACCGCACACGGCTTCGCGTAAAAAATCAAATTTCTCCGAATGCATAATTGTTTCACGTAAAGTGTCCGCAGAGATTCGTTTGTTACCTGTGGAACGGGCCGTTTGGCCAGCTTGCGACACTAGCATTGAGACAAACAATTCAAGTGCCCTGCCTGCTATAACGGGTGTCGCTTGTGATACTTTACCAATATCTTCGTCCGTTTGCATTATTTTCTTGATTTTGGCAGGTGGGAAGTGAGTCTGTATTCTCTGGAACACCTCTTCTTCCTCTAATTCTGGATTGCTACTGTTGATGTTGCTGTTGCTGCTATTCATTATTAAGTTTGTCGCGTGTGGGGGTCTGGGTGTATCACAGACTATCGTTTCTACACACCAAATATTTTCACGACGCTTTTCCCGCTTTATTGAGAGGCCTTCGCTTTTATACTTTTTTTTTCTGTCGTTGTCGTTGTTTGTTTATATGGAAACGACAACAAAAATTTGTCGTTGTTGTTGTTTTTCACTTGAGCACGTCGTATCCTGTGATGTTCTTTCCCATTCTTATACAATATATATATATATATATATATATATACGTATTTCTGTTAAGATGACTCCTAACTAACCCTTGGAATGGTTTCGGGCTTTCACTCGAGCTTTAGCTTCATCGTGTTTACGTAACCAATTCTGCTCTCTTTTATCCTCTAATCTCGCTGCTTTACTGGCTTCCTCTTCCTCCGCCATTATATCTATTTCATTAGTCTCCATGTCGTCAGATTCCCATTCTTCGTCTGGACGTGGATGATTACTGTGACCACGTCTATTGAACATTGCCCATATCTCGTTACGATCGTATCCACGATCTCTTAATTGTGCAGATTCTTCCTCTTCTTCGTCATCTTCTATGAAATCGTCTAAATCCTCATCATATTCGTCTTCGTCCTCCTCATATCTATTACGTCTTTTATTCAGTTTGGCTTCGAATCGCGCATGAGGTCGTGCTATACTTGTACTCATCCTTGTGTTTAGATGCACCATTTGAGGTTGTTCTTGCGTGGTCATATTGCTATCTTTCTTCTTCAATGAAGAAACAACCTTTCTTTCTCGTATGGGATTCCGTTTCTTAAACCCAGGTTTGTTTAAATGTATAGATTTATTGGTATTACTAGCAATAGATCTTGGACTTGGACTCGGTCTCGTTTGTGAATCTGCTTGCTTCATTAATTCGTCAAAACTCATCTTCTTAATAGGTTCTCGTCTCTTTGTTATCATATTGTTGTTGTTGTTATTGCGATTGTTACTACCAAGTCGACGTTTATAAACTGTTCCTATATCTTGTTCCATATCATTTTTGGATTTACGTTTCGTAACAGTACGAGGTTTTGAAGGTGTACGCTTTGGTTTCTCACTAGATTGATTCTTTAACCGCTCTTTATTACGGATCTCTTTAAGTCGACGAACCGCTGGATCCTCATCACGTATATAATTCTTAGGTAATAAAGATGACGTTTCATCTTCAATATGACTATTCTTATTCTTCTGGGTATGTGCTATATGTGATGGTTTACCATTATTCTCGCTAGTGTCTCTCTTCAATTTCGATAGTTTCGATAAAAAACTCATCCTATGTTGTAGCTTAGTCTTGTTCTACTATTTTTTTTTTTGCTGATATATGTATGTGTGTCTACGTTTCAGTAATGTTCCTATTCTTATTTGTTTTGTTTTGCTTTGCTTTTGCTTTTGCTTTTGCTTTTGCTTTTTTTTCCAAAAAAATATTACTTACGTATCACCTTTTTTCATTTATATTTTTTTTTTTCATTCGACAGTGTGTATAACGAATGAATCACACATTTATATATATATGTCTATTTACGATATATCGTCCATGAATGTAGCATATTCATCATCTATCTCGTCAGGAGGGGGATCTTCATGGTTTGTATCTATACACTCTTCCGCTTCTTCTTCCGCTTCTTCTTCCTCTTCTTCTTCTTGATGTAGACTGGACTTATCCATAGGAGTTGTGGCATTAACAAAAAAACCTCCTCCTCCACCAAACTCTTCCTCTTCTGGTGTTTCTTCTGGTGCTTCTTCTTGCAACTGCATCTCGGACTCGTTTACAACACCATAAGTGTTGTTTAGATCTTCTTTGATCCGCATCTTGGTCAAGAATACTCGCCATGACTCCAGCGACCAGATCTCTTCCTCTTGTCTCTTGTTCTCTTCTTCAACATATTCAATCCCATCAATACATGCAACCATTGCCTCCCGAAACCACACGGCAACCACTACCCCACTGATCATTGCTTTCGCTTTAGACCCACGTTCAAACTTGAATTTCGTCACCGCAGGTGCAAATTGGATCCCCAAGAACTTCGCAGCCTTGATAGCTACGGGACTCTCCACAAGACAACAGTTGCCAGGTATCATTGAGGGAACAAATACCTCAAGGTTACCAAAGGTATTCTTCGTGATTTCACCCAATGGGTACGTGGCTAATGGCGGCATATAGGTCTCGGTGGCCTCTACGGGATACAACCTTTCATCTTCCATCTCTCCCTCTCGTGTCTTCCGTTGCACTACTTTCAGATATTGACTACCTTTCTTTAATATACGGCCTTCATTGTACCATTGTCGGCCACTCTTCAAATCAAGGATGTCCCGACGTGCATACACCTTGATTAGGCCCTTATTGTTTGGAAGGTTCAAATAGCCACATTCTTTGCAACCTTTACGTAATACTTGATTACTGTGAAGATCTCGTTCCAATATATAATATGGATGGGACTTCATATCCGCCAAACAATCAGGCATACCTTCGTCCTCATTTCTTACTTGGAAATATTCATCCTCATAATCATCGATCTTGGTCCGTTTCCTCCGATGTAAGGTCTCAAGGACTGCTTGGTACCATCGAAGCCCGTCAGAATCTTTTGCAATACGTCGTCTTCTTGTCTTTGCATTCAACCATTTCACATATCTTCTCGTCACATCACGACACCCTTCTTGACGATCGTAGGCGATCACGTATCGAATCATATTACGTTTACAACACATAACACCCTTGGGTTCCATCTTGGTTGAGTGACGGATCTGTTCAATAGTCTTTAAGTTCATTGGATCTATACTGATCCATTGTTTGGAGAATTTATCCCAAACTTCACACCAAAAGATCGGATATTTCACCATATCATCATAAGAAGCTCTACATGGTACATCATTTTCTTTCAAATTGGTAAAATCACAAGGTTGACATGACATAATCAAACGAGCATTGACATTACAGGACCTTAACAACGCTACAAACCCTTGTGTAGCAACATCTCTGTCTCCAACACCTTTCAATACTTGTCTTATAAATGTTTGTTTAGTTATCAATTGAGAACTTGTGATGTTAGAACGTGTGTCATTATTCGATAGCTCATCCCACATCTTCATGTATAACCCTGTAGAATTATGATATTTTTGGACGATTTTCCAATGTTTTTGCCATATTTCCATAGATTGTTTCAATCCATCAAGTAACTTTCTTGTACTTCTTAATATCATTTCATTGTCTCTCTTTGGATGTAACAACTCCAAGGTCTTATCGGGGATTAATTTATTTAATTTCCTCATTAATTTTGAAGTGTTGAGCCATCTATTACGAATCGAACCATGACACATAAGACATAGTAATTGAAACATATGCATGGATTTCCGTCTTTTCTTCTCCTCATTACTACACATATTCCTTACTTGACTCTTTTTCACCTCCGGAGGTTCAGTTTTCTTATGAATCGTTACAGATATATTTTTGATCTTGTCTTCGTTAGGTTCCGTATCAGACACATCCTCAAAATCGTCGGAATCGTACTCACTGACTGACTCTTCTGGTTCCACCGATGTCAATGTCGGTGATGATCCTTCACTATGGATCTCTTCCACATCTAACCGATTCACAACATCAATAGGTTCACTTTGAGGGGTCTGTTCTTGATTATTATCATCAATAAAATTCCCATCATCATCAGAATCCAAATTAACAATAATATCTGGGTCTGTGGGGATTTGAGAATTTAGCGGGGGTAATTTCTCCCTGTGACGACGACGTCTCTTTAATGGACGTTCATTAGTCGTACCATTCTGATTCTTTTCCCTGACTACTTTCCTTATAAGGTCAAAATATTCTTTGGGCAAATTATCAGTCATAACCTTATGTAATGATCATATTCAGTTTAACTCTTGTTATCGGTGATGGTGTATTCATGTATTTTATCTTAAATGATGTGTAAATGTCTCATCTCTTTTTTCCTTTTTTTTATTAAAAGCTTTCTTTATACACTTGTATTGCCTTAGCTAAGAAAAAAAATAAGGAAGATTAAGGCGAAGGAAGAATCACCCAGAAATGGAAGAAATTTGTTCATAATTCGTTATAGGTTAACACATACAGACATTAAGATATATATTTATATGTAAGTGCGGATGTATGGTCGTTAGAGTTCCCTGTGTACTTCATCAAGTAACTTCTTTAAGTAGTTATCAGTAGCTTTCATCGATCCGTCTTTAACCATCTCATCTAAGGAATCACATAACAATTTCAAATATTTATAATTAGATCCACTTGGACCATGAGAAGTAGCAATGACTCCAGCAGTGTCCTTAATATCCTCTGGACCGATGAAGGCCTCATTATCCACAGTTCCAATGTATACTGAAGTTCTAAGGACTCTTCTTCCAGAAGGTTCATGAATATCTAAATGTTTCAGAGAGTCCCTCAACTCGGCTTCCTGAGAAGGAGATACTTCCAAATGTACATCAACTTCATGAGAGGTGTACCCGTTCTGTTCTCTTATATCCAAATATTCTCTAACATCCGCAGCATGATCAGACGGAATATAATATACTACACCGACAGTAGTCAGGTCATTCCTTGAAATTGTAGTTGGATCTTGGCTCTCATACAGATGGAAATCCTTCTTGAAATCATCCCTAGCGACAATATCTTCGTATGATATCAATGTTACTACTCTCCCAGGCGCCTCTGGTAAACCTCTGTGATCTATAGAACTTTGCCAAAATCTTCTTTCAAACCCATGTATAATGGCGGGAATTCGATGTGTAAAGTGTGGAGGTGGTTTATAAATTAGTGAGCCATAACCCAAAATCCATAGTCCCTTATCAACAGTCATGAAAGCGCACGTAATAACTTAGTATAAGATACCGTAGTGATTAACGATAATATAGTGTCTACCTTACCTAGAAAATATAATAAAAGTTATAAGAAGTTACTATATGATGGATGATTTATTCTTTTATTTTATATATATATGTTTTATATATATTGTCTGGTTTACTATGTATGAGGTAGTAAATTTTTTAGCAATGATGCGCAAATCCAGAATTTTATTATTGACTCAATAAAGCTCTGCAGAGAGGGAAGGGAAAGGGAACCACGGTTGATTGCCAATATGAAGAATGCAAATCATTAAAATTAGGGAAACATATAAATCAGTAAAGGAGGTACATGTTGGATAAAATACACCTATTTTTATGTAGTACTTTAAAGCTAAGTTTACTCTTGCTCAGAAATTACGTAATGAAAAGAAAGGGTCTCATTTTTTTTTATCACTATTGGTTTTTTGTTTACATGTTTAGTAATGTTTACGTTGTTTTGAACTCAAGACAAACAAACAAAATTTAAGATAATCCTGCTAAAAATATATTAATGTTTAGTATTGAATAGTGGCCAATATATTGTTTTGATCATTAAAATTAAAATTACGACACAACATCCTATCTTGGTATTGTAATTATAATCTTATAGAAATGCGTAAATTGTCATTTATATAAGATATATTTGTTATATATATGTTATGACATATAGTTATTACTGATGAGTAATACATATACTTTGTGGAGGTTAGCGACAAACTGGAAACGTTATAGAAGTCATCGTATGTGAATACTTTGGTTAGATCCAAATCAATACAACATAAAAGAAGAACAATTAGATTACATAAACACAGCTATTAAAAACAACAATCGATCTAGTTTAGCACCCACTAAGAAATTGAGCAAAAACAAGATATCAAAGGATACAAGACATTATAGAAAATTCATAAAACAAAAATCGACTGTGAGAAATACAAGAAGGGATCAGTTTAGAGGGTATTCATGTATATCTTCATTACTAAATAAAAAAAATATTCTGATGAGTTGCTTAATACATTGAATATATAAAATATATCTTAATAGAGATAAGTAAGTGCGGAGAAATAAGTGTTTTAGCAACAGGGAAAATAGTCAATAGTAAGCTTCTGTATTTTCCGTAGCTATTCTTACTACAGTTCAAATCATCATAAAATTGTAGAATGACATTAGAACAACAGGGAATATTAAATCTAGAGTTTTACAGTTGGTATCGTTAATATATGTTACTGCAATATTAAAAGCAGTTGAGTCTAAATAGTTGGATATAGTACCAATGACACCCCCAAAAATAACGATTATAAAAATACTTGGTATTAAGTGTATAGATTGAAACATGTAACACTACATGAATGATGTAGTTTCATTAGAATATAGAGCAAAACATAATTCATCTTTACGAAATGAAGGATACTTTTCAGAAGTTAAACAAATAATATGAGCTCATTATCTGATAAAGGACATATGAACCTGCCAAACTGAGCGATGGAGTCGTTACGTAAGGAATACGTGCAATATATAACTAACATAGTAATAATAAAACATTAAGCGTTTGTTCTAGAAATGGATACATGATACTAGCAAAATTGGCAACATATTTTGGTCATCCAAAACTAAGAACCTCTAGTTGTTATTGAATCCAATATTTTTCTAATTGTTTCCTTTATATATGCTACCTGACTTGGTCTGAAAATAAATGTCATTCATGTCACAGTATAGAAGCCCACCTTTAAGGTCGAATGACGTTTACAGAAGCAGTCCACGGGCTTAAAACTGAAAAAAATAAAAAATAAATTATTGAAATGTATAAAAGGCGAAGACTGGAAAAGAGGAAAAATTCTAAAAGAAAATTATATTCCCTCTGAAAATTTGGTGTCTTTCGTGCCTAATGAATAGAAATTTCAGTTTTGATGACTCAAAGAGTAATGGATGATTCATTATAATCATCAATAATACTAATATACATATGTCGAAGCTTTTTTGATAAATGATTAAGGTTCTTCACTGAAGTATACTATAATGTTGGTGGATGCAAGAGTTGTTTTCTACTAGTTATAATTTGCTTACCGCTACATTTCACCGGTACCGTTGAATACGAACACTTTCAATACAAATCGATACAATTTTATGTTAATTGCGTATACTCATAATTAGCAGTACAACATAACATACTACGTAGTTCGGGAAACTTTCTATTCAAAATATAATTTTGTCCTTCAATTTTTTTTTTGTAATCTAGTTTCTCCTACTTTGTCCTCCACTACTAATTTGTTAACTGAGCATGTGCCCAAGTGTCAGCAAATATTTTTTTTGATTGGAAAACTTTTTTTACCTCATTCAATTTCAAATAGATATTAGTCGTTGGTAACTAAACTATATTATCGTATTTTATTTTGTTATTAGTTAATTATTTTATTCTAGTGGGTATTGTTATGCTACAATTTTTGTTTTTGATTATTACCTCATTTAAGAATAGCAAAGAAAGCATCAACTATTACTCATTATACTCTATCGAAGAAGTTTATCTCTTTAAGGTTACTGGAATAAAAGTATAATAGTAAGACTTTTTATCCTTGTCCAAAATAAATGTTAAACTATTACTTGGATTTAAGTCTTATAGATGATAATCTTACATTTTACCTTAATAAATCAATTTCATTCTTGCAGTATACAGAACATTCACATCATCTTAAATAACGTTACCCTCTCCACTTCTCTACTTTCTTGTATATAAAATTTTATTTGCTGTCTTGCTGTCTCTCTGCTTATTTTTACTTGAAACTAAATTATACCCATTTTTTGGTTATTTTTTTGGATATTTTTTCACCGAAATTAGCCAACGTTTCTCATAGTAAATAGAGTCGTCATGACCGTTCCATTTCTTTAGTTATCTAAAGGTAAACAATAATAAAAGGTGAACTTTCTTTTCATAAACAGAGTTATAGGACATTCTAATCTCAAAAAGCTCATCAGGTTGAAAAATTCTCTTTCTATTTTTTGGCTATATAAAAAACCAGAATCAGAAAGATATCTATCATTTTTTTTTCTTCTTAGTTTCTATTTTATTTATTTTAGTATTCTCCATTTCACTTTGTTCCAAATAACCATAATAATTGTGATAAATACTAAAACATTGCCAGTAATTTCTCATAAAGTTACAAATTTTTAAAAAATTTAAAATTGATATTAATTAATTAAGGAATATTTGAAGAAAATGAAAAGTAATATCTCAGAAGATGTTCTCGAAAATCCAGAGTTATACGGTCTTAGAAGATCTCATCGTTCTACTGCTAATCAACATCAAAACTACTATGACAGTGAAGATGAAGATGCCCTAGTGAGTAAACCTAGGAGATCTAACAAATCTAGAACTGGGTCAAGAGGTGATAACGATGAAGACGATGACGATAATGCGGACTATGATATGGGTGATGAGGATGATGATGACGAAGATAATTTAGATGATTTTATTAATGATGATTTGGATGATGAGGATGATTATGTAGGGATTAAAAAGACAAAAAAGAAGATATCCACAAAGAAGAGCAAACCGAAGAAATCAATGAGGACAAAAAAGGTTAAAGGAGAAGAAGAAGACGAAGAAGACGAAGACATAGTTCTTCCGACACGTTTCTCATCACGTAATAACAATAGATCTGTTAATTATAATATTGATTATTCAGACGAGGATTTATTAGAGTCTGAAGGAGAATTGTCAGATATGGATGAAGATTTAGATGGAACAGAATTCGAAGAAGAAGGTTCTGTGACACCTTCTAATTTAGAAGAAGTTCATTCAATTGATATCGTTGTGAATCATAGACCAAAGGAAAATACGAACCAAGATATATTGAAGAAAGTCCCTAGCTTGGAAGAATGCAAACTAAGTTTTGAATTCTTAATCAAATGGGCAGATGAATCTCATTTACACAACACATGGGAAACTTATGATTCCCTAGACCAAGTCAAAGGTACCAAAAGACTTGACAATTATTGTAAACAATTTATAATACAAGACCAAGAAGTTAGATTGGATCCATACATTACTCGTGAAGATATAGAAGTTATGGATATGGAACGCGAAAGACGCTCAGATGAATTTGATGAATATACGGTCCCAGAAAGAATTATCGATAGTCAACGTATCACTTTAGATGACGGTACGTCACAATTACAGTACCTTGTTAAATGGTCTCGTTTGAATTACGATGAGGCTACTTGGGAAAATGCATCAGATATAGTCAAACTGTCACCAGAGGGGGTTAGACATTTCCAAAACAGAACAAATTCAAACATCTTACCACAATACTCAGATAATTATGGTTCAAATAGACCTAAATTTTCTAAATTGGATGAACAGCCATCTTATATCAAGGGAGGTGAATTAAGAGATTTCCAATTGACTGGTATCAACTGGATGGCCTTTTTATGGTCTAAAAATGATAATGGTATCCTAGCAGATGAAATGGGTTTAGGTAAAACCGTTCAAACTGTTGCATTTATCAGTTGGTTAATATATTCTCGAAAACAATGTGGTCCACATATAATCGTCGTACCATTATCCACAATGCCAGCTTGGCAAGAAACTTTTGCTAAATGGGCACCCGAATTAAACTGTATTTGCTACATGGGTAACCAAAAATCGAGAGAAGCAATTAGAGATTATGAATTTTATACGAATCCACAAGCCAAAGGGAAGAAACATATGAAATTTAACGTTCTATTAACAACATACGAATATATTCTAAAAGACCGTACTGAATTGGGCTCCATAAAATGGCAATTCTTGGCTGTTGATGAAGCACACAGATTAAAGAATGCGGAATCATCCTTATATGAGTCACTAAATAGCTTCAAGGTTTCTAATAGACTTCTAATTACTGGTACGCCTTTGCAAAATAACATCAAAGAATTGGCTGCTTTAGTGAATTTCTTAATGCCTGGTAGGTTTACAATCGATCAAGAAATTGATTTCGACAATCAAGACACTGAACAAGAGGAATATATTAGAGATTTACAAACAAGAATTAAACCTTTTATTCTACGTAGATTAAAGAAAGATGTTGAAAAATCATTACCTTCAAAAACTGAGCGTATCCTTCGTGTTGAGTTATCTGATGTTCAAACTGAATATTATAAAAACATTCTTACAAAGAATTATAGAGCTTTAACCGAAGGTTCAAAAGGTGGTCATTTTTCATTATTGAATATCATGAGCGAACTGAAGAAGGCATCAAATCATCCATATCTGTTTGATAATGCAGAAGATCGTGTTCTACAAAAGTTTGGTGCCGGTAATATGTCTCGTGAAAATATTCTGAGAGGGCTAATCATGTCGTCCGGTAAAATGGTTTTATTAGATCAACTTCTAACAAGACTACAGAAAGACGGTCACAGAGTCCTTATTTTCTCACAAATGGTGCGTATGTTGGACATTCTGGGTGACTATCTATCAATCAAAGGTATAAATTTCCAAAGATTGGATGGTACGATTTCTTCCGGGCAAAGAAGAATATCTATTGACCATTTCAATGCTCCTGATTCTAAGGATGACGTTTTCTTATTGTCAACTAGAGCAGGTGGTTTAGGTATTAATTTAATGACTGCTGATACCGTTGTCATTTTTGATTCTGATTGGAATCCACAAGCAGATCTGCAAGCAATGGCCAGAGCTCACCGTATTGGCCAAAAGAATCATGTCATGGTTTATAGATTTGTATCAAAGGATACCGTTGAAGAAGAAATTCTTGAGAGAGCACGTAAGAAGATGATTTTGGAATATGCTATTATTTCTTTAGGTGTCACAGATGGTAACAAATATAGAAAGAAGAGTGATCCAAATGCTGGTGAACTATCTGAAATCTTAAAATTTGGTGCTGGTAATATGTTTGCTGCTACAGATAATCAAAAGAAACTGGAAGATTTGAATTTAGATGATGTTTTGAATCATGCGGAGGACCATGTCACAACACCTGAACTTGGTGAATCCCACCTTGGTGGTGAGGAATTCTTAAAACAATTTGAAGTTACAGACTACAAAGCCGATATTGATTGGGACGATATTATTCCTGAGGAAGATTTGAAGAAGTTTCAAGATGAAGAATTAAGACGTAAAGACGAAGAATATGTCAAAGAACAACTTGAAATGATGAACAGAAGGGACAATGCCTTGAAAAGAATTAAAGACAGTGTCAACGGAACTGGTACTCCTCAGGATTCAGATGATGAAGAGGAAAACAATTCTAGATCTAGAAGAAGAGCAAGAGCTAACAACTTAAACGCCATCGGAGAAACTGAGATTCGTGTATTATATAGAGCTGTTCTGAAATATGGTGATTTGACTGATCTCTTCGAAACCTTAATTGCTGACAATGTATTACCTGTCAGATCCATTGAGAAATATGAAGAAATTTATTCTGAACTAATGACTAATGCAAAAGAATACCTAGAAGACGAAGAAAGTAAAAGAAATGAAATCATGGATAAACTCGAAAAGGATGCATCTGAATACAGACTGAAATTAAAATCTGGTCAAATTAAGATGGAAGACCAACCAAGTGAAAATCCTCTTACAAGACTTGCTGCCAAGAGGAAAGAAAAGAAGGCCGTACTATTTACCTTTAAAGGTGTAAAATCGCTAAATGCTGAATCATTAGTGAATCGTGCGGAAGAATTAAAGTATTTAAAGACATTTATCCATGATCATTATAAGGAGGATTCCTTAAAATTTAAAATAGATAATAACAAAAATCCCAAACCAGTTCAAAGTTGGAGTTGTAACTGGAACAAGGAAGATGATGAAAAGTTATTAGTAGGTGTTTATAAGTATGGTTATGGTGCATGGACCCACATTAGAGATGATCCATTTTTGGGTTTAAGTGATAAAATATTTCTAAATGAACAACAGAAATCAGGTCCTAAATCTTCTTCATCAGCGGAAACAAACACTGGTACCGGTGAAAACGAAACGACCAAGAAGGGTAAAGGTATCACTGGATCTTCCAAGAAAGTACCCGGGGCCATACATCTAGGTAGAAGAGTCGATTACTTAATATCAGTAATGAGAGATGAAACAAAGGAACAAACTCCAAATACCGGGAAAGCTGGTAGTTCGGGAACAGATCTTTCTACTACTTCTGATAAGACACCAGTAGCCCCAAGAAAGAAGAGAGTTCGTAAGACTTCTAACGATAACGGTGTTTTAATACCCAAGAAGGTAAATCGAAAAAATGAGGTACCACCAAATAAACGTCAAAAACCTTTACCAAGAGGACCCGCTCCTAAGGGACCAGCACCCAAAGGGCCTGCTACAAAACTATCACCACCAAAGGGCCCAGCTCCAAAGGCAAATGTACCAAAACTTCAAAAGGTAGCTAGTGTCAGTGATGATAAACACACTAAGGAATATGATAGTATGGATGAAAATGAATGTAGAACCAAGATGACTACAGTACGTACTTCACTACAACGTCTAAGACGTGGTGGTAAAGGTCTTGACAGGAGAGATTGGGCCAATATCCTTAAGACAGAACTAACGAATATTGGTGATCATATAGAGCGTGAGAAGGCTACAGGTACAGGTACACCAACTAACAAACTATGTAAACATCTATGGTCTTACGCTGCCAATTTCTGGCCTGCCAATGTTAAAAGCGACAAGTTAATGGCTATGTATGACAAGATTCGGACTGCTAGGTCCGCCCCTAAGGAGAGCAAAGAGAACATAATCAACTAGCATGCATATACCCAACCTCATATAACTAATAAATCTGTATATTATTATTATCTCCATTATTAAATAACCAATCAATCATCTATTAAGGTAAGCTATAGGCCACTACTCGTTATAAGTGATAGAGAACTGAAAATTTTTCTTTTTTCTGTGCCTCTCGTTTCTTATTCTATGAGATGCACAGCTGCTGTGAAGACAAAAAAAAGCGAAAATTTTTTTTCGTCGTTTTCTGGTGAGTCCAAAGTTTGTGGAACTTTGTAGAATTTTCCAATTTTGTCCAACTCGCCATTTCGCAAGGTAATTTCACTACACTCATCACTTGTTTCTCACTATCAGGCTGGGGTTGCAATGAGAATTTTGCACCTTTTGGAAGGTAGGATGTTGGACGGTATAACACATTATTTTTAATAAAAGTATATTGTTCTTTATTAAATAAGTTTATATCACTTTATATATATGTTGTACATTCTTATTTAGTTTAATTTACTTCTTGTTTTCATTTAACTCGGTGAGCTGCGTATAACTTCATTAGTTTATCTTCAGAAACACTACGTTAATTTATAATAGTATTAAAGCACTTTTATCTCAATTTGGATTACCGACCCCAGGACCAGTTTTAATAGATTCAATAGCTTTCCATATTATTGTTATTACCATATATTGAAAAATTTCCAAAAAAAATTTAAAAAACCCCCAATTTAAAACAAAAAAAACTTACATTTTTTTTTATTATAACCATCCTATACCAAATAATAAATAATAATGTCTGATATTACTGAAAAAACTGTTGAACAATTGGAACAACTAAAGATCAACGACGATCAAGAAACTGCCCCAACCTCTACTTCCTCTGAGGAACAAGGTGACAAGACCGCCCAAACCTCTTTGTATGTTGGTGATTTGGATCCATCTGTAACTGAAGCTTTGTTATACGACATCTTCTCTCCAATCGGTTCTGTCACTTCTATCCGTGTCTGTCGTGATGCCATTACCAAGACTTCTCTAGGTTACGCTTACGTTAACTTCAACGAACATGAAGCTGGTGCCACTGCCATTGAAAAGTTGAACTACACTCCAATTAAAGGTAGACTATGTAGAATTATGTGGTCCCAACGTGACCCTGCTCTAAGAAAGAAGGGTAACGGTAATATTTTCATCAAAAACTTGAATGAAGATATTGACAACAAGGCTCTATACGACACCTTCTCTGTCTTCGGTAACATCTTATCTTCCAAGATTGCCACTGATGAAAATGGTCAATCTAAGGGTTTTGGTTTCGTTCATTTCGAAGAGGAAGTTGCCGCCAAGGAAGCTATTGATGCTCTTAACGGTATGCTATTAAACGGTAAAGAAATTTACGTTGCCACTCATTTGTCCAGAAAGGAACGTGATTCTCAATTAGAAGAAAGCAGAGCTAACTTTTCCAACATTTACGTTAAGAATATCGACCCAGAAACTACTGACAAGGAATTCGAAGACTTATTTTCCAAGTACGGTGAAACCACTTCCATTGCTCTAGAAAAGACCCCAGAAGGTACTTTGAAGGGTTTCGGTTTCGTTAATTACGTTAACCACGAAGATGCTGCCAAGGCTGTCGAAGAATTGGATGATCTTGATTTCAAGGGTCAAAAGCTATACGTTGGTCGTGCTCAAAAGAAGTTCGAACGTATGCAAGCTCTAAAGAAGCAATACGAAGCTACTAGACAAGAAAAGATGGCTAAGTACCAAGGTGTTAACCTGTTTGTCAAGAACCTTGATGACTCAATTGATGATGAAAAATTAAAGGAAGAATTCGTCCCATTCGGTACTATCACCTCCGCTAAGGTTATGACTACCGAAAACGGAAAATCTAAGGGTTTCGGTTTCGTTTGTTTCTCTAGTCCAGAAGAAGCTACTAAGGCTATCACTGAAAAGAACCAACAAATTGTTGCTGGTAAACCACTATATGTTGCCATTGCTCAAAGAAAGGATGTTAGACGCAACCAACTAGCTCAACAAATCCAAGCTAGAAACCAAATGAGATACCAACAAGCTACTGCTGCCGCTGCCGCTGCCGCCGCTGGTATTCCAGGTCAATTCATGCCACCAATGTTCTACGGTGTTATGCCACCAAGAGGTGTTCCATTCAACGGTCCAAACCCACAACAAATGAACGGTGTTCCACCACAACAATTCAGAAACGGTCCAATGTACGGTATGCCACCACAAGGTGCTCCACAAGGTGGTTTCCCAAGAAATGGTGCTAACTCAAACCAATTCTATCAACAAAAGCAAAGACAAGCTCTAGGTGAACAACTATATAAGAAGATCTCTGCCAAGACTTCCGATGAAGAAGCTGCTGGTAAGATTACTGGTATGATCCTTGACTTACCTCCACAAGAAGTTGTTTCTTTGTTGGAAAACGATGAATTGTTCGAGCAACATTTCACCGAAGCTTCTGCTGCTTACGAATCTTTCAAGCAAGAACAACAACAAGCTCCACAAACTGAAGAAGCTGCACCAGCTGCTGAACCAGAACAATCTGCTTAAGTATTTTGAAAAAAAAAATTATTACACTCTTTTAATGTTTATATATATTTTTTTCCTTTAAATTTCTTTTATGTTTGTTTCTCTTAGGTTAATTCCTTTCCACTATCAACCCTACCCCAATTCTATTGTTGTCCTTTATTGTACCATACAATTCACTTTTATATTTGGACTCGATTATTCTTTTATTATAAATGGTCTTTTATTTAAGTATTGAATCAATAAACCAGGAGTATCTTCTTTTCAGTTATTACAAAATTACGAAAAATTGAACTCCTTTTAGTGATAATAAGCTTTCCAATCTATTACATTGACTCTTTATTTTGTTGTTGACGAATTTTGCTTTTTATTACTATCACTCCCACACCACATCATACATCTAAAGAATTCCCTTATTTTGTTCTACAACAGTATAAAATAGGAAGCAAAATTCTTTATGTATATTATTTACAAAGGCTACATTTTTTACTACAGTTTGTTCCTCATTCTTCTTTTTTTGATAATGTTGTTTTTATTTTCGATGTCAACAGGATATGTTAGTTTTCTTTTTTTTCTGCCAATCTCTATCCTAGACCCAAACAAATAATTTACAACAGGGTTATTGAACAAACTATATGTAGTTAGTCCTTTTTTCCAACTGTATATTGTATAATTTTAGTATCTATCTGAATATTTTGCCTAATATCATCGTTATTATTTACTCTGTTTACCCAAGGGAGTGCGTCGTCACCTTAGTCGAGCCATCCCTGACTTCGTAATCCTCTCATCTATTATTTAAATATTGACTATCTGCCTATCGAAGTTAACTCCGGTAACAATTTCACGTAGACTCTGCGCGAGAAGGTATCATACACCATAATTTGGGTAACAACGAACAAAATTTTAGAAATTTGTTAGAAGAAGCAAGAAAAAAATGCATCGTGGAAAAAGTCACCAGTGGGCGTAATAAGCAGAGACACGCAAACAGTTTTTTTAGATATAAGAAGTTTGATTGATCCAATATATTTAATAAGAAGCGTTCGTAGCATTTGTAAAGATTAAAAAGAATTGATTAGGTCATATAGTTTACTGGTTGTCTGTAATTGCTACTGTAATTACTTGCTGATAATAAGTTGCTATTTACGGAACACGTCAATTTTTTGGTTAAGTTCTGAGGGATTATATTTATTAATTTGGAAGACTCACCATCAATATTTTTATTTAATATTCTAACTTACTTTTGATAGAAAAAGAATTTTCATTTATTACAAGAAGGAGAAAGCGAAATAGGTTCAAGAGAAGTGCATTAACATAATGTCTTCCAAGAAACAAGCTGGAACTAATCCCTTTGAAGATGATGTCGCTTCGTCGCCCTTTGGTGATGAGTTCACATTTGAAGGGCTTAATCAGGACCCCATTAGAAATAATAATCTAGATATTCATGAATCCTTAGAAAGTTTATCTCTAAGTGATGGCCGTAATGATGATATCCATTCCTTTGAGGCAACTCCACAGATTAATAGTAATGCTGGGAATACTGGTACTTTCGACGATATTCAATTAGAAAATGATATGTCTGAACAGACTGATAACACACATATGAAGAGAATGAGAGTAGGCACTCAACGGAAACCGAATGGTAATCCATTGGTCGGAAGAGCAAAGACTTTGAAGTGGGCTGAACGAAATTTTATTAATCCAATTGAAGAATTTGTAAGAGGTGATGAGGAAGATGAAGATGGTGATAACAATCATGCAGATCAACTAAGAACAATTTACTATAATATGCCTCTACCTGATGACATGCTGGATGCCGAGGGGAAACCAATTGCTGAATATGCTACAAATAAAATTAGAACCACAAAGTACACACCACTGACATTTTTACCTAAGAATATATTATTTCAATTTACAAATTTTGCCAATATTTATTTCTTAGTGTTAAACATTTTAGGTGCATTTCAAATATTTGGTGTTACAAATCCTGGTTTGAGTGCTGTGCCATTAGTGGTCATTGTTATCATTACTGCAATTAAAGATGCTATGGAAGATTCAAGACGTACCGTTCTTGATTTAGAAGTGAATAACACAAATACACATATTTTGATAGGTGTTCAAAATGATAATGTATCAGCAGATAATGTTTCATTGTGGAGAAAATTTAAAAAAGCAAATTCGAGATTATTGTTTAGATTCATTCAATACTGTAAGAGTCGTTTCACCGAGGAAGGTAAACGTAAACGTGCTATGCGTAAACGTAATCAACTGAGAGCTCAAAGAGTAGCTCAAACAAGTGGTAATGCACCCCGTGGCTCACTTGATTCTGTAGGAAGCTATAGATACTCAACTGACTTGGGACGTGCTTCCCTGGATTATTCCAATGAAGTAGATGGCGCGATTGCAGCGTCTGTGATGGACCGTACTTTACCACCTAGAACAGATTGCAAATTCGAAAAAGGGTTTTGGAAAAGTATATCTGTAGGTGATATCATTCGTATTCATAATAACGATGAAATTCCTGCCGATGTTATTTTGCTATCTACCTCTGATGCAGACGGTGCTTGTTACGTTGAAACCAAGAATTTGGATGGTGAAACAAACCTGAAAGTTCGTCAAGCTCTTAAATGTAGTCAAACGATTAGAAGTTCAAGAGATGTTGCTAGATCCAAATTTTGGGTTGAAAGTGAAGGTCCTCATGCAAACTTATATTCTTACCAAGGTAATGCCAAATGGGTTGATTCCAAGGACGGTGATTTAAAGAATGAACCTGCTTCTATTAATAATATGCTATTACGTGGTTGTACTCTAAGAAATACTAAATGGGCAATGGGTATCGTGGTATTCACAGGTAGTGAAACTAAGATCATGTTAAATGCTGGTGTTACTCCAACTAAGAAGTCAAGAATCTCAAGAGAGTTAAATTTCTCGGTCTTAATGAATTTCTTATTATTATTCATTATTTGTTTCATTTCTGGTATTATCAACGGTGTTTATTATGATAGACATCCAAGATCAAGGGACTATTTTGAATTTGGTACTGCTGCCGGTAGGGCTGCCACCAATGGGTTTGTGTCCTTTTGGGTATCTGTTATTTTATTCCAATCTTTGGTTCCTATCTCCTTATATATTTCTATTGAAATTATCAAAACCGCTCAAGCTGCATTTATTTATGGCGATGTTTTGTTATACAATGCCAAACTTGATTACCCATGTACACCAAAATCTTGGAATATTTCCGATGATTTAGGTCAAATAGAATACATTTTCTCTGACAAGACTGGTACTTTAACTCAAAATATTATGGAATTTAAAAAGTGTACAGTTAATGGTGTCACATATGGACGTGCGTATACTGAGGCTTTGGCTGGTTTAAGAAAGAGACAAGGTATTGATGTCGAGGAAGAAGGTCGTACTGAGAGAGAAGGTATATCCAAGGATAGAGACGTAATGATCGATGAATTATCGAGACTGTCAAACAATTCTCAATTCTATCCTGATGAGATTACTTTTGTCTCTAAAGAATTTGTCCAAGATTTAAAAGCTCAAAGTGGTGAGGAACAACAAAAATGTTGTGAACATTTCATGTTAGCTCTGGCCTTGTGTCATTCTGTACTTGTCGAACCAAGTAATAAAGATCCAAATAAGTTAGAAATTAAGGCCCAATCACCCGATGAAGCAGCTTTAGTATCTGCTGCTAGAGATATGGGGTTCAGTTTTGTCGGTAAAACAAAGAAGGGGTTAATTATTGAAATTCAAGGTATTCAAAAGGAGTTTGAAATTCTAAATCTATTAGAGTTTAATTCAACTAGAAAGAGAATGAGTTGCATCGTTAAGATCCCAGCAGCCAATCCAGGCGATGAACCTAGAGCATTATTAATCTGTAAAGGTGCTGATTCTATTATCTATTCAAGATTAAGTGTTGAGAAGGGTGCAAATGACGAAAAATTATTAGAAAGAACTGCTCTACATTTGGAACAATATGCCACTGAAGGTTTAAGAACTCTATGTATTGCTCAACGTGAATTATCTTGGTCTGAATATGAAAGATGGAATGCTAAATACAATGTTGCTGCATCGGCTGTCTCCGACAGAGAAAAGAAACTTGATGCAGTTTCTGAAGAAATGGAACGTGATTTAATACTACTAGGTGGTACTGCCATTGAAGATCGTCTACAAGATGGTGTTCCTGACTCTATTGCAATTCTTGCTGAGGCGGGTATTAAACTATGGGTTTTAACTGGTGATAAAGTGGAAACTGCTATTAACATTGGGTTTTCGTGTAATTTATTAAACAGTGATATGGAACTATTAGTCATCAAGAGTGGTGGTGAAGATGTTCAAGATTTAGGTTCTGAACCTGAAGAAGTTGTTGATAATTTAATCTCCAAATACTTACACGAGAAATTTGGACTAAGTGGTACAGAATTAGAATTAGCTGATTCCAAGAATGATCATGATCAACCAAGTGGTAATTTTGCTGTGGTGATTGATGGTGATGCTTTAAAGGTTTCATTGTCCGATGAAGTTGTTAGACGTAAATTTTTATTGTTATGCAAAAATTGTAGAGCTGTTCTATGTTGTAGAGTATCTCCTGCCCAAAAAGCTGCTGTGGTTAAATTGGTTAAGAATACCCTTGATGTTATGACTCTTGCTATTGGTGATGGGTCCAATGATGTTGCAATGATTCAATCTGCAGATGTTGGTGTCGGTATTGCTGGTGAAGAAGGTCGTCAAGCTGTGATGTGTTCTGATTATGCAATTGGTCAATTTAGATATTTAACAAGATTAATTTTAGTTCATGGTAGATGGTCGTATAAGAGATTAGCTGAAATGATTCCTGCATTTTTCTATAAGAATGTTATCTTCACTATGGCTTTATTCTGGTATGGTATTTATAACAATTATGATGGTTCTTATTTGTTTGAATATACTTATTTGATGTTTTACAATTTAGTGTTTACTGCATTGCCAGTTATCTTTTTAGGTATTTTGGATCAGGATGTCAGTGATACTGTATCATTGGTGGTACCTCAATTATATCGTGTTGGTATTTTAAGATTGGAATGGAATCAACGTAAATTTTTATGGTATATGTTTGATGGGTTATATCAATCTTTAATATCATTTTTCTTCCCATATTGTGTGTATAAGAGAACTATGGTTGTTACAAAGAATGGGTTAGGATTAGATCATCGTTATTATGTTGGTATAATGGTTGCTTCAATTGCTGTTATATCATGTAATTTATATGTTTTATTACATCAATATAGATGGGATTGGTTTAGTACGTTATTCATCGGAATATCATGTATATCGTTATTCTTTTGGACTGGTGTTTGGTCAAGTTCATTGAAATCTCATGAATTATTTAAAGGTGCTGCTAGAATCTATGGATCTCCAACGTTTTGGGGTGTATTTTTCATTGGGATCATGTTTTGTTTATTGCCAAGGTTCACAATAGATTGTTACAATGATTTCTTTTACCCTAAAGATGTCACCATTATTCGTGAAATGTGGGCTCGAGGTGATTATGATCAGTACCCTAAGGGTTATGATCCCACCGATCCAAACAGACCCAAAATCAACAAAAACCGTAGAGGTGGCCACCCTGGGATTGAGATGGATAGATACTTTACACAGGGTTCCAATGGTTCTCATGACAGTATAATGACAGAGGAGATTCCTATGAGAGTGCTAAACAATGAACATACCGGTGCTCCAACGGGAATCAAAGTTGGAGACGGAAATACTGCAAGACAATCAAGACAATGGAAACGTCCTACTGGCACGTCGCCGAAGGAGACACAGGACTTGTTGTTCTCACCAAATATGGAACAGAACGATCCTAACGATATAGAGAATCCATTTACTGGATATAGAACGTCGCTAGATCAAACCAGACAAGAGATGTTGGATACTAATGCGTTGGACAATAGATACAGTGTTGACCGTGCACGCATATCGTTGGATTTACCAGGTGTCACCAATGCGAACAACTTAATCGACGCCAGGAAGAGTTTCCAAAACAACCGTTAAAAGAAACATTAGTAATATATATATATATATTGTGTCATTATAATAAATAACTAGAATATAATTTTTTTAAGTTGTGGTAACACGAAAACGCGAAAACCCTGTTCGCACTTTTCAAAAAAAAAAAAGAATATTGATTATTAATCGGAATTAATAAAATGGCACTCCGTGAAAAGTGACACTTACACACCGTAAACATTGTTTGTTGCGAGTATTACCGCGCAGTGCAAAAGGACGTCGTGTTGCTCCCCGCGGAGAAAAACGACTCCCAAATTTCAAATTTCAAATATTTCTGAATGGCCCACTTGCCACGGAGATATTTAAAGGGAGTGAGAAAGTGTGAGTTATTAATAGATTTGTATATCTCCGACAGTCAACACACCACCGTCCATTCGCTATTCCTTCCCATATATATATATATATATATATATGAATAGAATGAGGCTGGTAGTAAGCAATTCTTACTGTTGCGTTCACGAGTATATCAAACCGGCACACCTTTGTATGGATAGATAAACCTTGCTGTGTGTTCCTCCCTCTTGCTATTGTCTTATTTAATAATAATCCTGCCTAATAAATGATAGAGAGAAAAACGAGGCGGGCTGCACTGCTAGGCTGGCAGCGAGACCACTGGGTAGCAGGCAGCGGGCGGCACTTCAAGAACGGTGGACGGAGACCGCTTTTCTGTCTATCAGTCTATCTGTGTGTGGCACCCAATCGCCCACCCAGACAGACTGACACCGCTGCCCGGCAATAACTGAGCGTATCTCCACCGCCGCCTGGGCGAGAGAAAATACTTTCTTCACACAATTGAAACGACTTGGCTGCCAACCTAACGCAGCAGCAGTGGCTGCCACCGCCCACCCACCCACCAATACTGAAAAGGAGTGAAAGTAATTACAATATGCGCGTTTCATCCATTTCGCTGTGTGGTTTGGTGGTCAACTGAATTAGAGATAATAATAACGATAATAATAGACAGAGTGGACCGCATTTAATAATAGAGGAAGTGGTGCTACTACACAATTCAATATAATCTAGTTTTAATAGGTTTTTTTATTTTATTTTATTTTATTTTTCTTAGTAAATAGTATCATTTTATCTATTTATATAGTTATCTTTGTATATATTATCATAAGTTAGTACTCGATTGTGTGATAATATTAGAATATATGCGTGTTATACTGCTATATTCTTCAATTATAAGTATACCCTGGAAGACCCCCGATCAATTTATTTATTGTAATTTACCTATTTTAATTTGACAGGAATCAGATACATACAAAGAGATAAACTAGAAATTTTTATATATTAGAACTCTATTTCCACAAGATAGTTTATAATCACAAGAAAAGGGTCCGTCTAAACTTTTTTGTTAATTTAGTTATTTTACTCGGTTGGTTGACACATATAATATCATTTTTTATTTTTACTACTATATTACCCCAGATATTATCTGTCTCTTTTTTTATTTCTTTTATTCGAGTGGAATTATCTCAACGTTAAGATCAATATACAGACGACTTGTCTCTGATTCAATTTGATCGTCTTACATTCGCTTACTGGATAATATATATACACATACACATACATTGATAGAAGTTAGGTCCATTTTCTATCTATATAGGTCATGCCGAAACACGTTAAGACTCCATCGTTTTCAAACATGAATATGACTGCTGCTGGTTCAATAGTTACAAAGAGTCCCAATGATTCATTAAGTAAATGGAAAATCCCACATTATTATAAGAGAAACACTTCCTGTACTCCAGTGGATACTGCAACGAATAATGGTACGGAAACTACCACCAATACATTGGATCATCAAGGACAGACTCCCTCCTCAGCTTCTCAGTTAAAGAATGTGTCTGGAATGTCGACACCTGATCTGTCTCATATGTCCAATACAAGTGGTAAATTCGTGAAATCCCCCAATTTTAAAAATTTGACAAGTCCAAAGAAAATGATGATGGATGAAAATTATAAAAAACAAGTTAGAGCTAAGAAAAAGGGGAAACATGGCGTAGTGTTCGTGAATTATACAGTGCAGGATGATCTAGATAAGATGAATGATTCGATAATTCAAATAGACACATCCAATATCAATGGTTCTCATAATAATATGCTTCATGAAAAAAATGAAGAAATAACGGTTAGAAATGTACCGCCAGCTCATGAAATATCCCAAGAACTGTTCGAATCAAATTTGATTCCCTCGTTACCTCAATCAAAACCTAATTCAAAACAAAAATCTGCTAGGAAGAGAATGCTAAAGATATTTGGTTCATCAAAGAATAAATTCACAAATAATACTATTGGATTAACTCAGAATAACAATAATAATAGTAACAATAATGGTAAACATTCTTCGATTGAAGGCGCAAAGACAATAACAACATCGACAAGGAAATCTATATCAAAACCGACTCCATTGAATAGATCCATTTCAACTCCAACTTTACCCACAAAAGAAGAAATGGTCATGCCAAGTAATGCAAATACAAGTACATCTTCAGCTGTCTCTTCGTCATCGACTTCGATAGGGAAGAAAAAGTCTTATGGTTCACTACTCAAATATGGGAAATTGCGTTCAACTGACTCTACAATAAATCATCAATCTATGATAGATGATGTATCCTTTGATGATATGATGAATGAAATCGTACCAAAATCAAATAATGATAATAATAAGAATAATAAAAAAGCTCCAAGGAAAAAGAAAAATACTTATTCAAATTTATCATCATCATATTTGCATGATCCTCAAATGAATACCAATGTTGCCTCGATGCCTGTCTTCAATACAAGTATGGATGCTGGTAAAGCAATGGAAATGGCAATGACAGAACAACAAAAGATGGTAGATTTTAATTTTCAAAATAAAATGATGTTGAATAATAATCGCTCTACGACAAGTTTGGATCCATCAAACATTAATAACAACATGGTTGATAGCCATCAATTGAACAAAATTTATTCTTCTGCTTCATCCTCACATTTACCAATGAATTCAAATAGTGATGGAAGCAACGTTTCTCCAAATTCAAATTTGGTGGGGCTTGGTATAAGTCCCTCTCAGTACTCTCCAAACGTTAAACATGAGGATAATGATGCCTCTATCGCGTTTAGTAAAATGTTTACCCAGAAGAAGAGAGCTAGCACCATGGATTCTATATCCAATGCTGGTAACAAGGATATAAACACGGGTTTATCATCGATGAACAACATTTATTCTCCAATAAGAACAGTATCTCCAGCAAGACAAAGATCCTCCACCAGAGGATCCTCCACTTACCGTCTCTCTAGAGATATATCCTCGCTTTCCAGCGTTCGAGATGGACCAGAGAACAGTTATTTAGATTCTCAACAGTATACTCAAAAGGTACCTATTAGTAACAACGGTAGTTCTGGTAGTAACAATAACAACAGATTAGGTCATAGAAAAAAACAAGAATCAATATCTGAAATATATAGACAACAGCAACAGATGATCAACAATACTGTGGTGACACCATCTACTAACGTTCCATTTGTGACACCACCTTATTTTACATCAAACCTTGCCATTCCTTCTTCAAATTCAACATCATCCACTCCAAGTGTTGGTGATATAAGTGCATCGGGTCTCATTCATACGCAGGGTGGTGCCAATATGAATCAAAATGTATATATGAATACAAATGGATCTACATATTTCGATGGAAATGGTTCTATAGATAACAGTCACAATAATGCAATGATAGAATTATCTGATATCCAAACACCTCTGGAAAGCATTCCAGCCATAGATACAATGACATCCAATACAACTCCAATGCAAGGAACTCCAAGTAATAATATTATTAAACAAACAAAAAATATAAAATCAACTAATTCGAATAACAATAATAACGAACATGAAAATATACCGTATATGCCTAACGATGCTAGTACAGGTAGTAGTAGCGCTCTAGAGTCTATAATGACAAATTCTTTGTCTACCACGACATCACATACATTAAACATGCCAACAAACGCACCAAATATGGTATATCAAACCCAAGATGGCGAACCATTTACACTTGTGAATACCGGGATGGGATCGAATGATATAAACTTAAATCATTTTGGTGGTGGGAAAGTTCCAATATCATCAAACCAATCGATTATGATCCCCCAAAATGCCTCCGACGTCACTAATATGGCCGATGATCAACTGATACAACATATGTATATGGAGTTTGATTTTGAGAATCCAACCGGAATGTTGAGTGAGCTTATAAGATCAGGAAATAATGTTCACACATCGAATATAAACACGGCAATGTCGACACATAGTCCTACTTTAACATCGGTTGCTGGCCCAGCATCTTCATCTTCTCCATCGACAATAGTACCGCCAAATGGTGGTAATAATACCTTCAACCATCACACGAATGAACATGGAAATAGTATGAATACAATGATGAGTGGAAATCCTATTGTAGGAACTAATATGATACACAATAGCGGAATGACAGATGAAATGGCGCAATTCAATTCAAATACATTTACTGTTCCCGATGTTTATGACCATAACATGAATGAATTCCATAATGGACAAGCAGTAGGCGATGGAAATAATGAGATGGCTGCTGCGTTCTTTTTGGATAATTAGGTATATATGCTATTATTATTATTATTTTTAGTATTCTACATATTATTACTATATATTAATATTGATGAATTTATGCATGTATGTACTTTTTTTCTTGATTTTCAATGATAGGTTGGAGAGATAATAAATAGGTTACTCTATTTAATATATTTTGGTAAAATTTCTTTAACGAAATCTAATAGTTGCTCCTCGGTGCCTTGTGGATGATCCAACTGCCATACAATAATATCATTATTAACCAATCCCATCCATGGACCGGATTTTACATTTAATAACTTTAATAATTTTTTACCATCTATCATAGGTCTCAAATTATGACACTCTAATAAATCTTGATCTTTAACGTATTGATAGAAATCGTTATAATGTGCTATAAGTTGAATTTGTCTTTGTGGATTTGTTTCCTTAAGGTATTCATTCATTAAAGACACATAATGAGCCAAAAGATAGCGAGATTCGAATGATCTAATAAATAAACCAAGATCAGATCTCTGAACACTTGAAGGGTCAGCGATAAATTGGGTCACAAATTGATGATATTTGGAGATGGAATCTACACATTTCCCAACAATAATCCCATCCATTTTATTAAGTTTTAAACCTTCTCTAACGATTGATTCCACTACAGACATCGTGTTATTCAATTTTTTCTTATGGAATGCAATGATTCTACGTTGAGAGAATGGTAACAATGCAACGGCCAGAATATAATTTTGTTTGAAAATGGGATCTTCATTAACTTTTTCTTGTAAATAAGTATTTTCTTTCAAAAAATTTAACCTTTGATTCCAAAAATTTAATAAATGTTTATTTAAGATTCCCTTCGAATAAATTTGATCAATTTCATTCACATATTGAGAACCTAATTGTTTTTGATTTAATTCTACAAGAGTAATATCATGATGCCAAAAGAATACAACATTTTCCAAATGACATTTCTGAATTAGATGTAATGCAATATTTGGATTTGGCCCCTTTAAAATTTTTTCCATTTCATTACCTATTCTTTCCTTTGATATTTTACTATCGAAAGCGATATTAATTTCAGGATCGCCCATTTCTTGCAAGACATCAGGAACAATTTTAAAATCAAATCTAGCTGCAAATCTAATCAATCTTAGTACTCTTAATGGATCATCCAAAAAGGTTTGTCTTGCTGGTAATGGAGTTCTTAATAAACCTGCTTTTAAATCTTGAATACCTTTCCCAGTTAAATCCTCGATTGTTTCATTTTGTACATTATAAAACAAAGCATTTAAAGTAGCGTCTCTACGTAAAGCATCTTGTTTCGGAGTCCCAAATGCAATTGTTGGGATTCTTGATATAGTTGAATATTCTTCGGATCTTAAATTGACAAAATCGATTTCTGTGTCGAATAATCTTGTTGTTGCCGTTTCTAAATGTTTTGATTTTTCTGGATTTTTTTCAATACGATGAATTGAATGTGGTGTAATACCATATTTAGAATAATGTAAAACCAGGTAATCATTTAAACTCATTGCGAATTGTTCACCTGTCATATTATTAACAGCGATATCAAGATCATGCGATCCTTGACCTAATAATTTATCACGAACCCACCCACCAGTGATTCTTAAAGTCAAAGGGTCACCATTATTATTTTTATCTTTAATATGACTATGAGAATTATATTCTTTAGTGAAATCTTTTAAGACTTTACAAATTTGAGATTCCTTTTCAGTCAATTGTATTTTTGGAACCAAGACATTATTTCTTAAGGAAGATGAAGCTGAAGATGACATCATTACCATCAGTTTATGTGATTGCGATAGGATACGAGGATTAATTAAGTGTAAAGTCATACACTTCAATAGTAACGTATTTGAACTGCTTTTCTTTAAATTAAATGACAATGGTACACAACTATACTATAATGGTAATTACAACTAGCAATATATATTACTAGTTAGTTCTATTCCAATATTACTATTTGCTACTGCGTACGTACGATACCTGGATGATGTATGAAAAAAAGATGATGAGCAAAGCAAAAGCAAAAAAATAAAACGAAAATATTTCAGATGGAATGACCTAATTATAAACCCTAGGGTCTGTCATACAAACCCTAAAACAAGGACAAGAAAAAAAAAGCAATTCTATCCAAGGAACACACAACCACAAAAAAAAAGAAACAAAAAAGGGTTCTCTCACTGCTGCGGACATTCACTGTACACTCCACGAATAAAAGGAAAAAAAAAGAAGAAATAGAGGGTTACTTAAAACCCATCTCTGCGACTCTATCAGTGCCAGTCGGCCATCAGAACTTAAAAAAGGGAGGCCCGTCAAATGAGAAAAAATGGGATAATTTCAAGAGAAAAAGAGAGAAATCCAGCAGTAGTCCTTTTTTTAACATACGTTGTTGTGTTATTTTTTGCTTTAGGAAGCTGCCTTTTTTGTTAGTAAAAAAATATTGGAGAACAAGAACCCTAAGTGGCTCCAGCATGTCACAGGAAGAACATCGCGCAGCAGCCAAGGGTAGGGTGTCAGGAAAAATGCGGGGAGGGGAGACTTGGTGTAGACTTGGTGTAGACTACGGTAAAACCGTACCGGTCCCCGAAGCCCCAAAAGCAAAACAGAAAGCCCTCTTAACGAAGAAGCAGAAGCAGAAGCAGCAGACATTGATTACCAAACGCTGCCGTGCAACACGATACTGGGCCGTACGATTGCTTCTCTCTCCAAAACTAAGGGAGGCAGCGGTACTCAGCACCAGGAAAAAAAGAAAAGGGGAACAGACGCCCCCTCGCTCGCTCCCTCGCCCCCTATTTTCCCAGTCAGCCAGAGAAGTTCAGCCAGCAAAACTCCACAGGGAGAAGATCACAAGGAGGGCCTTTGCTCCCAGTAAACCGGAGCACACCCACCACATCCTAAAGTGAAGCGACAAAGCAGAAAAAAGAGCTCATCGCAAAAATGAAATTTTTTTCTTTTCAGTTTTTCCACTTAATTCATCATGCGAAGAGATTGATGAATTAATGGTGATGAACCTGTCCAAACCCTGTAAAAGACTGCAAAAACATGTTTTGTTAAACGGCAGAATAGCTGTAATTACTAAAGAAAATATCATGTACAAACCAAACTTTGCATAAGATTAAAGAGGTATTAACATCTTAACTAAGCTACTAAGAAAGGAAAGACAAAGAAAAAAAAATTAATTTAATTAGTTTTAAATGGACTTGTTCTTGTGTAATGCTAAATGAATATAGAACTAAAAAAAAAAATTCAAACGAATCTATCTATCATCTATCAATTTAATAACTTTTTTATATATAAAGTAAATCAAAGTACAGATACCCCACTTTTGATTAGTTAATAAGATCTTTTTACCCCTCCCCAGCAAAAAGTAAAAACTGACAAACAAACAAAAGAGAGATTTTATTTAAGATCAAGTATCGGTTTACCTAATCACGTATATATATATATATATATAGGATAACACTGATTAAGAAAATTAACAAAAAGGGTCATCGCAAAAATTCTTTTTCCCTTTTTCCTTTATTTTGAACTATCATATTTAATTAAGATATTACATTGTTATTAAAGGAAAATCTATCTTCGATTTAAGAATTATTTTATCATATTTGTGATCTTTAAATTTTTTTTTGTGGCGTTGTGTTTTTGTACCCCTTGTTATTAATATAATAAGATAAAAATATTAGTAAGAAATAATACAAGGTACACATTACATAAATATATTTTTTTTTCACGTTAAGTTATAATTTACTATTGTTACCTCTCCCCAGTTCAATAACTAAAGAACATTTCTTCTTTCTGGTTTTTTTTGTTTTGCAAGTTTTTATCATCTGGTGAAGCAATCATTGTATTTTATATATACATATTTTTTCCCATTTTCGCACTATAATAATACACTGAAAGAAGCAAGGAAAAAAAAAGGGATATTTTTTTAATTATTGGTAATATAAAGATATATTATATTTTCTCAATCTAATTCAAGATATTTTATAAAAGGGATACTTATATTGAAACTTAACAAAGTGAGATAGATATACATCAAATTTTGAAATATTGTTGAAAGATATACAGGAAAAAAAATATATATATATTAACGATGAATGGGTTTGTTACACCTGATCATTTTTCAGATGGTGGTATACCTATTTTTACACCAACTTTCGAACAATTTAAAGATTTTTATCAGTTTATTAAATCAATTAATAGTTATGGAATGCAAAGTGGTATAGTTAAAATTATTCCACCACAAGAATGGTTAAATTTACAAAATTTACCACCATCAAAAGATGATTTAGAAAAAATTAAAATTTTTCATCCAACTGAACAACAAATTTCTGGTGAAAAAGGTATTTATGTTGTACAAAATATTGAAAAAAATAAAAATTTTAATTTATTACAATGGAAAAATTTATCATTAAATTATGCTTTACCAACATCATCATCAAATAATAACAATAATACCATTATTGATAATGATATAAAATTATCAAATTTTGATGATTTATCATCCTTAATTAATTCAAATTCAAATTTATTTCAATATACTGATAAAGAAAGATTAATTTTTTTAGAAAATTATTATTGGAAGACACTTAATTTTACAGCTCCTTTATATGGCGCAGATACTCCAGGAAGTTTATTTTCAAAAGATTTAAAAATTTGGAATGTTGCAAGTTTACCAAATTTTTTAGATTATTTAGATGAAAAAATTCCAGGTGTTAATGAATCTTATTTATATGCAGGTTTATGGAAATCAAGTTTTTCATGGCATTTAGAAGATAAAGATTTATATTCAATTAATTATATTCATTTTGGTGCACCAAAGCAATGGTATTCAATTCCACAATCTCATGAAAAACAATTTTTATCATATGTTAAAGAACAATTTCCACAAGAATTTAAATCTTGTCCTGAATTTTTGAGACATAAACAAGTTCTTATATCGCCAAAGACTTTAAGAAATAATGGAATACCTGTGAATAAAATTACTCATTATCAAAATGAATTTATTATTACTTTCCCTTATGGTTATCATGCAGGTTTTAATTATGGATTTAATTTAGCTGAATCTGTAAATTTTGCAACTGATGATTGGTTAGATATTGGTGAACGTGCACAATCTTGTAATTGTGTAAATGATTCAGTTAGAATTGATGTTAAAAAATTAAAAGAAAATTGGGAAAATAATAAAAATAGAAAATTTAATGAATTATTAAATCATAGTTCACAAGAATTACAAAATATTACTACTTCGTTATCTTCATCTTCATCAACAAATAAATTGAAATTACACAATGATTCATCCAATACTAATACTAATAATAACAACAACGGCAATAGTAATAACAACAATCATAATAATATGAAATCAACTACTAATGGATTAATAAAAGAAAATTCAATGGCTCCTTTATTCCCAAATATGTCCTTAAGATCGACTAGTCCAAGTTTAAATCAATCTATGAATCAACTTAATACTTCATTGAGTAGAGTATCCTCACCATTCTTATCAAGAATGATGGATTTATCGAATATTATTGAGCCTACCTTGGATGACCAAACACTGAAAAGAAGATTGGTTTCACCACAACCTTTGACAATGGGTAACAACCAAATGAATTCGAATCAACAACAAAGACAATTTCACCAACAGCAACAACAACAACAACAGTTAACCAACCAAAAAAATCAACCTTCAGGGAGTGTTCCATTGGCACCACTGGCTGTGAGATCATTTACTACCCCATCATCTGCTCTCTTTGACTATAGTGACGATAACTTATTGGCGCTAAGTTTAACATCAATGGCAAATAGTGGGAATTCTTCACCGAGATTAAGAAAACCAATGTTGAATTCACCAATTGATCATTTTAATAATGGTAATAATGGTAACATAGGTGGATTAATGACTTCATCAAATAACTATACCAGTTCTTTAAGACCATTATTTTCCCCTTCTGCTAATAATAATACTCATCAGTTAGCTTATGAAACTGTACCATTATCTAATAATAATAGATTATTGAATAATACTAATTTTTCTCCAAATAATATGAATACAAGTAGTCCCTTATTACAGTCATACCCATCAAATTATAATATATCATCACCAACTTCCGCACCATTCATTAAACGTCCAAAATCTTCGAATATTGTAACATTAAATATATCAAGAGAATCATCCAGAAGTCCCATTGCATTAACCTCTATTGAAAACACGAATTCTAATCAAATATTACCAAATGGTAATAATATAAATGGCAGTAATAATATTAATAATAACAACAACAACAATCAGAACAACATTAAATATTCATCATTAAATCAAATCGAAAATCCAAGTGGCAGGATCCCAATGGATAATGGAATGCCTTTAACAAAGAAACAAAAATTAGGTAAGAGGATATTATCATCCCCATCATCTGGTTTGGCCACTGCCATCCCAATATCAAATGCATTATTAGTAAAGGATACATCAACAATGACGGCAACAGCAACAAATACAGCAATACAGAATAACAATAACAACATCGATAATATGATAAGTATTGCTAATAACAATAGTAATAATAACAATAATAACGGCGAATATGGAGATAATATTAATGAAGAAAAACAACATTCATTACAAGGGACAACAGTCATGCATAATCAACCAAGTAAATTTACATCAGAAGAAGTTGTTGTATCAAAGTTTGGGAAAGTTTATGTTTGTCAGGAATGTAAACGTCAATTTTCTTCAGGACATCATTTAACAAGGCACAAGAAATCGGTACATTCTGGAGAGAAACCTTATTCATGTCCAAAATGTGGGAAAAGATTTAAAAGACGTGATCATGTTTTACAACATCTGAACAAAAAGATACCTTGTATCCCAAACGCTCCAGAATCGTAATTTTATTTTATTATACATTAAGGGTGTGCAAAAATGTGTTATTTCTCTTTAATTTTTATTTCAATTACAACTACAATCTCGTTCATTGTCACTGGCTGATAGATGACTATAAATAAAGAGCAGTTGCGCTATTCTTTCGTACAGATTTTCTTTTACAGGGGATATAATAATATTTATATTATTAAGGATATATATATATATATATATGCATGAACTAATACTAAATAACATACAACTACTAATATATCAACGGTCAATACTTTAAAGTAAGGTATCTAGATAAGTAATATCATCGTCACTCCGTTCTTTATAAGGGTTAAATGCTTTGGTCCTTCGTAGATCTGTTTTCTCGAGGATCCCTATTGCATTATGTTTATTGTTCTTACAGTTTGCACAGTAAGCATCGGACAAAAAAAGGATAACTGACTAGTTAGCGAAACAAAACAATCATAGTTTTAGTTACAGATACATATAAGACATGGTAAAAATAATAGCATATACAAATACAGCAACTACATTATAGATGAGCTAAGAAAGTGATATCCCATTTGAATAGTGACTGTTTTTATTTCAAAGTAAATAGGTATACATATATATATATACTATCTTCATCCGAATAAAAAGTAACATGAACTCTTTCAGATTGTTACTGTTAGGGGCACCTGGCTCAGGAAAAGGTACAATAACGAAGAAATTGAAAAATGTTGTACCAAATTTACAATCCATTGCATCTGGTGATTTATTACGTCAAGAGATTCAAGCAAAGACAAACCTAGGACAGATTGCTTCAGAATATATCGCTCAAGGGAAGCTAATACCAGACGACCTAATAATTTCATTAGTGGCAAATCATATAGGCGTTTTGTCGCAAGGTACCACATCAACGACAATTATGAAACCATGGTTGTTAGATGGGTTTCCAAGAACGTTACACCAGGCGACTGCGCTGAATGGTATCTTGACACCTAGAGACCAGAATTTGACAAAAGTGATTGAATTAGATGTCCCCGAATCTGCAATCCTTGGGAGAATAGAAACTAGATATGTCCATGTTCCTAGTGGGAGGATCTATAATTCATCATACAACCCACCTAAGGTTTCGGGTTTTGATGACGTTACTGGAGAGCCTCTGGTAAAACGTTCCGATGATAACGAAGAGACAATCATTAAACGATTGAAGGATTATTATACGATGGTGAAACCTTTGAAACAGTTCTACAAGGACAAAGGTATACTGATTACGGTCCATGGTGAAACATCAGACATTATCTTCCCTCAGGTATTGCAAGCACTCGAAGAGAGGTAAAAGTTTACACGTGACTGGGAATTTTCAATTTTCAATTTGAAGGAAAAAACATTGAAAATTTCATAGTGAGATCAGAGGATATATCCTTTCATTTGACCTTTAAAATAGTAGACGGAATTATATATTCTTAAACATGTACATAAGTTCAATTATTATTACACAAATATATCTATCTAAATAATAGTATTAGAAAAGGCTTTCGTTATTTACCATTGAACATCGTTTGAAAACGTATATTTTGCTGAGACAAGGGCTGTATTATTTCTCGAAGCCCAAACCAGATATTTAATTACTAAGCATGAAGTTTTATATTGACGACTTACCTATTCTGTTTCCATATCCAAAGATATACCCTGAACAATATCACTATATGTGTGATATCAAGCGTACATTAGATGCCGGTGGTAATAGTATATTGGAAATGCCTTCAGGAACAGGTAAGACTGTTTCTTTATTATCCTTAGCTGTCGCTTACCAGATGCATTATCCGGAACATAGAAAAATTATTTATTGTTCACGTACTATGTCTGAAATTGAGAAGACTTTAGTCGAATTAGAAAACTTGATGGATTATAGAGCTCGAGAATTGGGATACCGTGAAGAATTTAGAGGTCTGGGGTTAACATCCAGAAAAAACTTGTGTTTACACCCTGTAGTATCTAAGGAAAGAAAAGGTAGCGTAGTTGATGAAAAATGTAGAAGATTAACAAATGGTGTCAATAAACGTAAATTAGAGGCTGATCCAGATGCTGATGTCGAGTTATGTGATTATCATGAAAATTTATATAAAATGGAAGTCAGTGAATACTTACCAAACGGTGTATTTTCCTTTGAAAAGTTGATTAATTATTGTGAAGAGAAGACGATATGTCCTTATTTTACGGTGCGTCGTATGATTTCGTTATGTAATATTATCATATATTCGTACCATTATTTATTAGATCCAAAGATCGCAGAGAGAGTTTCCAATGAAGTTTCCAAGGATAGTATAGTTATATTTGATGAGGCCCATAATATTGATAATGTCTGTATTGAATCCTTGTCATTAGATTTGACAAATGATGTTCTTAGACGTGCTACAAAAGGTGCAAATGCCCTTGAAGATCGTATCGATGAAGTTAGGAAAGTAGATTCACAGAAATTGCAGGATGAGTATGATAAATTGGTTCAAGGGTTGCATAGCAGTGACATTATAAGACCCGAGGAAGAAACGTTTGTTGAATCACCTGTCCTTTCCGAAGATTTATTAACAGAGGCCGTTCCAGGTAATATTAGGAGAGCAGAGCATTTTGTATCCTTCTTAAAAAGATTAATTGAATATTTGAAGACAAGAATGAAGGTTCTTCATGTAATTTCAGAAACACCTAAATCATTTTTACAACATCTGAAACAATTGACTTTTATCGATAGGAAACCTTTAAGGTTTTGTGCCGAAAGATTATCTTTGCTTGTACGAACTTTAGAAGTCACAGAGGTAGAAGATTTTACGGCATTGAAGGATATTGCAACATTTGCAACTCTAATATCTACCTACGAGGATGGGTTTTTATTAATAATTGAACCATATGAAATTGAGAATGCAGCAGTTCCTAATCCAATCATGAGATTTTCATGCCTGGACGCCTCTATCGCTATCAAACCAGTATTCGAGAGATTTTCTTCTGTAATTATTACGTCGGGTACTATATCACCTTTGGACATGTATCCAAGAATGTTAAATTTTGAAACTGTTTTACAAAAGTCATATGCAATGACATTAGCAAAGAAATCATTCCTACCAATGATTATTACTAAAGGTTCTGATCAAGTTGCTATATCATCACGTTTTGAGATTAGAAATGATCCCAGTATTGTACGTAATTATGGTTCTATGCTTGTTGAATTTGCTAAGGTTACTCCTGATGGTATGGTTGTTTTCTTTCCATCATATTTATATATGGAAAGTATCGTATCTATGTGGCAAACGATGGGTATCCTTGACGAAGTGTGGAAACACAAATTAATTTTAGTGGAAACACCTGATGCTCAGGAGACTTCATTAGCCTTAGAAACCTATAGAAAAGCTTGCTCAAATGGTCGAGGCGCGATATTACTATCTGTGGCTAGAGGGAAGGTTTCTGAAGGTATTGATTTTGATCACCAATACGGGAGAACTGTGCTGATGATTGGTATTCCTTTCCAATATACAGAATCACGTATTTTGAAAGCTCGTTTAGAGTTTCTAAGAGAAAATTATCAAATCAGAGAGAATGACTTTTTGTCTTTTGACGCAATGAGACACGCTGCCCAATGTCTAGGGAGAGTTTTAAGAGGTAAAGACGACTATGGGGTTATGGTCTTAGCTGATCGTAGGTTTTCGAGAAAGAGAAATCAATTACCAAAATGGATTTCTCAAGGTTTATCTGATGCGGATTTGAACCTGTCTACAGATATGGCAATTTCGAATGCTAAGCAATTCTTGAGAACCATGGCTCAACCAACAGACATAAAGGATCAAGAAGGTATTTCTGTTTGGAGTTTAGATGATCTAACAAAATACCAAGAGAAGAAGAAAAATAAGAAGAGACAGGACGGTATTACAGAGATCGATGTCGCAGAAGCTATAGATGGAGATGGCGACATTGATATGCATTGAACTCCTATTTACGCTTTTTATTATTATTATTATTATTATCATATCCAAGCATTAATTACTATTCTCAAAATTAAATAATTTTGCACAAATTAGACATGGTTATATATATATCAGTAATACTATTTAACTGTAACATTGAATGTGACTTCTTTATCGGTATCCATGTATGAATCGCAAATGCACCATAATGTGATAGAACGATCACCTGGATTTGGTAATATGAATTCGATCTGATATTCGTTATGTTCCTCCTTTAAAGATACCTTCTTCATTGCATAAAGTTCCCTTTTTGATACATCGCCTACTACAATCCACCAACCTTCTTTTTTCTCGACAGGAAAATTTTCAGAGACTACAGATAGCGATTCAGGTTCATCATCTCTCATAATTGTTACTGTTAGTTTATTTAATTCGTTTGCGACGATGTTTTGAATGTTGTCCATTGAATATTTCATTTCAATATTTGGATACTTATTAATAAAATCAGCGACCATCATCACCTTGTCCATGTCCATTGTTAAAATGTCATCACGTTCTTCATCCTCTAGAGCCATTATGTCGTACACGGTTTCAACATTTTTATCCTTACACTTTTCTAAAATACTTTCACTGAAGTATGGGATTTGTCTTAATGGGTTATCTACATCCCATACAGCCTGTGACAACATTTGTGATATATCCATTACTGTGGTGGCATTCAAGAAACCATTTCCAGCAAGTATATCCGCAAAAGCATTGACTAATGGAGTTACCTCACCTAATATAAGATTCAAATCTAACTTCAGATCGAATGGCAATTCAATTCTTGAGAAATAAGCTTGAAGTAATATAAATACTTTAAAACTTGTACTATCTGATTCTGTAGAACCCTTAAATTTGATTGGAAGTAATCCTTGCAATTTCATAAGCTTTGTATAATCTTCAATTCTAAGCGGAATATTTTCAAATTCGTTAGCTGTTGACAATATCTCCAACAATTGACCCAATGTGGCACTTCTTGTAACGTTCGTGATGAAAGAATGCATAGTAACAAAAGTTACGTTATTATGAGCGCTAATTAAACACCCATTCAATGGGGCTATTGACTCATCTGAGTCTTCGACGTTATCTTCATAATTGGCCTTTTGTTCCTTATCAGATGGTGATTCATTTAAGTCTATTAACGAGAGTTGTGATAGATCATTTAGAGTAGATTCAACTAGCTCAGTTAGATAGGCAGATATCCCATATTCTGTCGAATTTTTAACTCCGTAAAATGTTGGATTAGCGTGAATTCTTCTATAAAAATATGTGTACGTTAACCAATCCACACAATCTTGCTTAGTTTTGATAATCGAATTGCTAATGCCATTAATTAATATATCATGAAAATTAAAATATAGGAAACTCTCAGATGGTAATGGTTCCTGTAAAAATTTCTTGTAATAATATTTTCTTGATGAGGTAGTATAAATGATAACTTTAGCATTACCAACTTCTTTAGCTTTAGTGTTACCTATCATTTCCAAAACTTCATTTGCGGTATAATTATTTGAATGATGATCTCTTATGTTATATGATTCGGTACCGCAAACGATAATCAAATTGGATTTTAGGGTATCCCGACAGCAATCTTTAGTCACCAGTAAGAATGAAAGAGCACCAGAGTTTAGAAGTTTTTCGGTCACATTGCGATCTCTTTTATCCATGTTTGAGTATATAAATCCGACACCTTTCCCAAGAGAAATTGCAAGTTGTTTATCTTTTATCTTTTCCACATATTCCTTCATTTGTTCTTCATCCATCTTTTGGAGATCAATATTTCTTCTATTTGCTGTTGAGGCCAAATAAGATGCAACATTGATGCACGTTCTCCTATTTGGTAGATAAATGATTGGAATGCAATTATCCTCGAGGGAAAGGTCAAAAATTTTATGCACTATATTTCTGGGGCTACTGTCATTAGACAATTCTTCTTCCACCTCTAAATGTATTGTTACGGGTTCGTTCCTTTCTAGAATAGAGAAATTGAATATATTGTTTTTCTCTATTCCCATCCATTCTGAAAAATCCCTACTATTTGCAATCGGAGATGATAATGCAACGATTCTTTGTTCCTTTTCTAATTGGAAGGCAATGAACATCATCCTAGATACTAATATTTCGTATGTTGAACCTCTAATGCCACTACTCATTTCATGGACGTCATCAAAAATCATAAGATCGATCCTTTGGACGTTCTTCCTCTGTCTCCATTTACGTGACAACAAATCAAACTGATTTGGCGTTGCCAGTGTAAGATGACTTTGACCAAGAATACGATTATTTTCTAACAAGTTATCTGTTAGTTCACTGATTACCTTCCCATCTGCAATATCTATAAATTTCTTCGACCAATATTTTTTTAGCCTCTGAATCTTGGTTCGTGACGGTGTCAGGTAAATCACTCTTCCACCATTTTGCCTCCAATGATTCAAGATTGCCAATTCAGCCAGTACTGTTTTACCGGATCCCTTTGAGCATCCAATGAATATATTTTCATTACTGTTATATAATGGTTCGAAAACATTTGATTGTATCAAATTAAATTTGTCAAAATCGAAAATAGGACCGAAGGTTTCGTTCAATGACGAAGTCTCAATTAACTCAATGTCTTCTAGTTTAGTTATCGCAGGAAATTTTTTGGGCAATATAACATTATCGAGACGAACTGCTACCTGATCTTCACATTGTAACCATTTCTCTGATACAATTGAGACAAATATGTTTGGAGGCATTCGCTTCTGTTGAGTTGATGATAGTTGTATGCAAAAATCTAACATTATCTCTTTGCCAATAGCATCAGGTCTGATCATTAAAGTTTCGGAATGTAAAATTTCTGAGCCAGCTAAGTCTTCAACTAATATGAGAAAAGATTCGGCCGATCCATGAATTTTATCATCCCAAATCCATTCAGGTGTCACCTCTACTTGAAAATTGAGTAAACTTGGTGTTATTGGCTGCACAACACAGTCCATTTTAACTTTCGGAAACCTCTGGACTAAGTCGTATATTAATTTCCCGTATTTCTCGATCCTAATTGAATATCCAACCTGTGAAGGTGATTTCAATGATAAATATTCTTTCCATTGTAGATTTGAAGATTCCGTTTTCTTAATAACTTCGGTTGGACAACGATTAAATTGCCTTAGAGGTGAGTTTGTATTCCACATTCTTCTACTAATGCATTTACTTAGAGTTAGTAATATTTTTGTAGGGGTTGACCACCCTTTTTTTAAGCACAGCTCATACATTGCCCTTATAATTCTTCCTGCACTCTGCTGGATAAAAACCATGTCCGCTTGGAGTGCGAACCCTTCTAGTTTTAGATTGGAAATATATGCCTGGAGTAGAACATTCACCTTAGTAGAGGCTTCCTCAATATCACTTTTTATAGGAATCGGTACTCTGGAATACAAGTCATGTATTTCTCCAACCTCCTCTGGCCTAATTGAAAAGTACTTAAATTCATCAGATAGCGTGAAAATTCTAAATATATCCATAAGAGAAATGTTCTCAGACAATTCCTGATTATACATATGCATGGACTCATATTTGATGTAAAAGTACGAAGAAATTTTACCCAGTTCGGTAGATTTTACTGCACCTGTATCTTCGTTGTATATAAGAAGATTTTGCTGTGCTAATATTGAGAATACAGTATGCATCAATTGTCTTCTGAACTGCTCTAATGTTTCATCACCTGCAACCTGGGGTACCTTATAAAGCTCTGGAGACATGAGAATTCGCACATAAAAATAGGTATACCTTAACCAATCCACTGCTTCGGGCAATGATTTTACATTACCTGCAACTACTTCGGCATTCAGATTATCTACTACTTTCGAGATTAACTGTGATTCAATCGGCAACTGTTGATTTAATACTGCAAGATAGTATTGGATATCGGATTGGTTGGTGATAATAATACCGTCCCCATGAGTGTCATACCTTGGTCTACCTGCTCTACCTAACATTTGCAAAATATCTTGAGGTGATAACCGGATCCAATTACCTTGTTCTGGTGAATATACATCAGTTCCCTTTATGATTACAGTATGAGCAGGTAGATTAACACCCCATGCTAAGGTAGCAGTAGAAACTAGGACTTTTAATAGACCATCGGCAAACATATCTTCGGACGTAGATCTATCTTCCCTCGATAAACCCGCATGATGGATACCTATACCATAAGTAACTAACTTCTTTAAGTCAGAGTTAACAATATTTGATGATTCAGAATTTAGAATTTCTTTTGAACCTGCTTCATTACTGATTAGTTTCTCGGTGGTCTCTGATTCAATAAACTTTTTTCTTAAATATTCACCGGTTCTGCCTGTTTCCTTTCTGGAATGAACGAATATAATTACTTGATTACCCTCTTGAAGTGACTCAACAACTTTCTCATAACATGCAAAATTGGTAGCATTTATTTTCTTTAGAGAATTTTCCACCTTAATCCCACAAAACTGTTGTGACAATGGACATGGTCTATAGGAGGCATCGAAATAGAAAATTCCTTCTTTAGGTACTCTTAAGAAAGTAGCAACGTCTGTGTAATTTGGTAAAGTTGCGGAAAGACCGATGATTCTTGGTTTATCTACATAATCATTGGATCGTAGTGTTCTTGCAACGATTGATTCAAGAACCGGTCCTCTCTCGTCATGCAATAAGTGTATTTCGTCTATAATTAGTAGTTTTACGGAATCTGTATACCAATTGTCGCTTGCTTTTCTTGTTACAATATCCCACTTCTCAGGTGTAGCCACGAGAATCTGAGTATTTTCTATCTCCTGTCTAGTTAATCTTGAGTCACCAGTTAATTCTGAAACCTTAATGCTATATGGAGATAGCCTTCTCCGAAATTCTCTTACTTGTTCTTGTACTAATGCCTTCAAGGGGGCGATATATACTATTTTGAATTTGTTGACCTTAAAAGTGTTGGTAGCCTCGTTATAATATTTGGTTAATGTTCTTAAAACTGTTAGCATGGCCACATTTGTTTTACCGGCACCTGTTGGTGCACACAGAAGTATATTGTGATCACTTTCAAAGGCTACTGGAAACACTTTGGATTGTACAGCATTTAATGATTCGGTTTCTCCTGATGGGAAGGCCTTCCTTGCCCAGTTTGGTAAAGCTGTTATTGGAACTAAATCATAATCTATTTCAGCTTTTGCAGGTGGGGGTATGTGGATCTCATCGTACTCGGGTTTCATTCTTTTAAACGAACCTTCCGGTAATTTGACCTTGCTATTTGTCATCAATTCCGAACCTTGATCAAATTTAATAGTGTTTAGATCTAGAAGTGCTATTTCATTTCGTTGTGTAGATTTATGTTTTTTAGAATTAGTCAAGTGTGCGCTATCTTCCTCAGCTGTTGCATCATCTCGAACTCTTTTTCCATTTTCTAGCATATTTATTTCGTATTCTTGCACAAGATTATTCAAACCTTTCTCCCTCATTTCGTGAAGTATTTTTGAAATTCCTTGTGCATTACTCATATTTAACTTCAAACCCCAATATATGGTCGATCTATTGGTTATTATATCATCCATCATTGCATCGTTTGCGTTTGAAAAGGTTTTTGTTAAATTCTGTTTAATTTTCTCGTCGTCATGTTGATAATTGGATAATATTTCAAGTAGTTTCATGCTAACTGAGTTGGAAGAATTTCCCAATATAGTATTCAAGAACCCATCATTTATATTCGCAATTGATAAAAATGATTTATGGGTTTTAGCGATTGTCAAGACATCAGCAGTGTCTATTTGTGGTACAGATACATGATTTTTATCTTCGATAGCGTTTATCTCATATGTTTCATTCTCTTCCATGTTAACCTCTTGCTCAAGTACATTCAGTTCTTCCTCATTATCTTCATCGTCACTGTTTGCTAATATTGTAACAACTTTATTTGTGTCATTGGAGGGTTTGACTGAATGGAAGTCGGTTATAGATTTCACAGATTTATATAGCTCTGTAAATTGATCTTTACTTATTTCAATACCCAAGTCAGATATTATGCTCAATCTTTTCTTATCAATCAAACCATCGGAATTTTCTTCATCTTTCTTAAGTGTTGTTATTATTATGTCAGCCGTTCCCAATATTACATCATGGGGCATATCATCTCCTAGTATACTCATAACACCTTCTAAAACACTTCTATATATTAGGGTATTCTCTTTTGAAGAAGGATGATATACCAAATTGGTTTGGTTACTATTCATTAAGAGTGTGGTATTATTAGAAGCATATAAGTCCATTCTATGTTTGTTATCCTCCTTATTATTTGCCATTGCAGCTTTACTAACTTCTCTTTCTGCGGTTTCTCTTTCATTAATATTGAGATCTTGTCTCACATTACTTCCCATATCTTTATATGATATCATATTCTTCATTGACTTTGGATGGGATAACTCGGCATCCCTCAGAGGATCAGACTGCACAGATTGTAAATTCTTGTCAGCCTTCAGAACCTTATTAGACATTTCATTGTATCGATATATTTCCTTGATTTTTGAAGATTTGTCTTCATCTTGTCCTCTATTCAGGCTCATCTTAAAAGCAGTATACAATCAATTATTTATCCCCAGGTAACTTTTATTGGGATAGTGTCAGATAATATTACAAATAGTACTTTTATATTATTACAATAACTGCCTATCTTGCGATCTATCTTTTAATTATCGTGTTTATATAATCGTCTCTATTTATCTCTGTTTCTTCATAAATTTTTCACCCCATGAAGCAATGAGCTTTGTTTTTGTTTTTACATATCGAATTTTTTTCTTTTCGAGCTTTAAAGAAACAATTATACTGGAATCTCAGGAAAATATTCTTGTCAAAAAGAGAACAATTTAAAGGATATTACAGTTACATATTTAGCTCACATCATTGTGGGCGTTCAATATTTAATGAAACGTTACAGATATACAAAGAGACCTCACGATAATGATGACAGAATTGCTTCCACGAGTGATCAAACGAGACGGAAAGATCTACGATCGGTTTCCCTAAACTCCATACAAGAGTCCAGAACCACTGAATTAGATATTAATTTTGAAAAACAAACATTAGAACTTCCTTGGTTCCAGAAGTTTGCTCCCCAAAGTTTATCTGAAATTGCTATACATAAACGAAAACTCAATGATGTGAAGGAATATCTCGATGATATGCTCTCTAACTCTGTAGACACTAGAATTCTTTTGTTGACAGGACCTAGTGGCTGTTCTAAAAGTACAGTTATTAAAGAATTATCACATATATTAATACCAAAATACAGAGACAATAGTCGTAACCTTCTCACATTAAGACCAGAGGACACGGAAAATGTAGATTATGTGGAATATGTCAGCGATCAATCGATAAATGGCCTCAACCAGATGGGTAGTTTCCGTGAGTTTTTGAATAATTGTAAGTATAGAATTACAGGTAACCTCTCATTGATTCTGGTAGAAGATTTTCCTAATGTTTTTCATGATGAAACTAGAACGATGTTCCAAAAATCTTTATCAGAATGGTTATATTGTGATGATGATCAACTACCACCTTTAGTATTATCTTTGAGTGAATGTGAAATTGATAATGATAATCTAAATAAGAATTCTTTTAGCGTAGATAATATGTACACTGCAGAAACCATAATTGGTAGAAAGCTTTTAAATGATCCCAGAGTTAAACGCATAAAATTCAATCCAATTAGTATGACACTTACCAAAAAGACATTGAATCATATTTTAAATGAGGAGAAGACAGTAATTAAGCAAAATGGTAAATGGAAACAAAGAACCTCGTTTATTAATGAACTTTCTCAAAATTGTGGTGATATTAGGTCTTCGATTTGTGCCTTAGAATTTTGGGCTACATCAAAAGGAGAGTTAGAATTAGCTGCAAGAAAACAACCCACATCCTACTTTCATGCTGTGGGTAAAATTATACACGGATCCAAAGACATTACTGACGATAATAAAATGATCAATAATTTACTTTCTTCCACTTCAGGTATAATGAGTAATGCTAATTTTAAACTTGGTCTATTGGAAAATTATGAATCGTTTAATCAAGGTCAAATTGATATTAAATTCGCTTGTGATATAACAGATGCACTTAGTGAGAGTGATAATAGTACGAATGCGATAGAGATGTTGGAGTATGCTACTAGAAAAGTGCGGTCAACTTTCTATAATTTAAAATTGAAAGACTCTAGTAATGAATCTCAGCAACATCATCATGGTCGTGCAAACTTTCCAATTGAATGGAAAGTAAATAGGATGAAGGATTCCTTCGAGGTCCAAAGCGATGAATATTTTAATATTGAATTGTATAAATATTCGGCTGTGCCTTTAAACAGGGATATCATTTTATCATATAGTTATTATGGACCATTAATCCGGAAACAATTATTATACAAGAAGAAAGCTTTGGAACATTATGTTAAAACTTTGCCCATGGAGTCACAAATACAGTTACGCCAAGGTAAGAAAGATATTTTTGATGTTGATGATTGTTTGGATATAGTGGAACGTCTCGGTGGTCCCATGAATAATTCAGATGTGGATCGTAGTGTAATTGGTACAAATGATTCTGAGAAAGAAGAAAAGATGTCATTAGAAAAATTACAACATGAGAAAAGACATAAAATAAGAAATTTGATGAATGCTGATTCTCAACGAACAAATAAGTACGCCCCAAAACCCCAATTAGATGATGAAGATAGGGCGATGCTTGACGATATTATAGTCAATAGTGATAATGATGACATTGACGATGATTTTGATGATTCAATGTATGAAATGTTGTCACAACGTGCGCCGATAAAGAGGTCACCCATCAAGCCTACTCCTGAAATTATCAGTGAATCTCTGTCAGATTCTGACCTCGAAATGTTATGAATTAGGGATTTTAATATATAGATATATACTATAATATATTAGGTGATAATACTTCAGCTATTCCTGATAAAAAAATAATATGTGTAAGGAAAAAATCGTGAACTGATTCGTGTGTATGTATGTAAGTAAGTAAGTAAGTATGTATGTATGTATGTATATATGTATATGTGTGTACGTATATAATAATATTGTATGCGAGAATATAGTAAAGTTAGAAGAATGATATAGAATGTTAATTGTTAGAGTAAAGAAATATTGAAAAATTCTGGTTCATCTTTTATAGTTTCTTTTACGATATCTAATCCACCAACAAATTCACCATTCATATATAATTGTGGGAAAGTTGGCCAATCTGAGAATTTTTTCATTCCTTTTCTAACCATATCATTTTGCAATACATCAAAAAACCCAAATCTAATTTTATTTTCTCTTAATATAGATATCAATTGTCTAGAATATCTACAACGTGGTTCTGATGGAGTGCCTTTAATGAAGATCATTACTGGAACAGCTTGTACCAATTTTGATAAACTGTCATTAAGATCCGAATTATATTCTGGGTCATTTTCCTCATCTAAAGTGTCTGAACCTATTGTACTATCTGTCTCTATAGATGATACACTATCGTTTCTATATTTAATTTGGCGGGCATCGGTCTGTTGGTTATGCAAAAGATTATAGGATGAATCATTAATTGTTAAGATAGTCTCTGAACATTCATCTAAAGACATAACAAAATCTTCTAATTCCGTACCTGTCATAGTACGTAAAATATAACCATTTCTTACAATAACCAAATATGGAGTTATTGGAACTTTAAATAATGAAATTAATTCATTATTAATTGAGGAATCAATAAATAAGAAATTTATAGTATCTTTAGTATATTTCAAACTTCCTAAACGAATATTTTCATTAATTGATTTACTTTGTTCATTATTGTTACTATAAAAATATAATACTAACAATTTATTTTTATCTTCTGAAGAGACAACTTTCTCTAGATGTGTTCTGTTAGAAATCTGTACGATAGACATGGTAATTTTTTTTTAAATGTGTGTATGTTAATGTGTCAATGTATTTTAAATTTATTTATTCTTTTAATTTATTTTGAATAAATAATAGATATTGATATCAGCAAGTTAAAAGGAAATACATATATAATCTACATTCTTACAATTATCGGACTCTTTAATCCTCTCATGTCCATATATATATATATATATATATATATGATTAACTGAATAATAAAAAATTACTATATTTAAAAATCATTCACAATCTTTTGATATAAAATAACCCTTTTTCAGAATGATTGAATCACACCCCAGTTATTATCTAATTGTCTTTGTCTGTCTCTAGGAACATGGGGTGTGAACAAAACAAAACAAACAATTTCATTGAGATTTCAATAAAATTGTAGCTTGAAGTGTATTTGATACATTGCTTAATAATCGCATCGTTAATCAAATATATTCCAGACTATTTTGCAATTATTTTTTTCTGGGTGTCATCGTCATTAGCAAATATTGCTGCTGCTCCCTGCGTACACTACTGTATTATTTAAGCCATACGATCATTAAATTCGATAGTAGAAATAAAGAGAGTAAGAACTTGGGTGCCTTATTTAATTCATTTAGTTATTGTAATACTTTTTGCTTAAGTAAATCTATTTTCACGGTTTGGGCGGTGCAATTCGCAGGAGCCACCACCAATGCGTGTGTGAGTGCGACACAGAGAGTGGGAGTGGGAGGGAGTGCGTGTAATTTCGAGGGTGTCCCTCTATATCTCCCTCGGCTTAAAATATATACAGAAAGAGCAGAACAGAGAGGAAAAATAGATCGCACCCGCATTTGGAGAGATTATTTCAGCGGCCAAAAAAGAGAAAAATGTTCAACCAATAACATGGGAGAATGTTAGTAAGCGGTGTACATCATCATGCACGACGAGTACCCACTTTATAGAATGAGCTCCAAAGCACGCGGACTTTGTAATTGAGGTCCTTTAATTCCGGGTGCATTTTTTGAATGGTAGCTATAAGTTCATCGCAAGGATCTGGAGAGTCCCTGTTTTGCGGGTCCTTTTTCCATGCATGGTACGCACTGCAAGTCTTCAAATAAGCGAGATACCGGCTCAGAGGCATCTCTTTAGTGATCCGTAATGGGAAATCCTGTGTTGCCGCCGAGGTCAGCTCACGTGCCACCACATGAGACTCCTGGATTCGTTCATATAACGTAGGGTCTAAATGTCTGTCTTGTAGTAGTCCACGTAGAATGTCACGTCCCGGTTGATCCCAATACGGACCCAGCTTGTCATCTCCATATTGTAAGTCCAACATGAGAGCATCGGTGTCCGGGTATCGCTCTAACACCGAGTCGATGTACCCCCAAATGGCTATAGTACCATGGGCCGACAAGGTTTCGGCGGCTGCCGATTGGAAAGCATTGAAATCGAACCAATGGGCACATTCGGCGGCTGTGATCATGTCACATGACTTCCCTTGAAGAAACGAGAAATCTGTGCTGCTGGAAACATGGAACTCTATTTGTTTTCCTTGTGAATCTTCTTGCTGGGAAGTTTTGCTTGCTCTGGTGGCTAATTCGCTAGCCTTGCTGATCATGGGTGGAGACAGGTCTGTCCCTGTGATTTTTGAAAACTCAGGTAACCATTTAACTAGTTGGAAGGTAGCAGTGCCGGGACCACAACCGACATCTACTAATTGAGAATTGTACCCCGAATGGTAACGGGATAGGAAGTCATAGAAATTTGGTGGATAATCAGGTCTTGCTGTGGAATAATCATTTGCACCAAAATCAGATTCTGAAAATTGAGACATTGCTATTTGGTTCGGGTTATTTGGTTCGTGTTATTTTGTGACCGTATTCCGATTATTAGTTCTGGTGTTATTTTTATTTAACTGACTGGTTCCTCTTATATCTATATTTATATGTTTATATAGATACATTTCATTTTCTCCCTAAATGTGCGTGATCTATTCTGCTCGGGGCAGATCGGATTATGAATATCGGCCTAAATCGGGGTCTGTATCAGCAAAAAAAAAACTAATATCGTTACTTATACAGATAGACAGTGACACTTGCAATAAGACTTCTTAATAATATTTGCAATTCGTCAAACATTGAAAGAATCACTGAAGTATAGATAGAATAAATGACCAACGTGTATGGTTACTCTTGTTCTTGTTGTTGTTGTTGTTGTCTTTTGATTATATCATTAAGGTTCTTTTGGATTAACAGGCCGACTAGGGGAAAGAGCTCAACTTCGAGAACAAACTGAAAGTCTTTTTTTTTTTTCAGCTTTTTGTTTCCTCGTAAAAATGCGATGACATGACAGATATATAACAGTGCTGCCACAGTTACAACATAATTTCAACCATTAATACTTAATAAGAATACGTATATATATATTTTTTAACGTAGTTGTTATCCTTCTGTGATAAGATAAACGTGCCTGACAAGGAAAGGGAGTATGTCATCTCAGTTTAAATGTACTACATGTGACATTTCAGGCTCAGGTGAGTCTCTGATGAAACATTTGACCTCAGCTAGACATAAGACAGTCATGGATAATAGAACCCATGAATTGGTTGCGTGCGAAGAATGTTCTAACAATAATATCCACCAGTTGCAAATTATTAGATTTGGAGGCGATGATATGGTGCTATTATGTGATCCATGTTTTAAAAAATTGTACGCAGGAGTCACTAGGCCTACTAGTGCGTATTCGTTGTCGAATGGGGCCATATTGATGTATTGGAATAGATATATTACCGTAAGAGATTGTAAATGTGAACAATGTGGGAAAGATAATCATTTGAATGTGGACCCGAGTTCTAAAGTATATTGTGATGATTGTCTTAAGACTAAAAAAAATTCCAAGAATTATGTCTCTGAGGATTCTGGGAAGTTTTTATACCTTTTATTAAACATTAAAGAACCAAAGGGAACTTCAAATAGTGGTAAAAATAATAAACGATTTACTAGACGTAAAGGTAGATCTACTAAGAAAGGAAAATCATCAAAGAGTCGTGGTACTGGTGGTGTTAGGAATAATGATACAAGTAATAGTAATCCAAAGACTCGTTCTTCTACAAGGAGTTCCAGTAAACCACCTACAAATGATGGTAATAGTAACCCTCCTAAAGGTGTATTAAAGAAAATTGATGCTGTAGCATATCAGAATAGAAAAGATAATACTAAGATTGAAAGTAACACCAGGTTAAATTTAAGATCTTTTTCAGGTTTTAAAGCTGTCACAAGTGATACAAATCTGGCGGCTACCCTTGAACAAAATGTTGAAAAAAATATCTCTAGAAATCAAAGTAGTAGTAATCTAGCTGTAGGTGGTAATAATAATAGTCATCGTCAAATGGGGATGAATATATCATTGTTGAACAAACCAGGTGACCTGATGAGGGCATTATCGAGTACAGATTTAGTTGGTAAAGGTAAGAAACAAACCCAAAAGAAGGATAATAATAAAGCACTTAATGATAATTCGAAAAAGAAGAAAGAAGAGAAAGTGAAAAAGACAAAAGACAGAAAAAGACAAAAAGAACCTACCGCTATTGCTAACGCATCACCTTCGTGGGATAATTCTAATGGTTGGGGTCCTGCAAGCTGGGATGCCTCTCTAGTGTCATCATTCTCTAAAGAAAATGTTCCAATTTCAAAATCTAAAAATGATAAAGGTCCCCAATCGAAGAAAGAAGTCACACCAACTCCTCCTAAATTCGAAAAATCTAATAAAACGACCATAAAAGAAATTGAACCTGCGGAAGAAGGGGTTCAAATACGGAAATTTAATAGATTTACTCCAAAATTGACGTTCCCAGATTTGACTACTTATTTAGATACTTTCTCTCAAGCTATGTTTTTAGAACAAAAGTTAGAAAATGAATTTTTGGAAGATTTTGAAATATCTTGGTCTAAGAATTCAAAGGAGCCTGTATTTCTTGTTGAATTTAAGACTAAGGGGAATGATGAATTAAAGAGATTAATCATGCCACATCTCGTTGGTAAGACTAATAATCCATTCAATGAAAGGCAACCATTGATGTTAACTACTATTGATGAATCTTTGGTATGGTATACATTCGTGAAAGAAGTTAGAGAAGAAAGAAATCGGATAAAATTATTGTTAGAATTATTCCCATGGAATAAAATGTCATTGCCATCAAGATTAGGTTCAGAGCATTTAAAACTTTTACCAGTTTCAGCGCAAGCTAATAGAATTATGTTTGCAATGACACGTATTACCAATCCGAAATTTATTAATTTATTATTAGGCAATAAAAAACTAAAACCAATCTATTTTAATAATAGATTAAAATTTTCTAGAAGTTCATTAAACAAATCTCAACGTGATGCTATTGAATATGTTTTGAACAATTCAGTTACTTTGATTCAAGGTCCCCCAGGTACCGGTAAGACGTCGACTATTGAAGAATTAATTCATCAAATCATTACCAGTTTCCATTCATTCCCAATCTTGTGTGTCGCAGCATCAAATATTGCTATTGATAATATTGCAGAGAAATTTGTTGATAATACAAAAGGTATTAAAGTACTAAGAATTGTGTCTGATAGAAAGGAATCTGAATATAATAAATCACATCCCTTGGGTAAGATATGTCTTCATAATATTGTATATGATATGTTACCTGGAGATTTAAGAAGAGAAGAAGATTTACTAAGGTCTCGTGGGAAGAGTGCAGTATCACCAAAGATTGAAAAAAAATTATTTTTAGCGAAGAGTGCATTAGTCACTAAGATAATTGCACAAGCACAGATCATTTGTACTACTAATATTACAGCAGGTGGCAGACAATTAAAGAGTATTAAAGAGATTCCTACTGTAATTATGGATGAAAGTACGCAATCTTCTGAAGCATCAACTTTAGTACCATTATCATTACCTGGTATTAAAAGTTTCTTATTTGTTGGTGATGAAAAGCAACTATCGAGTTTTAGTAATATTCCCCAATTAGAGATGTCATTATTTGAAAGAATTTTATTAAATGGTACATGTGGTGATCCACAAATGTTAGATACACAATATAGAATGCATCCAAAGATTAGTGAATTTTCTATTAAAAGAGTTTATAATGATAAGTTATTAAATGGTGTCACTGAAGAACAAAAAAAATGGACCGGTATAAAATATCCATTATTTTTTTATCAATGTGATTATGGATATGAAGAAAGAGCTTATAGTGGTGGTAGTGGAAGTGGTAGTGGTGGATTTAGTTATAATAATCGTTATGAATGTGAAGCCATTCTTGACATTATTTATAAATTAATTAAAGAGAAAAATATTCAGTTAGGTAATATTGGTATTATTACTGCATATTCTGCACAACGTGATTTATTATCCGAAATTTTATTAAATGATCCCATAATTAATCCCAGAAAACAAGCAATGGTACGTGAAACTGACGAAGATGAATATTTGAATAAGAATTCCTACCCTGGTCAAAATTTACAATCACATATTGTGAATATTGTTAATAAACTACAAATTGCTACAGTTGATTCATTTCAAGGTCATGAAAAGGAATTTATTATATTTTCATGTGTACGTAATAATGCGGATAATAAGATTGGATTTTTATCTGATAAGAGGCGTTTGAATGTTGCATTGACAAGAGCTAAAAATGGTTTAATTATAGTTGGTAATAAAACCGTATTAAAGAGTGGACAATCAATTTGGACAGATTTTATTAAATTCCTTGAGGATAAAAAAGTTGTCTTTAATAATTTAGAAGATTACTAAGATATCTTTTACAGTTTTACAGTTATATAGATATATAGATATAAATATAGATAACTATTTGTTACTCGTTGGCGGTAAATATCTAAAATTGGAGTAGTAATTAACCTGAGATTGTCTTCGACCTGTCCACCATTGAAATATATAGAAATACTAGTTATAAGATAGAGGAATCCTTTTTTTCCTTACTACAAATGTATGGGTGTTACACGCCTTGCATAATACAGGCAGCCAACAGGCCGACCTCGCGGGTGGCTTCCACTAGTCCAGCATCACTGCGCACGGCACCCCGGGTAACACCCCCGTTCCTCTCTATCATAGCCCACCTCCCCTTAAAAAAAACCACGCGTTTTTATTTCTGGTACTCGCAGAGGAGTATAGACCACCCACCACCTATCTTTTTCCGACAATGCACGTTGAAATGGAGTGAGTGAGAGAATTAAACGCCTCGCTCGCTAAGTTTGTCTGTTTATTGGAGGGGGCAATAATAACTGATGCAGCTATTATTATTGCTCTTACTGCTATTGTTGCTATTGTTATTACTGTTAGAGAGTGAGATATACCGATTCATTGATTGATTGATTGATTGATCGATTGTGGGAGACAGAGAGAGGGAAGGTGGGCTAATTTTACCACAACTGAGATCACTTTTTTGGGTTCTTGATACTTTCAACCTTTATTTGTTTTGATTTTTATCTTTTTTAATCGTTTTTTATTATTTGATTTAGCGTTTAGAGAGTAATACTCATTCTCTCTCCCTCTTTTATTTTTTAATATTCATATATATATATATATATATAAATTATCGTTTGTATTTAGTGTTAGTGTTAAAGGTTTTGTACATATATACCCTCACAAACACATAAAAACATACACATTTAGGCTCACGCTTACACTCACACACTCACTCACTCGCATATAATATGTCCTCAAGTCGTGAAGATTCAGTTTATCTAGCCAAATTGGCCGAACAAGCCGAACGTTATGAAGAAATGGTTGAAAATATGAAGGAAGTCGCATCAGCAGGTCAAGAACTTTCTGTTGAAGAACGTAATTTATTGTCTGTTGCATACAAAAATGTTATTGGTGCTAGACGTGCTTCTTGGAGAATTGTTTCTTCCATTGAACAAAAAGAAGAATCGAAAGAAAAATCAGAACATCAAGTCTCTTTGATTAGAACTTATCGTTCTAAGATTGAAACGGAATTGACAACTATCTCCGATGATATATTAGCTGTTCTTGACAAATTTTTGATTCCTTCTGCTACTACCGGTGAATCAAAGGTCTTTTATTATAAGATGAAGGGTGATTATCATCGTTATTTAGCTGAATTCTCTACTGCTGATAAGAGAGAAGAAGCTACTAATGCTTCCTTGGAAGCTTATAAGACTGCTTCTGAAATTGCTACTACTGAATTACCACCAACTCATCCAATTCGTCTAGGTTTAGCTTTGAATTTCTCTGTCTTTTACTACGAAATTCAAAATTCTCCAGATAAAGCTTGTCATTTGGCTAAACAAGCCTTTGATGACGCCATTGCTGAATTGGATACTTTATCTGAAGAATCTTACAAGGACAGTACGCTGATTATGCAATTACTAAGAGATAACTTGACTTTATGGACTTCTGATATGTCTGAAAACGCACATGATGAACAAAATGCTGCTCCTGCTGCTGTTGCTCCAGATGCTACTGCTGACGCCAGTAATGACGCTGATGCTCCAAAATAGTTTGTTTGTTTGTTTGAAATCTTCTACTTTTATTTCTTTATCTTTCCTCCTTTTTTTTATTATAGATATACAAACAACAACCCTTTTTTTTAAAAAAAAAATATAATAATAATAATAATAATAACCTTTCTTATTAAAGTCTACTGTTAACATTACATCGAAACTCTCCTGTCTTTATCTATCTACAAATTATATATACGTATATATAAATACTTCCCTCCGCCAAAACCCAATAAAAAAAATCATCATTTAAATTAACATATTAAATTAACCTTTAAGGACAAGAAGTAGGACAAAACAATTCATGTCACTTGTGGTTCTTGCTGTGACAGTGACAGAAAGCCTTTGCTTCTTTATTTTGCTTCTTTTCTGCCATTCGCCTCGGACTGCAAGATTTTAAATTTCAAAATTTGTAGGCGATTTTTTTTATTTCATTTTATCTATTTATTTAAGGATATTCAATGATGATTTTTTTGTTCATCTTCACCCCCCTTCTTGCACAATCGACAATTTAAAACTGAAAGAGGTTAAGATACATACTCTAAACTGATTGATTAACACGGTTTGAGATATATCAATATATTCAATTGCACATATACTCGAATATAAAGATTGATTGATTTTTTAGTACTGTGTCCCAGAATCAATTAACTAAATTTTTTGCGAAAAATACAAACAACAACACAGTTTTTTATTATTTTTACCATCACAAAATGTTGTTGTCTGCATCTCGTAATACTCCCAAAATGGCAATTCCTTCAGCTTTAAGGTTTATGTCTACAATTAACATGAAAAGAGCAATGGCTACAGCCACTTCCTCCGGGACATCCTCCACAACTGCAACAAAGACTACCCCCATGGAAGACAATGGATCCGGTGATGATGAAGTCACCATCAATTTGCCAAAGGAATCCTTTGAAGGGTATCTTGTGGAACCACCCTCTTTATCATACAAGACCTCTAAAGCGGAATTGTTACAAATGTATAAAGATATGGTCATCATTAGAAGAATGGAAATGGCCTGTGATGCTCTATATAAGGCTAAGAAAATTAGAGGGTTCTGTCATTTATCTGTTGGTCAAGAAGCAATTGCTGTAGGTATTGAAAATGCTATCACCAAGTTGGATTCAGTGATTACATCTTATAGATGTCATGGTTTCACTTATATGAGAGGTGGTGCGGTTAAAGCTGTCCTGGCTGAATTGATGGGTAGAAGAGCAGGTGTCTCTCATGGTAAAGGTGGGTCTATGCATTTGTACGCACCTGGTTTCTATGGGGGTAATGGTATTGTCGGTGGTCAGGTTCCATTAGGGACTGGTTTGGCGTTCGCTCATCAATATAAGAATGAAGATGCTTGTTCTTTCACACTTTATGGTGATGGTGCCTCTAATCAAGGTCAAGTATTTGAATCCTTTAACATGGCAAAATTATGGAATCTACCCGTTGTCTTCTGTTGTGAAAATAACAGATATGGTATGGGTACTGCTGCATCTAGATCATCTGCCACTACAGAATATTTTAAACGTGGTCAATACATCCCAGGTATTAAAGTTAATGGTATGGATGTTCTATCCGTTTATCAAGCATCTAAGTTTGCTAAGGACTGGTGTGTCTCCGGTAAAGGTCCATTATTGTTAGAGTATGAAACTTACAGATATGGTGGTCACTCTATGTCTGATCCAGGTACTACTTACAGAACTAGAGAAGAAATCCAAAACATGAGATCCAAGAATGATCCAATTGCAGGTCTAAAGATGCACTTGATCGATTTAGGTATCGCTACTGAAGCTGAAGTTAAGGCTTACGATAAATCTGCTAGAAAACATGTCGATGAACAAGTTGAATTAGCTGACGCATGCGCTCCTCCAGAGGCTAAATTATCTATCTTATTCGAAGATGTCTACGTTAAGGGTACAGAGACTCCAACCCTAAGAGGTAGAATCTCTGAAGACACTTGGGATTTCCAAAAGGGTGGATTTGCTAACAGAGACTAAATTAATCCTTGCTAAGCGATAAAAAAAATATAAAAAATAATTGCGTTTCAATTTTTTCTAGACTATATTCTCCATCCTTTCTCATCGCCCTCCTACCATATTTTTTCCTATCTCCCTTTTAAGATCCCAAGTTCTTCTCTACATACATTTGGGTTTCTTTATTGGGAATGCTTACTTATTCTACGCTGTAATGATTTTTATAATTACAAAAAAATAAATAAAATAAAAATGAAATAAATAATCATAGTTGTAAGAGTATTACTTCATGATGAGTGATATCTTATTTTGTTTGGAAGAATCTTGCCTTTTGATGTGTCTCTATATTTTATATATTCTTCTTATTCAACGGTTTCTTTTTAATTTGGTGAAGCTATGGAGTAGCGCCGAAATAGCCGCTAAGCGGCAAAAATTTGAGTCCAAAACATATATAAAGGAGGCAAGAAAGAGAGAATATTTTAATAACGCTATCTATGTTTTCTTATTAAAAGGTTCTGTTAAGTGTATTACTTTTTATTTATTTTTAATAAACTAGATAAGCTTTAATATCTCAGTTTTAGTTTATTACTTACCTGAACCTTTTTGATTCATAAAATATGACTACAACTGTCGAATTAACAGAATCATCAGTCAGTGATGATAGAAATATTGTCAGTGTAGATGAATTACAAAATTTTGGTATAAATGTCTCTGATATTCAAAAGTTGAAAAGTTCTGGAGTGTATACAGTTAACACTGCTCTTTCCACCACTAGAAGACATCTTTGTAGGATTAAAGGGTTAAGTGAGGTGAAAGTGGAAAAGATTAAGGAAGCAGCAGGTAAAGTGATTAAAGTAGGGTTTGTTTCTGCAACTGTTCAACTTAACATTAGAAAAAATGTGTTTGCTTTATCTACTGGTTCAAAACAATTAGATTCTATCCTTGGAGGTGGTATTATGACAATGAGTATTACGGAAGTATTTGGTGAATTCAGATGTGGGAAGACGCAATTATCTCACACATTATGTGTAACCACTCAATTACCTAAGGAAATGGGTGGTGGTGAGGGGAAAGTCGCTTATATTGACACAGAAGGAACTTTTAGACCTGAAAGAATCAAACAAATTGCCGAAAGATACGAATTGGATCCAGATGCTTGTCTGGAAAACGTTACATATGCTAGAGCTCTTAATAGTGAACATCAAATGGAATTAGTAGAAGCTCTTGGAGAAGAATTAAGTTCTGGAGATTATCGATTGATAATTGTTGATTCTATTATGGCAAACTTCAGAGTTGACTATTGCGGACGTGGCGAGCTTAACGAAAGACAACAGAAGTTGAACCAACATTTATTTAAATTGAATAGATTAGCAGAAGAGTTTAACATTGCAATTTTCTTAACTAACCAAGTTCAATCAGATCCCGGTGCTTCGGCATTATTTGCTTCAGCAGATGGACGTAAGCCTGTTGGTGGTCATGTTTTAGCACATGCATCTGCCACAAGAATATTGTTACGTAAAGGTCGCGGTGAGGAAAGGGTAGCTAAATTACAGGATTCCCCTGATATGCCTGAAAAGGAATGTGTCTATATTATTAGTGAAAATGGGATAACAGATTCCAATGATTAGATTTATTTTATTTTATTTTATAAGTTTTATTTTATAAGTTTTATGTTCTTGGTCAATGTATAATTTAGGTATATATATTTAACTAAATCAATAAAAAATAGAGAAAATAATATATTGTTAGACATCAAAAAAGTCTATTTTGGAACAGTTTGCATCCTCTAGATCTGAATCAGAATCTTCAAACTCCTCGAAATAGAATCCGTGGTCTTCCTCTTGATGTAATGGTTCAATGAAATGTTTTATAGGAAAGTTATAAAAACTTTCACGTTCCTTGAGAATCCCAAAAAACCCAGTACGATCAAAACCAAACAAGTAATACAAAATATAATCTTTCCTCTTAACGAATTTTTTCAAATCCTTATATTCAAGTTCCTTAGAGAACCGCATCCGTTTCTTTCTACAATTAGGGTCATTATTAATTGTCAAAGGGATAATATCGTCCTCATCAAATCTACATTCATAGTCATACACCTTGAAGAATGGTGGGAAATCAATTCCAGTTCTATCTCTTGATTTAGATACTAGATTAAGATCTATCTTTATTTCCTCCTGTAAAGGAATATCTGTCAAGGTTTCTTCCACATGAGGAGGATGAATAATTCTAGTGTGATTTTGGCGAGGAGCGTTAACAGTCGAGTTGGGGAAGACTGGACGTGGCGGTAACATAGTTACATGCTTGTAAAATGATCGATTTACATTCTTGGAATAATCGACATTTTCTTCTCCTACTGGGGTTAAACGGAGATGATTTCCATATTTATCAATTGATGGTGAAGAGAAATGCGATATTCTAAAGTTATTTTTGATATCAGTATTTGGGCGTACATTATCATGACGGACAACATTTAAAGGAAACATCTTTACAAAGATTATTTTTCGTTATATTAAAATAAAAAAAACATAATCATAAAGCAACATATTTTGGCAAACTAGTTTCTTATAGCATTTGGTCACTTTTGTATCAGATGTTTTCTGTTCATTGACGTTTTTTAAAGGAATTTCTTAGTGACGTTTCATGTTTAAATTTAGTTTTGAAATGACGTGTTTCAATTAACATCCTATTTATCCAGAACGTTACTGGATGACATTAGATTATCAATGTAGTCATGTAGATATTCGTTTTCCTGTTGCAATTGTTCGCATACTTTTCTCTGCTCAAGCGTCTTATCCCAAAGCAAATCTAATGTGTCACGTAAAAGTTTAGTTTCTTTCAAATTTTTCTGCTCTTCTGAAAGTGCAAATGATGTTTCACCTTCTTCGGCTTTTAGTTGACCTTCTGTTTCATTATTAGGTTCTTTGGTTATTGGTACCGTAGTAACATTTTCTTCTGACATAGCAAATTGAGATATAGTTATCGAATTTAAGTATTTTAAAATAAGATAATTAAGCCTAGTAAATTATAACTTTCTTATATAGTTTAAGAGAAAGAAGAGTAAAGATAGATTAAAGGAATACTCTCTATTTGCCACATTATCAATGCATCTCAGTAGTTTTTTCATAAAGATAGGCAAAAATATCGATTTCTGTTAATACGAGTCATAATTTTGAGTAATCCGAAAAAATAAAATGGTCCCTAGCGGGATCGAACCGCTGATCTTGGCGTTATTAGCACCACGCCTTAACCAACTGGGCCAAGGGACCTGTAATTTCTGGAATGTAGTTTTAAGTTTGGATTGACATAGAAATTAAAATATTTTTTAATATGTTCTCTCCTCTTTCCTGTCGGAAATATATTATAAGAATGATAATGACCAATGTTATGATCTGATAATAGGTTAATCCCACAATTATCTAATGACAGGTTCATCCCGCAACAACTTAATAATAGATTGCTTACGCCACTGTCGAGTGAATTTATAATTACGGCAACGAGAAATTCAACATATATATATAGAACAATATTTCATTTATAAAAATAATTGCTTCCATAATTTACCTTATATATTTTTATATAAGATGTTAAAAAATGAGACGACTATAATGTAAACGTAAGTTTGAAATCGAGAATATACGATTAGTATTCGAGTTGAAATTATCGGACATAGTTATAGATATTCAAATGTATAATCTTGTGGTTTATTTTATGTTATATAAAGTAAGTTGTAGAGAATCTGAGATAGAGTGTTTGCCTCTATTAGTCTCTTCAAGCTTTACTTTATTTAATTCGGACATTTTTTAATACGATAATCGATCGGTCTCTTTATATTATATATAATTTATAGAACGAATAGAATCTAACTTCCAATGTAAGTTCAGAATTCTTTGTCTTTATATATTTTTTATTCTAATCTCAATTGAGGTTCGAATTATGTTTTGTTTCATAATGCGATCAACTTTGTTTCATGTTGCCACATATTTTGTTTCATATTTTAACACGCTTCATAATAACTGTGCTTAAAGGTAGTTCTTTACCTATTGAAATTAAGTGTTGTGCATATTACTCTTAATTTCTGACATAAGTCTATATAAGGAAGATTGTATATATATATATAAAGTTAGAATATGTGTTCCTTTTATACTTTTGGGAAAGGAAAGCAGTCTACCAAATATTGATAGTATTCTTACTAAACATTCTTGAAACATGTTCTAGACACTTATGAAACAATTAGTAATACTTGCTTACTAATCATTCTTAAAGAATGTTCTAGAATCATATTGAACAGTTAGTAATAATTTCTTACTAAACATAAAATTGTAATAACCAAGTATTGCTACTTTCTATATTATAACATATAAGTTGATTTTGAGAGAAATTATGTGGAATCAAGATATCTAAAATGTTCAAATAAAAGATTACTTAATGATTAGGTAATATGAGAAACAGATTGTCGAGAAAAATACATAAGATATAAAGACAGAGAATTCTGAAATTACATTCGAAGTTAGATTCTATTCGTTCTATAAATTATATACAATATAAAAAATCACTTACAGATATAAAAAAAGTATAACAAATAGTACTTGCTTTATTTTAAACATTAGTATTCAGTCTACACCTACTCCTCTCTACCTAACACTACAAATAATGAACGAATCAAGATCTAACTCTATTATGTCTACTTCAGCACAGATTTTATAATAAAATAAAGTTTGTGTTGAAATGTAGCGGCAGCACAAAAAAGGCTAACATTAGTTTACCCTATCTGAAGGAGAAGGTAGCTAATATAAGTAGAATTTAGACTGTGCTGCACTGCACTGCACTACCTTATATAGAATAACACATGGTATATACTGCATAATTTAATATTCGTTTTCACTACATTGGGTTTATTGGAGCTACATTGTCCAACGTTAATATGCACAAAAGATGAGAAGTTTAACAACAGTAACTCTGTTTAACAATACTTAGGGTGACAAATATTTGAAAGTTTAATTCAAAACTAATTATACACATTAAATATTGTTTATGGTACTGTCGGAAATATATTATAAGAATGATAATGACAATAGGTTAATCCCTCAATGATCTGATAATAGGTTAATCCCTCAATGATCTGATAATAGGTTAATCCCTCAACAACTTACTAATGGATTACTTACGCCACCGTTGAGTGAATTTATAATCACGACAACAAGAAATCCAACATATATCAATGGAACAATATTTCATATATGAATGAATACAATTGCTTCCATAATTTACTTTATATATTTTTATATAAGATATAAAAAATCAGACAACTATAAGTTGATTTTGAAATATAATAGAATTAGTTCAGTTAAATAGAAGATGTCTAATATTCAATTTTCCCATCAGGTACAATAATGCCCTTTATGACTCTAAGCTTGCATAGTAGCATTAGGTCTAGATTGATTCATTGTTAATTGTTATGCTAATGGGTTTAGTAACAGTTTAGATTTTATTAGGACATTTGAGATATCGTGCTCCCACATAATTTCTGTTAGTTAATAACAGACTGAGTTCTTAGTTCTTAATTAAATATCTCATTTTTCTTTAAATATCATATTTTATTAATAGCACCTAAATTTTTAACATTTTTAACATTTTTAACATTTTGTAAACTTTTTTCAATATTTTAGATTTTACCAAGAGATCAGAAGAACACAATTTAGTAAACAAAAAAGGAAAAGTGATAAACATTTGAATTTAGAGTAATGAAATTTCATTGAGGTATTTATTTAAATCTGTTAATGCTGTTACTTCTTCCTTCACTAATACACAACTGAATTTCTTTCCCATTCGTTCAACGATTATTTATCTTTAAAAGTTTATTAAGTTATGCTTTTATTTCTTTGCCTGAGATATCCGAAAACAACTATAACACAACAGATGACTAAAATTCTTTCCAAATAATAAAGTCTAATGTTTATCCTATCATTTTAAATTTGGTTATTTATATGCTATATAGAAAGTGAATAATAATATGATGAATTAATCAACCTTAATGGAAGAGTAGATCTTTCTGATGAAGAACATGGAACTCATAAACCCAATGGCACCTGTGACGATACAACATAGGACAGAAATCACTGTAGAGTAACCAACATACAGGACAACTGTAGTAAAACCCCCAAGTTTAAATTTGGTGAAGAGGATGGAATGGATAAAGACATAAACGGCGCAACCAACACCACCGACAATGAAACTTCTCCAATGCCATAGCCAATTTTCTAAACATAGAGAATGATAAGTGATTAAGATGGTGACAAGACATGTCGTTAGGGTCAATAATAGGAATGAAAAGAACAAGAACCCAAACATGTAGAAAATCTTGTTAAACCATAAACTGGAGTAAATAAAATATAGTTCAATGGCAATGGAACCAAATGGGAAAATACCGGCGATCAAAGTAGCTGGAATTGTTTTCAAATACCATGGTTGGAATGGAATTTGTCTTGCGATTTGGTTTGTCTTTGTTGGATGCTCATCCCAATGACATTTCTTGTGAGCGATTAAAGAACCTGCAACTGCTGATGGAAGCGAGAAGATAATCCATAAGAATACCATAAAGAACAAAGTACTAGCTGGGATAACATCTGAAGAATGAACATAAAGTAAGATCAGATTCATGGACAGGATAACAGAAAAGATAAAACCAGGTACCAGAATTGGAGTTAACATCATGTTTGCCTTCCAGTATGGACCTTGGAAGAACTTGTAGACACCCATAGAAGTATAGGAACCGACGAAACCAAACAATGCATATAGCATAAACATTACGGTAGCTAAAGAACCTCTTGAACTTGGGGACAAAAAGCCTAATGCTGCGAAGAAAATAGTGGTAATAATCATGACGAATAATTGAGTACCAGAACCGACCAAAATGGATAACAACATGGATTTGTGTGGGATACGGAAGATATCACCATGACCTAATTTCCAACCAGCATCTTCATGGAATTCATCGTCCAAGTTCAATTCGTTGTAACGCGCGAAATCACTCTTCAAAGCCTTCAATAGAGAATGGATGACTACAGAGGATAACAGAAGAACAATAACAGAGAAATTAATCAAAGAGAACCATTGGATGGTAGGATCATAAGTATGTAGATACTTATCCCATCTTGTAGCCCATACAGTTTCAGATGGAATGAATTTTACAGAATAAGTGAAATATACTTGATTATCTTTGTCTTCCTCTAGAATCAAAGGTTTACCAGTAGATGAACATGAATCTGGGCTAGAGCGGTCAATAGAAGCTGGACTGATAGTAACCCCAACAACACGGTAATTACCTTCACCACGGTCATGATATTCAATATTGATATCGAAATGGTTAACAAAGTAAGCTACCTCGATATTTTGTAAAGTTTGAACATTCTTAGGTTCACGAGTGTCTAATTCAATACCTTCATTAGAGGATGGTTTCTTTGGAACTGTATTAACTTGACTCGATCCTACTGTTTGAAGAACCTGAACAAAGCCTAATTCAAACCCGGAACCATAAAAATCAGACTTAGTCTTAGTATCGTGAATTTTTTTTGCGGCAGGTAAACCATCAATCAACCAATTTTGGAAGAAACCGTTCTTAATCAATTTGTTAATGAATTTTGCGTCATCACCTGGAATAACACTCCCACAAAGAGATGTACATTCTTGATCTTGTAACATTTTTATTTCAAAAGGAGAATTGTAAATTCTATCACCAAAAATAGTAGACCCTAAGGATTCAGGTTGTTTAACGATCTTCTCAGGTTTACAGAAATGAAATTTTTCGTAGTAGTAATCGTAAGAGTATAAATATCTTTCTTTGTCACCTTTAAAAGTCTTGCCATCTTCATCTAAATGTTGAAAATACATGGATGGTGATAAATGGTTAACCAAAAGTGGAATTTCGTCTCCCTCGTGGAAGGTCATTGGGGCAACACCTGGTAAATAGAAGCATCTTACTGTCTCTATATAGAAAGCAACGCTCAATAGACAGCTAATAACAATCTTCCCAGATAACATCTTGCTGTTTTGCTTTCTTCTAGAAATATGTGCGTTTTCAGTAATTGTCCTTCTTAATTGTGTTTATATATATGTATGAACCTTTATAAATACAATTCTACGTAGTAAATGGTATACTGTAGAGGACACTGTTAAGTCCAGGCCATTGACTATGAACGCTACCTCAAGGTGTTCTGCCATCTCAGTTGTTCGATCTCTTCGTGTTTGGGATTAGTTAATTGTCACCAAAACATTGTCTGCCTGCCACTAATTGAAGAGGCGAAGGTCCTCTCGCTTAACTGTAAACAACTTTTTTCGCTCTTTTTTTGGCCGTCAATTTTTTTTTAGAATGAAATTTTGCGCTGCGAAAGCGATGGATCTCTGACAAGAGACACCCATGCACCGTTTAATGAGCCATGATAAATAGTTGAAACAGTTACTCTCTTATAAACAAGATTCAAAGGGTTTCATAGGATGAATAGGGTCAATATGATATATGCCAGTTCACGAATGACATATTATCTGAATTACAGTGACATCTTTTTGGTAGTAACTTTGTTCAGTGGGGGATTTCCCATTTCAAGTATTTTGGGAACGAATAGTTTATTTCCTAGATGAATTTCATTAACTTTTCTGGAGGTACTGTATTTATCATATCATCTTCACCAATATGAGGTGTCAGAGGTTCGTATTTGATCTCTTCATCTCTGAAAAGTGCAGCTAGGAGAACACCGAACAAACCTAGTACTGCGACAGTACCAAGTGCCAGGGCTAACCCAACCAAAACGACAAACCCACGACGTATCTTTTTAGTCCCTTCATGTGCCTTCTTGGGTGATGATGATATTGTAGCGCTATTTGTCGATGTTCCTGACGAGGTGCTTGATGTCTTCGGTACAGTAATTGTAGAGTTTGCATTAGGTAGTACTACTGGAGAATTGAACAAATACGTGGTATCTTCATTAACAAAAAAATTAGGTCCAACTGTTAAGTCTTCTGTCAGTCCGGCTTTAACAGAGAGATATGGAACCCATTTGTCGAAATCATAGACAAATGATTGTATGGTCCCATATTGTGAACTATGAAATTGCCCATTTACTACTAATACTTTATTGGTGGAGTTACTACCATCTCTCTTAGAGAGAGATCCACCGGGGATATAACCTGAGAACAGAGAAACATCAGCAATAACACTGGACGAATTTATATTAGGAATCTGCATATCAACCCAGGAGTTATCCTGGTATATGAATAAAGTAGTACTGTTCCATGAAATAATTCTGTCACCCTCTGTAATAAAGGAGTTTAATTTTGTGTTATCTTGTCTTAACGGAGTTAATTCATTTTTCTTTATATCATATTGAGATAATGTTATACCAGAAACGTCCGTAGTATCATATATACCAGATATTAGTAATAAACTATCATTGTAAAACTGTAAGGATGTTATGGAACCTGTTAATGTACCATTTGCGAATGAATTGAATTTTTGGGTTTCATAGTTGTATAGACATATACCATTACAATCTGGGTTTGATAAATTGAAATTACCACCAATAAGAAGAGTTGAGTTAGTCTCAAAATTTAACATTGAAGTTATATTGGAATTAGATCCCTGTAATGCCTCTTTATTAACAACAGTTAAAGTAGTAGTGTTTAAAATTGTAAGTTGCGCACTAGTAGAACCACTAGAAACGGTACCAACGATTAATATCGAATTGTTGCCAGAATATAGCATTGAAGAAATAGGGCCGGCCCATGATGTTATATTGTTAATCTGTTTGTTATTACTGAAATACAATTTATTATTATTATCTCTCGATTCGTAGGCATAGACAGTAGATGACGAATTCAAAAACAAACCTAGATATGGGGAAATCCCTTGTGGGAAATCAATAACAGAGATAGTTCCATTTGAATCTATAGAAACTGCTGAATCTAAATTTGCAAACTGATTTTGGTAGACTGAGCCATACAATAAGGTATCATCTTGGGAATTCTTTCCTGAAGACCAAAGTCCCAGTGAGAGACTTGAATCGTTAGTAATAGATCTAGAACTAGATACATTCCAAATGAAGTTACTATCTAATACTAGCAATTCGGAGTTAGAAAATGAAACATTTGCAAATGTTGTTGAAGTTTCCTTTTGATCTGCTTTAAAAGTATGGAAAGTACCATTATAAATGAGATTATTGGATTGTTCACCAGAGACATTTAAATTTCTACCTGAAATAAAAATACCATTACTAAAGCATTCAAATACATTCACATTGCCACTAACCTCAAAACCGTTGTTTGATTCTAAAGACAAATCGTTATTCAATTTTACTACCGAAATACCTTCATCCTCACTACCTAAAAGTAACGTGTTATTATCATATAATTCTGCCAAAATTGAAGAGTTTTTTTTAAACGTAGCATTCACATAACTGGTAAGAGGAGTTACCGTAATAGGACTTTCCGAAGAACTAAATGTCGAAGTAAAATTAGATAACTGATATTGAAGCAACCCATTCAAACTAATGACCGATTTTGTAGAGGTTGAAGTTAATTGAGCTAAGTCTGAGGTGTCCAATTTCACGATCGAGACACTCACTCTATCAGCAACAATAGTGACTGGTGTTGTACTAGCGTATAATCCATTTTGATATGTTAAAGTAATACGACATGTTGAAATGTTCAAATTTCCGCTGTATAATTCATCATATTTAAGCTGATTATTGTTCTGATAAATAGACTTTGTTGATATTATTGAGTTATCAGTTGTGTCCCAAACTGTTATATTAACAATACCTCTGGAACTACAAGTACCATCATCTGAACACCCAGGTGTATAAATATTAATAGAATACTCACCATTGTATTCTAAATCAACAGAAAACTCAACAAAAGGCACTGGATCAACATTTGGAGTATAATAAGTGCTAATATAATCTACTGTGTTAGATACTGCTTTCCAATCGTTTTCAGAAAGAGATACAGATGTAATGGTATACTCATCATCACAATTTGGTTCATTTAATGTATTATTAGCGAAGCTATTGAATGAATCTTGGAATAATTGTAAGCCACCAAGTCCGATATTGGTGCCATAAGAATCCAATGCTGTAAAAGTTAATGATTCGACATCAACAGGGTTGACGAAGGCGAAATCTTGATATCTATCTGACCATTTCACGACTGTGGAATTACCATTAATTATAGTGACTTTATCCTCTATAGTCAACGAATCGTTTTGAGCTTGTGTATTTAGAATTCTTGTCGTTAATAATGGACAAAAGGCATCACAGTACTGCAAATTTCCTGATAATGGATCTAGATAAGTCAAGTTTAGAATACTATTGGATGGATTAGTGATAATTCTGAATAAAGAAACTTCATTGTCCGTATTTGGAGAGTTGTATAATCTTATTTTAGATGGTGTAACATCGTACGATAAATTAACAACAAAAGAACCTGTTGTACCAGATTGAGACCATGATTCCTTTTTATTACTAGGACAAATAAAATTACTTGAATCAAATTGACTAGAAGAATCCACATCCCAGATTGCAGCTTTCAAAGATACCAAAGGTTCTAATTCGATACTAGTTAGATTTAAGACATTGGTATTATTATTAATGCTGGAAGTTAGATATGTATTATTGCCCAATGTGGAGAAATTTCCAGTGAATAAAATCTCGTCGTCATTCAATTTTACGATGGAATTAATTGTAGAGTCTTTCCCAAAACCATCAAAGGATAGAGGATATGTAGTGTTGCTGGTTGAATCCCAAGTATATGCGCTATTAGATCCTTGGAATGTGAAATTACCACCAAAATATACTATATTATTATCCACCAGAATGGTTGACACTATATTTAGACTTTCATTAAAGATAGGGTATACCGATAACGTTGTTAGATTGTAAACTAATTGCTTCGAAAGATCATAATTCAAAAGATTTCCTACACCATTTAATACAAATGAATTATCTCGTAATGGTACGATTTGCTTTATCATGGCATTAGAACTTAATTGGTCATTTGGTATCAATTCTATTAAAATATCATCTGAATAATAGATCAATGAACTTCTAGTATTCTGTTCTGTAAAATTCTGTTGTCCAGTGTATTTGTAAAAGGATAATGTACTAATATTTCCTAACAATTGCAAATTGCTATCTAGAGATGGTGTAGAAAAGGTTTCAATACCAAATTCTTTCTCTATTTGAGCTAACTGACTTGCAAAAGTCAGCAACGGGAGCCATACTAAGAGACACAAATATGTTTTAGTAATAAGCTGCATTAAAGTAATATATATGTCATAGAACACCAAACAAAACTATATTATGGTTTTTCCAAAAATAAACAAATAAACAACTGTTAAGTTCTTTGGAGAAGAGTTTCAATTTATTTTTATTGTCAGTTATAGAAATATATATGATTACAGACTGTTTATATAGAGATCATAAGGTACACATCATGAAATGAAATGTATCATTTCTCATCTTGTAAACCCTTTGAGAATTGATGATTACTTCATTCTCAAATTGAATAAGAGATCTCTTCACTTTTCCTAAAGGTGTCGATCAACTATTAAGAATCGCTTTTTCCCAGTTGAGTGTTCTTTCAACTTTTCGCACTCCGCGTGCGCGCCCATCGTTTTTTGCCGCGCCAAAACAGGAAATTCGTCAACACCGCTATAGAGTAAAACGACAATTGGCGCGTCAAACTTGCGTGCAAGTTGTCTTCGAAGCCAAAAACAATCCGCAAATTTGCGAATTTGGTTCAATTTTCATTCAATATGAGGGTAATATCAATAAAAAACACAAGGTCTTTAATAATGGGAGAGAGAGAGAGAGAGAGAGAGAGACTAAGTTAAATGCCCAAGCTATATCCAGGTTTGGTATCCAAATCTGTTCTTTGTACACCATTCAGCGCCATGTTCCAGATATTCCTCTCTTGTCACCCTATTCTTCCTATACGTTTCAGTCTGAGCGAATGCTTGCATAGCTTCCCATCCAAATAACGAACAGTCACCCTTTGGAAGGGCAATCCGGCATGTCCAGTCTGTTGGTAGTTGTCTTTGTAACTCACTACATAATCTTGATCCAAAATTTGGTAAATTGAAGTTACCGCCTGTACAAACTATGTTGCTGACCATTAATGGCCTAATTACTTCTGGCAACATCGATAAACTCTCTAGAATCGTCTCTACAATACCTGGCTTTAATAATTGTGCAATCTCTGGATGGAAAAATGTCTCTGGGATTGAGAATAGTTCATCTCTTAACGTAATACTTTGACCATTATCTGCCAATGGATGAATCGAATCAACAACATACCCCATAACACTTGTTTGGAAATCGGGTAATGCATATACTACGGAACTTTCATCTTTCTTCTTGAAACTGTCAAAATAAGACGTTGGGCTAACAAATAAACATTTTTCTTTAATTTCATCGACTAATATACTTTCATCCATCATGTTATAGTGACGAAAGGATAAAGTTTCCTTTAATAGTCCATTTAAAAACCTTCCACCAATATCTAACTTCTTAACAGCCTTATATACTGGAATACCTTTTATAACGGGAACGATATATGTACAGTCAAATCCCGAATCTATCACAAGTTGATAATCTCTATAGTCCTTTTTTGTACCTTTACCTGCATCATCGTGATTGTCATAAAAGCGTTTGGTTTCCAACGAATCGTCTATATCCTTTCCTGATATGATTCTGTATTTATCACTAGAAATAAACGGTATAAATCCTGCTGTACATGTTTTGTACATACTTTTAAAATCATATTCTTCAAACACAACTTGATCTGTGTGCTTACCTAGTTCAGGGACTGTGATACAAGCTTCACTCAAAACCAAATCCTTCTGTGATGAATCAATAATATCAAAACCATCAAATTCATCGGGGTTAAAAAGACAGTAATCCCATATGTGACTTTCCAACTCCCATGAAACCAATTGTCCGAGTTCATGTGGTCTTCTTATGGTCGCTGAAGATATATCTTTAATCCTCTCAACCTGATTCGAAAGATAAGAGACACCATATTTATCTTTTACCAAACAATTATGTGCGATTAATGGTTTACAAATTGGTTTGTTCTTTCCATCTTCTGCCAACCCAAATTTGATATTGTAGGATCCATTGTCAATTACCACCGGATTTCCCTCCATAATTCGTTATAAAGATCGCAGAAAAAGATGCAGGAATGTTTCTTCTAATTATTCCCTTATTCGCTTAAATCAAAATAGAACCTGAACACATTATACACCATATGCTTCCCTTAAATTTGCAGGTCCTGATAGTTTTATCTGAACTCTTTGTTATTCGATGCATTTCAATACATTCAATAAATTACGTGAAAAAAAAAAAGGCGAAACGCTTTTTTTGGAAACATAAACAAATGGATCTGTAGTCAATTAATCTGCAATATAAACAAACCCCCATCGCAGTCTAAAACTCTCAAACATATAAAAAGTGACACGACCATCTGATACTAGAGTTAAGTATACTCATTATAACTACATATACAGTATCAATATGTCTGACAGTCCTTTGAGCAAGAAACAGAAACGCGATTTAGAAGAAAAAACGCCCGAACCTGCCTCACTTCCGGATGTAACACCGACCCATTCCCATACGTCTGAAAGCATTTCAAATGATGAAAATGACGATATTGAAGCTATGCCATCCAATATATCTTATTCGAAATCTAGGACACCTAGAAAATTAGTGATTGGCTCAACCGATAATAGATTTGCCTTTTCACAGCCGTTAAATTCAAATCCAACTTCATCACTCCAAGTACCGACATTACAACCTCCATTGACACAACAAAGTCGGTCTGGGCGTAAAATTAAAGCGTATTCACAATCACCACCGAGATCACCTGGCAGATCTCAAGGTAGATCACCTACCAGAAAATTAGAATTGATTCAATTATCACCAATTAAAAACAGTAGAGTTGAATTACAGAAATTATATAGTGCACACAATTTGAAACTGAAAAAGGAAGGAAGATTATATATTAATAAATTGGTTTTAAATGATTTTAAATCGTACGCTGGGAGACAAGTAGTTGGCCCATTTAGTACTAGTTTTTCTGCAATCGTTGGCCCTAACGGTTCCGGGAAATCAAATGTTATTGATTCAATGTTATTTGTTTTTGGATTTCGTGCGAATAAGATGAGACAAGATAGATTGGCTGACTTGATTCATAAATCTGAAAAATATCCAAATCTTCCGTCATGTTCAATAGAGGTTCATTTTCAATATGTCAACGACCTCCCGGATGGTTCAACAAAGGTTGATACTGAGAAGGGCGATTTAGTCATTACCAGAAGAGCTTTTAAAAACAACTCTTCTAAATATTATATTAATGGCAAAGAAAGTAACTATAAAACTGTAACAGAGTTATTGAAACAAGAAGGTATTGACTTAGATCATAAAAGATTTTTAATTCTACAAGGTGAAGTTGAAAATATTTCACAAATGAAAGCCAAGGCCGAGAAGAATAATGACGACGGTTTGCTGGAATATTTGGAGGATATAATCGGTACAACTAAGTATAAACCCTTGATTGAACAGAATGCGGCAGAGATGGAATCTTTAAACGATATCTGTATTGAAAAAGAGAACAGATTTGAAATCGTCGATCGAGATAAGACGTCGTTAGAAAAGGATAAAGATGCAGCACTTGAATATTTAAAAAAGGAGAAACAACTTACTTTAGCTAGATCAAAGAAATTACAACTTCAAATATTCGAATCCAATATGAAGTTGAAGAATTCTTTAGATAAGGTCACCGAATTGAATTCACAGTTAGAACGAGAAAAGGAAAAATTTGAGTCTCAACAACAACAGATTTCTTCACTGGTAGAATCACATGATCGAAAGAATAAAGAATTAAATAAAATTGCTTCCGAAGAGAAAGATATGAATAAGGACAAAAGAGAGAAAAAAACGAAGGAAGTATCCGTTGAAGAAATGTTGAAAAATTTATCACACAAGAAAAGAAAAGCTGAAAAGTCTCTAAAATCAACACAAGAGAAGATTAGCGAATGCGAGACACAGTTGTCAAATTTTGAAGAAGAGTCTACAGAGGATGAAGAAATATTACAGAACTTAAATACTGAGTTGGAAGAAGAGAAAATCAAATTGGAAAATATTAAAATTTCCTTAAAGGAAAAAACTAGCAACATATCCGAAGATATCACAAAATATGAAAACGAATTAGAACCATGGAAAGTTAAGATGCAGGAGAAAACACTACAGATACAACTGATGGAATCCGAGATATCCGTCCTACAAGAAGTGCAGATGGACTTGGAGAAAGATATAGCTAATACTAAGAGCGAGATCAACTCCAAGGCACAAGCTATTGATGAGAACCAAAAAATGGACGAAAAACTAATTGACGAACAACAAGCTTTAAAGAAAGAAATATCTGTAGGTGAAAGAGAATGTAGAACAGCTAAAGAAAAATTGAAAGATATGCAGTCTGTACTAAACACACAAAGACAACGAGCTGCCGAGGCAAGATCTGCTCTATCTAGCGTTCAAAATAAAAATAAGGTTTTTGCAGCACTTTCAAGATTGCAAAAATCTGGTCGTATATCTGGTTTCCACGGTAGATTAGGTGATTTGGGTATTATACCTAAAAAATATGATATTGCTATCTCAACTGCATGTCCTCGTCTAGATGATATAGTTGTGGAGACAGTTGAATGTGGCCAACAATGTATCGAATATTTGAGAAAGAATAAATTAGGTTATGCAAGGTTTATCTTATTGGATAAATTAAGACATATGAACACCAATCCAATTCAAACTCCAATTGATGTACCCCGTCTATTCGATCTTATACAGCCACAACAAGAAAAGTTTATTCAGGCCTTCTATTCAGTTCTAAGAGATACTTTGGTTGCCAAGGATCTTAACCAGGCAAATAACGTTGCTTATGGCAAGAGGAGGTACAGAGTCGTTACTCTAGATGGTCAACTCATTGATATTTCTGGTACAATGAGTGGTGGTGGGAACCAGGTATCACGTGGTTTGATGAAATTGGGAGATAAATCTACTGTTCAGATGGAAATGTATACTGCTGACGACGTACATAAGATTGAAAATGAACTAGACGAGAGAGAAAAGAATTTTAAAGTAGCAAATGATACATACCACGAAATGGAAATGGAACTCACAAGGCTAAAGGATAGGGAACCTCTAGTTGAATTGGAAATATCGAAGTTATCCTTAGATCTAGACTCCTTAAAAAGTGAAGTTCAGATTCTTAATAAAAGTCTTGAACAAAAACTCACATCATATGCGACCGCCCAAAACAATAATGACGAGGTCAATGAAGCCGAGGGAAAGCTTAATAATCTTAGAAAGGAACTATCCGACTTAGAAAATCAAACCAAGAAAACTCAAGAAAAACTTCAACAATTAAGGGAGAAGATCATGGAAATTGGTGGGATAAATTTGCAATTGCAAAATTCAAAAGTAACTTCGCTTTCAGATCGAATCGACACCACACAACGTAAATTAAAAAAGAAAAAATCAGAGATAAAGAAAAAAGGAAATGAGATCAAGAAATTGAAGAAAACACTTGACACTACAATGATTGAACTGAATTCGAGCGAAATAGAGATAACTAAGTTAGAAAGTCATCTTTTAGAGACAAAAGAAATCATTTCACAATTAGAAATTGCTCTAGAGAGCATGCTAACCAAAAAAGAAGATGCGGACGATAAAATCAAGGAGCTCAAAGAAAAAATATCTGAATTTGAATTAGATCAGAACCAGTACCAATCGTTTAAACTTGAAGTCGAGAACAAATTAGAAAAATTAAACAAACTCGTCAATTATGTGAAAAAAGAAATCAAGGATTTTGATACGGATTTGAATAATTTATCGATAAGAGATGTAACAAAAATTTTACAACAGTTAGATGAAGAAAAAACTGAAAATTTATCTAAAGGAACAGATGAAATATTATCCAAGGAAAATACCTCCAATGGATCACCCAGTACGCAAACAAATACAAATGAACATACCGAGCCTAATGTTAACTATCCTGAAAAAAATGATGATGGTAATAATAACAACATTAATGATGATTCCATGGATGTCGACGCGCCACAGGGTGAAATTTCTGAAGGCATACAAAAACTAAGCGAGTCTGATCTTCAGAATATTGACAAGGATAGATTAGACCAAGAAATCATTGCCCTGGAGGAGTACCTCAATACCACCAACGCAAATATTGACATCTTAGAGGAGTATGTAAAAAGATTAATTGAATATAGAAGCAGGAAAAATGACCTAAATGATGCTATTGAAAAAAGGGATAAGATTGGAAAGATACTAGAAGATTTAAAAACTAAAAGATACGATGAGTTCATGAAAGGTTTTGGTATCATTTCAATGACATTGAAGGAAATGTACCAAATGATCACAATGGGTGGTAATGCAGAATTGGAATTGGTTGATAGTTTAGATCCTTTTTCAGAAGGTGTTACATTCAGCGTGATGCCACCCAGGAAGAGTTGGAGAAACATTACCAATCTGTCAGGAGGTGAAAAAACACTGAGTTCATTAGCTTTGGTATTTGCTTTGCACAAGTACAAGCCAACACCATTATATGTAATGGACGAAATTGATGCAGCTCTTGATTTTAGGAACGTTTCTATTGTTGCAAATTATATAAAGGAAAGTACGAAGAATGCTCAATTTGTTGTTATTTCGTTAAGAAACAACATGTTTGAACTAGCTCAACAACTTGTTGGTATATATAAGAGGGATAATATGACAAAAAGTGTCACCCTACAGAACGAAGACATTTTTGGAGAGAGTGTCTAGATGCGTGCGTTGGATATTTATGAAACGAACTATGGAACCCTCAAGAATATATATATATGAATATAATCTTAAAAAAAATAAAGTATTACAGTTATATATATTAAGTTCTTAGATTGTCCATATTAAACTATGGTAACTATTGAGAATGTCCGATAATACTAGCGTATTGTTGTTCGGCAGTGTGCACAATCTGTTGCACGGGTTTTATTACTGTTAGATGAGTAAACATCGGTAGTCTTTTTCTGTTAACACCAAACCATTCTAATGGTGGGGTAGCATCACCTAAATCTTTAATCTGAGGCATATCAATTTTCGGATCACGGAGCGCAACATAAATGAACTTAGAAATACTTTCTTCCTCTTTCAATCTTTTCTCGACGTCTTCTTCATTATCCAGAGCAATGTCGGCAACATTTTGTGAGTGACGCACTGCCATGGCTCTTACATGTGTAGCCCACATTTCCTTTATGAAATTGACTGGACCTAAATTCCATTTAACACCAACTTTTTCACCAAAGGTACAGTCATATATAAATTCCAAAATATTACTATCTCCTTCTTGCCATGTCGTCATACTTATATCGACCATTGGCATTTCAACAATCGTACCCCCTGTGATATGTGAGGCATATTCCATATATTGTTCAACAGAAATTTTTGATACTGTGTCTTCATCCATTTCCTTCTTAGATGTAGATAATGCAACGTAGGCATCACGAACAAGTAAGCTAAGGTCTGTTTTGACTTTTGGACCAGAATGTGTCCCGGAACTTGCAGATAATTTACCAATATTAATCACTAGAACTTCAATATCATATAAGGAAATTGGAGATATTTGTATGTTTAGAGTGGAGATATCCACAGAAACATCTGTTTGCAAAAGATTTAATGATTTAATAACGTCACTATACGTATCTTGGTTTCTTGTCTCAGACGAATTAGATTCCCGTAATGTTTCTAGATATGAAATCTTATTGTCTTGTCTCATACGCATTATAGTATTGTACAGATCAACAATGTTGGCTGCCACCAAAGCTGTTGAACAAACATTGATAGATTCACAGGTAACGCGTACCTTTAGTAAATCAGGCATAATGTTATTGATATCCATTTCACTATGTAGATGGAACTTTGTATTAAATATCGTACCAATAAGGAACATGTGATAATCAAATGCAGCTTTTACAGAAATATTATCAATATTAGCCGAAAGTGACACCAGTGGGTACTTGTGTTCAAACAACTCATTTGGCCAGTTAACCTCAATAATTGAAGAAGCACCAATCACCTCTAAGACACCACTCAATCTACCCTTGGATAGTAAGCGAATATCATCAATGAATGTGTAAAGTAATTGCCTCTTATCCTGATAATGATCTGAAGCTACCCATGTCCTCTTCAATTTCAAAGAGATCAGACCTAACGAAGAACCTAAATCAACATCCCCATTTATATTTGTAAAGATTAATGTGAACGACCATGGTGTATCAATATTAATACTGGCGACCTTTGGGATAGAAAGATGACTACTTTCTCTTGATATATTTCGAAGTGGCTTGCTCCTCAAAAGACTGCTTAACATCCAAATATCTAAAAATAGATAGAGATTTTGGAGTTGCTTCATATTGAAATACACGTTCACGTCAGAAATAAGACCTAAACCGAATATATTAATAACGTCAGGATGTGTAAATATCATTGTCAAATTTATTAAATCGACATTGAACGAGGTACTTGCTTCTCTAGAAAAGACATGCTTAATTGACGCCTCTGTATTTTTAATAACCAAGGATATGTTAAATGGATCAGAATCTTCTTTCTCATTTGTAGTTATGTCGAATGTAAAAGAACCAAAACCAATGTCAGACTGAACCTTGGCTTTAGGTTCACAACTTAAGCTTAATTTTTGTTCGTCCGATGTAATCTTAAATGCCATATCGAATGGATCTAGTAAACGCTTGTAGTCAATACTAGAGTTTGTAGATGTAGGTTTAATAACTGGTTTCTTCATTTCAAGTTTTTCATTATCATTATATCTTGTAACAATATTTTGCAGTTGCACAATAAATGCAGCAATTAGGGGTGCACATTTCGCATAAAGAAGATTATATGTACTTTCAATATTAACCAACCCTCTTATCCAATGAGGTTTCTTGGCATCTGGGTAATGTTTATAATTTAGATATATTTGTACACCCGGGCTCTTAACTTCGAAAGATGGATCTAATTTTGACTCATAATCGTGAATTGAATAAACCTTGAAAACACCACCATCATATTGGAATTGACAGTTGATAGACCTTATACCTGAAAACAGAGGTGCAAAAGTTTTGGTCGGATCCATAGACTTGTGATCAGTGTTTTTCTTTTTGTTCTTCGACGGTTGCATTTTAATCAAGCTATGTTTCAAGTGCTGGAAAAGTTCCATCGATTTAACACACGACTCAATAACTTCAATAACCAATGGTAAAAAATTAACGTCCAGCGCTTCACCACGAAATCTAACATAAACATCTCTCAATTCATCTATTTTTTCGAACCAATAAGAAATTTGCATATTGGGCAAATAACTTCTATTTATACGTTCTTTTTCGTTACCTTGTGAATAAAAAGTCGATGAAGTATTTCCGTTAGCTACTGAAAGAAATGCTTCTATCAGAGTTAATTTACCAAAACCCTTTTCATAAGCTGAAAATAGCCTGCTGAATCCTAACATAACACCTGGTTCCTTACCACTTCGATCCTGGAAGATCCAACCAACACAGAAATTGTAGGAAAGAATATGGATAGAGGATAGTTTCAAAGGTGATTCAGATGTCCCGGTATTATCCGTCTTCATGATATCATTAAGTGTTTTGTAATTCCATAAATTCTGAATTCTGTTCTCTCTATAATAATCATACAAGGTCATCAGTTGATGGTTACCCCAAATTAAACGGACGAACGAGAACGGTGAGAAGCAGACTCTGAAATGATTACTCTCCAGTTCAAATGATTTGTCGGAATCTGCTGCCTTCTGAGTCGTTGAAAACTTCAATGATAAATCCAGTATCTTAGATAATCCTGAAGGAACATCACGATCTTTAATCAAGAACAATATATTTTGGGCTGACAGCTGTCCAGAGACTTCATCGTCATTCTCGCCTTTAATATCGTCGAGATCTGCATACGACCCAAGCAGGGAATGGAATTCCAGAACAAAGAAAGTGGTGGATATAGGAATCAAAATACCTAGATATGTTATATCAGCATCAAAAATGCACCTCTTCTTATTTGAAGAAGAATAGTCTTTCCCAACAGCTAATCTTTGAAAGATTGGAATTAATTTCTCAAATTGGGCAAAACTCTGAGATGCAATACGTTCATCTTGCAGGAAACTTGAGATCATTCTGTGAGGTTCCGAGAAAGTCAATTTTGCAATAGAAGCCGACAAGCCAATATTGAAACTTGTACTTTGTTCATTATTAATGTCATATTTCAGTTGTAAATCCCCCAATGATATTCTGAAATATTGTTGTTTTGTGAAGTTGGAGCTTACATAGATATCCGTATCCCAAACATTAAGGATAATATCTTGAGTATCATATTTTTTAAAGATAATTTCGACCTTTCTAATCTCACTACGACATTGAAATGGTGAAAGGGGCATTACTTCAACACTGACATTGGATAAAAAGAAAAGTATTTCTGCATTTATCTTGTGGTCATTAAGATACGAACTATTGATCGTCTTTTTTGAAGGTTTCCAAGTTTTCTTTATTTGTTGGATCGTTGCTTCTATTTCACCAATCGACTTTACTAACACATCAGTATTAGCCATTGCTCTTAAATGTAAATCACTACATTGCGCATTAATAACAAAAGTTGGTTGATTTGACCAAGATTCTGCAGTGGCCGATACGGACAAATCATGGAATTGACCCTCGGCAAGAACCACACCTCTGTGCTTTAGCCACAGTTCTGAAGTTTCTGAAAATAAAATTATGGAACCTGCGTGCGATGTATATTCTTTTGGACTTTCCCATAACATACTTACGGTCCCCCCATTGATCGTATTAACTATGTTAGTTTTTCCAACTACCAACTGTAATTCACTATGACCAAAAAGCATAGCAACGTTTAATTTAAATGTTTTTGAAAGTGTACTGACTCGTTTTAATTGATTCTCATCTTCGCTCTTAAGTACTGGAAGTAATTCTTGCATTTTAATTAGCTTGTCACTGAATTTACCCTTAATAGTTCCTATCTTACCGGTTACATTGATGAATTTCTCACGATTGATACCAAGTTCAGAAAATTGAGGTGTTTGTTCTAACAAAAAATCTGCGTCTGTAACAACAAAATTATGATCCACTTCATAGCCTTTTGTATAAACAGTGATAAAAAATGACGCTATACTCGCTTTAACAATTCTCCTTAACGAATTCTCATTTTGTTTAGTTTGTCCTTCCAAAAATAATTTGTTATATATGTAGGATCTTGCCACATCTGAAAATTCCCAGTTTCTCCAATTGGAAAACACATTCATAAATATTTCCTTTGCATCCTTTAATGTGTTAACCTTTTTATCCTTGAATGACGAATCAATAGTTTGATCCCAATTATCTGGAAGGTAGGTCAAAATATGACGTAGACGGGTAATAATTTTCCAACTTCGATTTTCTCTAATATGTCCTCGAGATAATCTCATTATAAATGCAGGTTTAGTAATAACATAAGAATCGTGGCTAATCTGGTAATGTTCGCTTGCAGCAGTTAATTTAGATATTAAAGATTTACGAGATCCGGTTCTCAATGTTTGGATGTTGTTAAACGTCTCTGTAACCTCTTTGATAAATTTATCTTGAACACTAAAAAATTCGAATAACCATTCAACTTGTGATTCGTCCACAGTAAAATCAATTGACGTGATCTTGACCGAGTTTGTCTGATCCTCAGTTGTAGTAGACCAGGCTTCTGCACCCTCCATGACAAGTGACAAAGCAGGTGGTCTTTCTTCCTCGAGAACTTTTGTATCCCGCTCATTAATGGTTATTCTGACAGATTTAGATTTCATCAATAATGTGAGGTCCTTGACCCTTTTCTCCCTATTTTCTTCAATTTCCCTCTCTGACATCTCAAAATCAATTTTGTCCAGGAATAATTCTATACCACTTTCTTCTTTAATACCCCAGAATATGTCAAAATATAAAATTCTCAATTTAACATTTGTAATAATAGAACTACCTTCATTTAGCTTTCCCAAATTATTGACAATACCAATTTCTATACCATCTAAAACACCAATTATAGACTCAGTATAGAAATCTTTCAAAAATTGTTGTAAATATTTCCCTACGTTAGGATTTAATTCCATGGAAATATAGCTAATATCAAAAACTAAGTCAGATTGGTCGATACTCATTTCGTCACCCATATCCATAATATTGTTGTTCAAAGAAGCCATATCTACACGTTTCATTACAGTGAAATCAGATTGTTTAGTTGATGTTTTTGTGAGATACCCTGTATCTGAGGTTTGGTTCTCGAAGTCACTCTTAACAGGAGATAGAACTTCTAACAGTGAGGAATATTCTCCCAAAAATTCTTCAATTATAATGTCAATCGTCTCTGGTAAAACGGGTAAAGCTAATGACGGCAGTGAGCACGATGGGACAATATCCCCAAACCGGTCGTTATATACAGATAAATTTTGATATTCTTCTGGTAATAAAAATGATACTCTATGGAAGGCAGAATCACTCATTGTGATATAATTCCTTTGTTTGATAATATTTTCACGGAAATCTTTGGTCTTCGAAAAATTACTAAAGTTAAATTTCGTTTCAAAGTTAAAAAAACATACGATTTCATTTTCTGCTGTAAATGCATAAAGGGATACCTTCAAGTTTGGCAATGTAATATCTTGTCTGTTAGAATATCTATCGTTCATGAAATCAATAGAACTGACACATAGGTCATTCAATCTAAATGATAAAAATGACTTTGGCTCTGGTGTATTCAAAACAATTTCAAGCGAACTAACATTGAGTGTAACCGATGTCATATCATCAACTATATCCTTCTGATATAGTAGAATATTTTCCAGGTCATCATGACCAAATTTAATCTTTTGAATTGCAAGACCAAGACCTTTGACAATTTCTAAAGTAGAATTAATATTAATATCACCAATATCAATACCCCATTTACAAAAATAAGTATGTTCTTCGGGGGGTAGTCCATACATTCTATGCCCAGCAACAGATAATGCGGACAAGGTACCAAAACTAGAATAATCTGTTCCATTGTTTTTCCGAACACATTCATAAATGTCGTTAGATTGTTTGCCCATGAATCTTCTCAGAGTGATATTATCTATTGTTGCCAAAATATCCATGTAATAACTATTGTTTCTTATGTCGACCACAAGTTCACTAAAATGCATACCAATACACGGATCGGCATTGTAATTTGTTTCTGGAAGAATCAATGCACCCTCAATCACGGAAAATGTAAACCAAACTTCTGATTCGTTTTCGGTCCTTTTGAGTTGAGAAGGTGATATATTCTTGTTTTTTACATTAATATCAGCGTTCTTGTTAAAATTTGTAGCCATTCCTGAAAATGAACCACCATCATCAATGTCTGTACTGGGTATAAAATCGTTAGTGTTTGACGAAATTAAATTCTCCGTATATTCCTCGGACGTGATGAAGTGAGAGAAATCACCAAAATAATTTGCCTGCACATTCATAATATATCTAATCACAAACCCGTAACAATGAAGTGTTGTAGATTTACTCACACAATCAATTATTATCTCATCAACGTTGTCAATACCTAATCTCATGTAATGAACATAAGAACCGCTAGCTGTAAAATCATATGATCTACCCACTTCTTTATGTTTCATAAATTCGTTAAGAGTATTCCAAGGTGGAGCATTTAGTAACAATCTATACATTGGCGTGAATATCTTGTAATCAATCTTAGAGCATGTATTCGTAATGCTAACATTTGGGACGGATACGTCAATCGTTAATTTATCACCATGAAGTGACAAATAACAGTTTTCGTTAAAATCTAGCGGATTATTTATAATGTTATGATCATTAACGTTTAAGTAGATCGAATAACCGTCCATAAGCCACGATAATTCAAATAATGATGGTCTGAATTGTTCATATATTGACGATGAACTAGCAGTAAAATCTGTAACAATATCACTAATTAATGTCATATGCTCCCTCAGTAGGAAAATCTCTGACTGGGCTGATGACATAGTGACCTTCCATTTGTATTGTTCATTCCAACCTAAAGGATAATGCATAAGAAAACCAAAATCAAAGTATTGGCATTTTAGGAAAATATCATGATTTACACTCGACCTAATTTCATTATTAACAAGATGTATATTAATATTATTTTTAATACCTTCGGCTGTCGGACTTAGAACAAACATTACCTCAGCACTAGAATCCTTAGAAAATTTTAAATCTGTCCACCCAAATGGTCTATACTCATCCTTCGTTTCTTTATAATGTGTTAAAAATGCCACATCCTTACTGGATTCCCTAGTTGGCACACGCCACGTAGTATCATCTAACATGGCAATTGACATACTAAAAATAGTATATATTCTTCTCGAACCTGGCGATAATTTTTGAACAGGTTTCTGAGATTTGAAGACGGATGGCATTAGCAAAGCCTGAATATGACCTAGTTGTCTCTGTGCCCATGGCCCATATGAGATGGAACCACCGTTAATTTGCATGTCTAAATGGTTCGTCGGGGGCGCACCATTATTACCAACATCCGGTCCATCGACACCTGATATGGTTCTATGAGCTCCATGAGGCACCAGACCGGGAATTGCTACTTCATAGGTAATATCAACGTTGGGTGATTTTACTATCGTAGAAGATTTTGCATATTCATGACTTGTAAAATCGAACTCAATATCATCAAGTTCATTATTTATGCTTTCTCTTCCCACACCTTTGTATAAGGATAAACCTTGCCATTTTTGGAAAAAGATGGCATCCGTTGCTTCATTCTTGTTCTTTTTGTGAGTCAAACCCAAAGGTCTAGTAATCAGTCCAGTGACGACAGAAAATCTTTTCCAAAGTTTTGATAACTTCCCTTTATTCAATTTAAATTTAATTGATACCTCTTCATTATATCCAATATTCGGTTTCATTGCGACTACCATGTTCTTAAATTGTAATTTGTAACTCATAGTGAAAATATCTAATTTTGAGTCAGGGAGTCTGTAATCAACGTTACCACAACCACTATCAGCACTTAACACAATCAAAGAAGGCGTAAATTTATTTCCTAAAACAACAGAAACGTGTTTCAATTTCAATTCTATTGGTAAGAACTTTAAAAATGAATATGAATTAAGTTTTTTCTGCGGTTGACTGAATGTTCTGTCATTATGTGTTCCAGACCCTAGGGAATCATTGGGTAAATCACTAGAGTGCTCTACATCTTCATCTATTTTGGTTTCTTCGCTAGCACTATTGCTAGTAGAATTGAAGGATTCTTTTTGATCCATATTATTAGAACTCGTAAGATCATCACAACCAGTGCCATAATCACTAAAATTATTTTCTGAAAGGAATTTTGAAAATTTCTGTTTCTCCTCCTTTGAGAAGAGATTTATAATATTGTCATAGGATACCTTCCTATTATACGCGAAAATCTCAACACCATCACATTCAATCAGAAATCTACATGGTAGTTTCTCATTTCCCGATTCTTCTTGTTCTATATCATCAGAATGCTTAGATTCATCTGCAAACTGTGATTGTCTTGCCCTAAAAATCCAATATCGCCACGTTATACAACCTTGTAGAAATGACGTTGTATGATCTTTTTCTATTATTGTTAAGTTTTTAAAAAATATACGACCACCTAACAATGAGAACCGTATTGATTCCAGATTTATTTTGACTTTGAAATGTTTCCATACGATCCATTCCAATGCCAAATTTATGATGTATGCAAATGCCCTGTTTAAATAAAAAATTACTGTTAAACATAAGATCACGACAAGGATCCAGTCAACTAGGAATACCCAACTAAAATTCCTTCCTCCATTAAGGGAAATATTATCAAATTCACTTATCGTTTCAATCATCCTTGCATTGGGTGTCCCCGTGATATGCTTTATAATATGCCTATGCTTATGCTTTTATATATGCCTGTTGATGGAAAGAAAACTTTAAAATACGGGTATTGTAAATAAAGTGTTTTGAAATATACGTATGATGACGAAATGATGCTATGAGTGTCTTTATGACAATATTAAGATATTCTTACACTATCAACAATCTCCGTTCTTCATTAATTTGTAAATAACGTTTAGTTCTAGAATGCATCTCATTTTCTATTTTTTTTTTCGCTTTCCATTATTACCTTCACCGCCTTGAAAGATGAACGTTTTGTAAGACACCAAATTCAATATTTTATTTAGAGAGGCCTTAAAATAGAGACAATTTGAAGAAACGTAGACTATGGAAATTATTTTATGATGTCAAAAAATTGTTACAACAATTTACCAAGATCACATATCACAAGAGTAATACGTTAGATAAAAGATATAATCTATTATATTGTATGAGACATATATGTTTATGTATTTACGTAATAACACAATCGCTGAATAAGTAATGCAAAGATTAACAATTTTCTTGTTATGATTTTATGTAAAAATCATTTTATCAGCTATTTTATTTTTCTTACTTTAGTCACGGAACTTGTTGAAAAATTCCTTATGGAATTTAGCCCAGTCCTTAATCCATTTCTCACCTGGGGCCAAAAATGTAGTTCTTAGATGGTATGTGCCATTGACTTGACCGAAACCAGAACCTGGAACGGTACAAATACCAGTAGCTTCTAGTAATGATTTACAGTAGAATTCATCTGGAGTCATATCTAGATGATGAGCCTTTTGAACGGCCTTGAATGGCATTTGAATATTAGGGAACAAATACATGGCACCTTGAGGTTTTTGACAATCGATACCTTCTAAACTTTTGAAAGTTTTGTACAGTAATTGGGATCTCTTATCCAATTCTGAATGAATGGCAGATCTTTCTAGTTGATCTTGTTCGTAGGATTCGTCACCTTTTTGAGGTGGGGAAACCATTAAATCAATCAATACTTGACCTGTAACAACTGGACATAATGAGATGGAAGCTAATTTTAAGAGCACTTGTCTGATCTCTGGTCTGAAACCAGTAAGTTCCATATAACCACCTCTTTGACCACATTCACCGGAGACACCCTTGGAAGTAGAATGCAATGATGCCAATTGAACATCGTCAAATTGACCTGGATGGTTATGTTGAAGTTCTCTTAGAACCTTTTTCATGGAGATGAATTTGACGTCACCAAAGATGTTTTCTTGATAAACTTCATCAGCAATGACGACTATACCATGTTTAGAGGCGATTTCGAAAATCTTAGCGATAGATTCTCTAGATAAGACAGCACCCGTTGGATTACCTGGATTTATGACAACTAAGACAGAAGGTTTAATACCATCTGCAATAGCCTTATTGACAACCTTTTCGATATCTACCATATTAGTAGACCATCCAGTCTTTTCCTCCAAATAGTATGGTAATGCATGTGTGTTGTTTAGAGCCAAAGTAGCTGTGTATAATGGATATTGTGGGATTGGGATAAGAACACCGGTTTCATGACCTCTACTTAAAGTAGATAGTAAATAATTCACGGCAGCGGAAGCACCAGCAGTTAAGAAGATATCTTCTGGATAAGCTGGTTCATCTTCATCCCTTTTTGTTATGAAATCAGCGACCGTTTCTCTGATTTCGTAAACACCTTGAGAGTTTGAGTAAGCACCGACAGATCCACCTATGGCATTCAATAGATGTCTAGCCCGCTTTATAGCATCGGGCTTGTATTCCTTGGTTGAACCAGATTTCTCTAGGGACTCTAATAAGTTTGGATATTGTACCAAAGATAGTACTTGTCTATAGAAAGTCAATGGTTTTTGATTTAATTGTTGGGGGTTACCAATATTAGCGTTAATAATTCTATCAAATGGTAACGATTTAGGGTCCTTTTGTAATTGTATTTTTAATTCTTCGGCTCTCATTGGAATAGAACCTCTGACGGCGTATTTGGCGTTTAGAACGGATTCATTCAGATCTTGAATAGCCAAAGGTTCAGCAGGTTCGAAATTATATTTAGTTTTCATAACTTTCTTGGCAGGTTGTGCTTTAAGTGAGCCCGTCACTGGACCAGTATGAAAACTCTTTAGATTGTAAACTGGATAATTTATTAGAATTGATGGGGACATATTAGTTTTATTAATGTATGATGATATGTATGCAGATTTTTGAATGGTTTTCTTCCATAATGAGGAAGAGTTTCTTAATAATAACAAAGACTGGGACATAATGAGAATAAAATGAATAGGTACTGTTATATTTATATGTTTTCCAGACAGTATATTGAAACAAACAAACAATTAGTAATTATACGTAATACGTAATAACAATAAATTGCAATGGTACGGAGTTGAGTAGTTTTAGAGTTTAGGACTAAGTGACAACTATCTCTATAAAGGCAAACAAATAAACGTACTAAAAGGTTAAAACCGTTTGAGTTAGTCGAGAGCGGAGAGAGGAGAGAGGAAGAAGAGAGGGGAGAGGGGAGATACTTTAATTATATTGAGTATTCCTAAAGAAGACGTAAGTTACGTATTTTTTCTTCTTCTTCTTCTTGTAAATAGAGGAATGAAATAAAAAAAAATGTACAGAAATAATATCGAACTACCCCAGATTTAATTAGGATCGGTTGGTATATCAATAATCTGTTCAGATGAGAGAATAATATGTCTTCAATACTTCGGAGTAAATTTGTTTTTTGTATCTCGTTATTATTGTAGATATCTGACAAAACAAAAGTACGTGATCGAGTTCTTTTTTAAATTTGTACAACTCTTAAAGTGAAGGAAATAAAAAAGATGAAAGATGTAAAGGGATGTAGATAATGAAAAGCTTAATGTTTAAAACGTGTGACGTCAAATGAAATTAATATCAAAAATAAAACAAAATCTCTTCTTGAGCGAAAATAAATAAAAGTATGTGCTACTGGTTACTTCTACCGATGAAACTGAATGGGAAAATAAGGAGTACAATAATCCGAGGACTTCAGCGAAAAACAAACACAAAAAATATACGTAATCAAATATATGATGTTTTCTCGAGGTTTTTTTTAGTATAAACCAAATAGGAAACCAAGGGGGGAGGGGGAGGGAGGAGCAGTGAAATGAATAAGTAGATAAATGAATAAATGAATAAATATCTTCTTTTTCTCAAAGTACTTCGTAACACCGATCTTTTCTTAATAGGGGCAGGATGTGGAACGGTTTACAGATGTTATATATGGTAATAATAATATCTCTGTATAGATGGGAAGTGGCCAAAAGAAATAGCAAAATATATGTATATTATTGGGATATTGATTTGTTCGATTTATAAAATCAAAATGATAAACAAATTTAACAGAGTTTCTTTTAGTATATATATATTATTCTTATAATATCGAATTATAATTCAATTAGCTGAAATGTTACTAGATATTTAGAGGACTAGTTCCATGTCAAGAACAACTTTTCGACATGATGCCAATAATCCATTGACTTATATATATGCATATGTTGTTAGTTGTCGTTCACAGAGTGTAAATTTTTTTTATGAGCAAAAAACAAACAGACAAATTATGATTCATATACACAGAATACCCCACAGAAAGACAACATCTCGTGAGAAGAGACGTGAATTTTTTTTCTTATTCTACTACTGCAAAGAAAAAAAAACAAAGGATTGATCAGTCAAATTATTGTAGTCTCTTATCTGTGTAAAATGAGAGCAATTAGATAGGCAGAGAGACAACTGTCCATAGTAAAAATATAAATCATAATAAAATTAAGAACTGATACCAATTTATGTCAAAAGTGGACTACTTCAAAGAAATTAGTCGACAAACGGAGTATGTAATAACAATGACTTTGATATGAGGGTACTAAATGCATCTAGCCAGAATAACGAATCAAAGACACACACACACAGAGTCTCATAGAGATAACTGAAGTGAACGTCTTTTTCTTGCTTCTTACGTGTGGTGGTTACGCAACTTTTATTTATCTTCTGAATACTTCTTTTAATTATTATATATTCAGCTGTTATATGTGCGATATGTTGTGGTGTGTGGGTGACACCGCATGTATAACCACGACAGTCACGTGAACAAATATTTCCAACCCTAATATTAGGGTTGGAAATATAATTTAAGTGGCAATCGCCAATGTTGAAACTCTACAAGCCATTCCCATGAAAATTTAGCAGCATTCTCAATAACTTTTTTTTAAAAGTGACAGTGGAACCAATATTATGATGAGGTTGTTACGTCAACTGGTCCTCGTCCCCCCTTAACACAACTGTATCACACTATTATGAATCCATATGAGGTGTTAGAGATTAGTGAAGAGGCTACCGAGGTTGAAATTAGGAAAGCTTATAAGAAACAGGCATTACGTTACCATCCGGATAAAGTCATCGATCCAGCAGAGAAAGAAGCTAACGAGATCAAATTCAAAGAAATTACCCATGCTTACGAGATTTTGACTAACAAGGACTCTAACAATGGTTTCTTTGGAGGTGATGAGTACGATAATGAGGATGATGCCGATTTTAGAAATTTCTTCACACAGGATTTTAATGGTGGACCACCACCTCCACCACCTCAGACAAAGAACCCCGATGTTATAATCGAAATCGAATTGACAACCACAGAATTGTATAATGGTAAGAATATTAAATTCCAATTATCCAGAGCAATGGTATGTGGGACATGTGAAGGGAACGGTTGGAGACGTCGCAAAAATGGGAATCTATATGAACCACCATTGATCGATTGTTCCAAATGTCATGGAAAAGGTTTTACTGAGAGAACTATGAGGACACCATTTGGGTTCAGTACGGTACAAAGGCTAGCATGTACGAAATGTGCTTCTATTGGGAAAGTTAGAGCAAGACCAAATTCCGAAAAGAATAGATGTAAGAAATGCCATGGGGAGGGATTGGTACAAGTCTCGGAAACAGTCACAGTGTCTGTCCCTAGAGGTTATACAGCTAATGATAGAATAACTTTACATAAACAAGCCGATCAAACTTTAGATGGGAAAGATCCTGGAGACATCGTCTTTGTTATAAAGGAGAAGGCGACGTCAACAACAGGAAATATGAAGAGGCATGATAAAGACCTGTTCATGTCTACAACAGTGACACTGATGGAAGCAATTGGTGGCTTCCAGGACAAATATCTTATGAAGACATATGACAGTAGAACCTTAACATGGTCGACCCCAAGTGGTAAAGTGCTTAGACCGGGCGATATAATAAAAGTATCTGGTGAAGGGTGGCCTATTTCTACCGATAAAACTTCACATTCAGTGACCTTCGGAGATCTATATGTCACCATTAATATCGAGTTTCCACCGGATAATTGGGTGAACGAAAAGAACGATCTATTACAATTACGAAACATTTTACCTGGTGTCAAAAAATCAAAGGAGGATACAATGCCAATAGATGCAAAGAATTGTGAACATATCAATTCATTTGAAATTGTCCATGAATTACCAAAGGATGAACCTAATACAAGTGATAACGATAATCGACAAGAAGGTGAAGCTAATCCGCATCCGCATCCGCATCCGCAGGGAGTCCCGGAATGTTCTACCCAATAATTGCTAAAGGAAGCTAACTCAACTACACTATTATATCTAACGGCACCGGCATGTAAATAACATTATATATATAAATAAATATATATAGAAAATTATGCATTAATATCAAAAATTTGTGATTATTATGGGACTACATCAATGTTTATTTTTCTCACTATGACATTTCGCGATGTCATTATTTTCATCCCAATAAAAAAACCCAAAAAGAATAAATAAAAAAATAAAAGAGAGAGAGAGATGGAAAATATAGATAAATACATTTCAACGGAACATACTCATATATCATTACAATCAAGGAAACCACACTTCAGTTTTACGGTAAATATGTCCATATTACAAGCATTGAGAAACATTCCGTTACACGCATCGACCACGGCACTAATTGAGAAACGTATCTTATTAAATCAACATGCTACCGAAAATGAAAAACTTCGATTACATGAATTAGTCAAACGTTTTACCATTGCAAGAAAGACTACTCAGAAGAACAAAGCCGCCGAGGAACTAATATATATGACATACTTCCATTGGACGAACACTGTTCCCGCTTACTTGAAAGTATTTGAGACACGATACGATGATTTACTTAACTATTGGCCTATCGATAAAGATTCAGAACATTTAAAAGATAAGAAAGTTCCAATTTTAAGAGACCTATGGTTAAGAAATGACAGCCAGGCAATCCAATTGACGTTAGACCATATGTCTAAGCAGGATCCAAATTGTCCCATAGATATGTTTAAACCAATATTCGAACAATTTCAATTTTTAATGAGTGAGCCTCAATTACAACGTCGGAAACTAGGTAAAACGGCTAGAGTACCGGCATTACTATTACCTATGAATGTATTAGGTAAAGATATTCCATCCTGTCGTGCAAATAATTTATTAAAAGAACAAATCAATGATGTCAAAACGATTCTAACCATCGATAACCCAATACTGGCACCAGACGTAGCCCAAGACTTACTCAATTTGTCTAACAACTACGACCACACAATGAATAGAAAAATTAGCAGACGGTACCGCTTAGTGTCGAAGTATGGTTACTCATGGATCAAACCTTGCAATGGTGATAAACCGAAGTTAGCCTCCCTTTGTGGATCGGAGTTCACATCCTATTTGGAACAACCAGAATTTGAACAGATCACGTGAACTATCCCAGTCACGTGCTATTGTGTAATTAACTCCGAGAATGTTTTTTTCCCTATTGTGAACAATGAATAATAAAGGACGGACCCGTCCTGACGAAGAAAGAAAGCACTAAACACTCACACCGAGATTATATCTGAATGCATAAATTTTTTGTTTTTGCCTCGGCCGAATAAATCACCACCACCACCACCACCAACAGAGATATAGATGCCACAATTGTGGGAGGACCACCCCGCCATACAAAGCCAAAAGGAAAAAGATGCGGCGACTGCAATTAGAAGAGAGATAAGAATAAAGAGATATTCAACTAGCAGATAATCTGATTATCTTTATTACATCGATTTGGCATAGTGGTTGTACTGTGAGATAATTACCACTGTGGTAACGGAAGAGGGAATGATAAAAAGTATGGCTTCTTTTGCTATTATCCTTAATTATTCATATTACTGTTATGCGAAGGATGGTGATGAGTAATTGGCGGTGGAAGGAGCCATATATTTGCCATTCATTATGCATAAGACAAATGTTTAGATTAGATTGTTCTTAATCACTAACTTCAGGATATGTACGTGATAGACACTATATTTCATTAATGCAGATGATCTCAAATGTTCGAAATTGTTTATCTAATTATATAAAAGGAATAAGGTTCCCTTGAAATATATTTATCATGTAGAAATGTGGAATGTTTCTTTTAACTAGTTTAACTTGTAAATAACATATACTAATAATAAGAATTAACTTACAATAGATTCAGTTCGTTCAAGAATACAAAAAGATAATAAGGATATTCACATTTTTTTAGCTATCAGTTTTTTTATTTAAAAATTCTGTATACATATATTTCAACATAATCTTAATATCCTTACATATTTAAAAAGCCAATTTCAACAATGGCTGAGGAACAATTAGACGGAGATTCACGTCGTCGGTATCAATTTGATGAAGGAAATATTGAAGAAAATTTAGAATTACCTGATTACAGAGGAAGTAACGATTTTAGTGATGAAGCTAACCTAGATGATCTAGAAGAACAATATAATCAATACAAAGATGAAGAAAATACTAATACTAACACAATCACGGCTAATCATTCATCAAATAATCAAAATAATCAATATGATACCTCTAAAAAATCAAATGCAAAGATAAGTCAAATTTCATTTTTAAATGATTCTAATGTAGACAGTGGTTCAAATATTAATATTCCTTCATTCTATGAACACAAATTATCATTCAAAGAATACTACCGTCACGATTTAAAAGAATACTGTAGTTGGAAGTCTGTAGGGAATTATTGTCTTTCAATATTCCCTGTAGTTCAATGGATGCCACATTACAATTACATGTGGTTTATCCAGGATTTAATTGCTGGTATTACTATTGGGTGTGTGCTTGTACCACAATCTATGTCTTATGCCCAAATTGCTACTTTACCACCACAATATGGTCTTTATTCTTCATTCATCGGTGCTTTCATATATTCTTTATTTGCTACTTCCAAGGATGTTTGTATTGGTCCAGTCGCTGTCATGTCATTAGAGACTGCAAAAGTTGTTGCCAAAGTCACAGCAAAATTATCTGCCGACTCTGATATTACCGCTCCTATAATCGCCACTACTTTGGCATTTTTATGTGGTATCATTGCATTGGGTGTTGGCCTATTAAGACTTGGTTTCCTTGTGGAATTAATTTCTTTAAATGCAGTGTCAGGTTTTATGACTGGGTCCGCTTTAAGCATTATGAGTGGCCAAGTTCCATCATTAATGGGTTATAGTTCCAAGTTAAATACAAGACAATCCACTTATAAAGTTATCATCGAAACTTTAAAACATTTACCAGATACAAAATTAGATGCGGTATTCGGATTAATTCCTTTGGTAATATTATACGTTTGGAAATGGTGGTGTAATAACATGGGTCCAAAATTAGCAGAAAGACATTACGGAAGGAAAAACCCCAAATTGAATTTCTTTATTCAAAAGTTTTATTTTTATGCTCAAGCCTGTAGAAATGCTATCGTGATCATCGTTTTCACTTGTATCTCTTGGGCTATCACTAGAGGTAAGACTAAAGCTGAAAGAAGAATTAAAGTGTTAGGTACCGTGCCATCTGGTTTGAAAGATGTTGGGGTCTTCGATTTACGCGATGATCTAATGTCCAAAATTGCACCAGAATTACCAGCCTCTGTTATTGTCTTATTATTAGAACATATATCTATTGCTAAATCATTTGGTAGAGTTAACGATTATAAAATTGTTCCAGATCAAGAATTGATCGCTATTGGTGTCACCAATTTGTTAGGTACTTTTTTTATGGCCTATCCTGCTACTGGTTCATTCTCAAGATCAGCTTTAAAGGCTAAATGTAACGTTAAGACTCCATTCTCAGGTATTATAAGTGGTGCTTGTGTTTTATTGGCGCTTTATTGTTTAACAGGAGCTTTCTTTTATATACCTTCTGCTACATTGTCTGCTGTTATTATTCACGCCGTTTCTGATTTAGTCGCTTCTTACCAAACCTCATGGAATTTTTGGAAGATGAATCCATTAGACTTTCTATGTTTTATTGTTACCGTATTTATTACTGTTTTCTCTTCTATTGAAAATGGTATTTATTTTGCTATGTGTTGGTCTGCTGCTTTGTTAATCCTAAAAGTTACTTTCCCAGCTGGTAAATTCCTTGGTTACATTCAAATTGCTGAAGTGGTCAATGGTAACGTTATCAACGATCCATCGATTATAATATCTGAGCCGTTATCTGAAAATGACGAAGAAGACAGTAATATTGATTCCACTAAAGAAGACACATCTCGTTTTGCAAAAATTAAAGGTAAAATGTTTTCATCTTCTAAAAAGAGTCAAAACAAAGAATTCAATAGTGATGAGTACAAGAAAAATCTATATGAAACAATAAATCAAAATGAAGCTAACGAGTCTACTTCAAAGTTGAACTATTATAACAAATGGGTACCATTTGATCATGCATACACCAAAGAATTAAATCCAGATTGCCATATATTAGCGCCACCACCAGGAATATTGGTATACCGACTATCTGACAGTTACACATACTTAAACTGTTCTAGACATTTTGATATTTTATTTGATGAAGTCAAGAAACAGACAAAGAGAGGTAAATTGATTCAACACTCAAAGAAATCCGACCGTCCGTGGAACGATCCTGGCCCTTGGGAGCCACCAACATTTTACAAAGGGTTATTCAAGAGGGGTAAGTTATCATGGTTTTCTAAAAATAAAAAGAAAGAAAGTGATAGTGAGGATATTGCTTCCGGTATTAACCAAAACACTAATCTAGATACCGGTGTTGTTATTGATGAAAGACCACTATTGAAAATTATTTGTTTAGATTTCTCTCAAGTTTCACAAGTTGATGCTACTGCTTTACAATCTCTGGTAGATTTAAGAAAATCTATCAATAAGTATGCTGATAGACAAGTAGAGTTCCATTTTTCCGGTATCACATCACCATGGGTGAAAAGAGGTTTGGTAAACATGAAATTCGGTAAGCTAAATGAAGAGTTCAGTGATGAATCTATAATAACAGGTCATACTAGTTATCATTTGGCCAGATCTCAAAAGGGTTCAGATGATAGTAGTAACCTCGATGATTCATTTGAGGATTTAGAGAGTAGAACAACTTATCAAGTCAATGCTGCTTCAGGTACTAATTTACCATTCTTCCATTTAGATATTCCAGATTTTTCCAAATGGAATATCTAATTACTTTTAATATCCATTAGTCAAATATTCTTTGCATAAATGAAGTTATAGTCCTTTTTCATATTTATTTCTTTCCATAATTTGGACACATTTATAAACCTATATATATATTCTAATATCAGTTTTTTAAAAATTATCAATTAATAATATTTGATTTCTTAGAGTACCATAAATAATATTAATATTATTTACAATCTAAATCAAAAGAGGTCACATAATACATATGCATGTACATATATATTTACTCTTTGTTATCATAAACAGTCAATAATTTAGAGTTAATCAACAGTGAGCAGACAAAAAATGTAATAGGAATGAAACCTACTTATAAACTCATTGTAAAAAACCACAAGAGCAAGTCGACTAATTTATGCATATTCATTTTTAAAATCGAGTTAAAATAACCACAACATATCTTAGAGAACGTAATAAAATATGAATAGCGCACTCACAATTAGAATGATTGCAAAAATCAATAGTGTGGTATTCTTCATTCTTTGCCACCATAATCTATCATTTATTCTAGCTGATTTCCTTTTAAATCCGCTACTATTGTTATTCAATTTCGAGGTCTTATCAACTAATAACGATACTCTTTCTTGTCTTTGTAAAAATTTATCGATATTATCATTCATCACTTGGATAACATCTTGAATATCAGCCTCTGCTTGATCGCTGACATCAACTCCCGTTCCATCACTGGTCAAGTTTTGTTTCTTGAATGTTAGAAGTTCTTCATGGAATTTGTCTAAAATTTCTCCTATATGTACTCGAAGTTCAATGTTAGAATCATTCTTTTTATATTCTTCTTGTTTTAAATCACTCAGTATCCGTAGAGGTAAAATCTTTGGGGTGTCAACCTTAGTGAAGCACACATATATTTCATTTGTGTCTAATGCTGTGGAATAAAAACAGTCATAATCGTCAACCAAAGTAGTCGAGACTTTAGTTACTTTGTTGCCTTCTAAAGATACCACTTTCGGTAGTACTAAATCTTGAATCAATTTATGGAACACTTCTGGCTTGATAGTGTTTGTACTAGTTCCAGTGGAACCATAATTTGGATTAGAATCACCACTACTATCATCACCTAGTGACGTGTCAAAATAAGCCGACAATGACCTCCCATTCTTAAATATTTCCAGATATGTTATATTAAACCTTTTCATAATGTTTTATTTGGTTACCTAAGTTCGAATATTTCTTCTGCCAGTCTATTTTTATCGTTATTCCCCTATGAACTCCTTAAAAAATTAATAATAACCCTCTCGTTATCAGTCTCAATATAACGAAAAAAACAAATGCTTAATGGATCTAAAAATCACAATAACTAAATAAACAAAGTACTCTTTTAGTACTTTATAAACTTGTAAACTCTATAAATGTATAGAAACTTAAGTCACTTTCGTTTATACCAAATGTTGCGACTGTAAATATTTATTGTTATTGACAGATTACCTCCTAAAGCAGAACGCTTTTCCCTTTATTTTTATCTTTTTTGATTTTCAATATTCGTAGCTGCAAACTTTCCTGCTTACCGTGCTGAAGGAACCACGAACAAATATACAGTCAAAAAATTTATTAGCTATAACTGAAACAGAATGACATAGTTATTTTATTGATATATTTAGTTTTACTATCGATCTTTAAATAAATATGTATAAATATATGATGACTAGATTGGAAATGCAAAAAATGGGAGTATATAAGTTTTTTTTTTGTTGGTGAAGTTGGCACCGGAGTTTACTTTATTGGATAAATCTACTGTCACACCAGCCCTTCACTACATATTGAGACCCGTTGGTGAAGCGTCCACATGGTTTCAACATTCCGTGTTCTCGTATGTCAGTACTATCATTACACCATGGTTTTAATGTGGAGTTCATCCTTACTAGTGAACTGTCAACATTGTCATTGTCCTGGGTATCAGAGGGAATAAATTTCATGTTCCAAGGAACTGCATCGCCATATAAATCATTCCGTAAACTTCCACGACCAAGATCGTTCCATAACTTTAATTTGGTCTTGATAGCTAAACGAACATCGTCGTTAAAATCTAAGGAATCAACTACTTGAGTATCAGGGTGGACAGAGAGACTATTAAACGTTTGATTGTCGATATGGACCTCAGGAAGAATATTTTTGTCTATACTTCGCCTTTCAATAGCTAATAATTTTAAAAAATTTGGATTCATTGACCTCTGTCTAATTTTTTTATTATCTGGTAATAAATCTATCCCTGTAGTCGACGTGACTGTAGATTTATCTCGTTGATCAACGGAATCAGGCCATACCTCCAACTCTAGATCTTTTGTATTTTCTTGAATAATCTTCTTTTCTGATGGTAACTTTTTTGGAAGTTTCCTATCAGATTTATGTCTAACATATATGGGTGGTATTATTTGTACGATATCTTCAGGAGTTAACGAATCCTGTAAATCTAGATCATTGACATTAAAAAATTTCATAGTTGGGTCTTTTCGTATCATGTGCAATTGTTCTAAACTATTGCCAGAATATAAAGGGTGTGATAGTTCAGTGTTTTTAGAGTCGTTATCATTGGAACTTCGATGTTTCCTTTTCGGTATATATATATTATCATCATTGTCATCTCTATCTATTAAAGAAATATCTCTAGAATCAGAATTCGGTACGGAACTAAAACTTCTTCTTAAAGATTGTTTACCAATTATTGGTTCCCCTGACATCTGTTTAATCTGTGATATCACAGCACTCATGGATGGTGTCACAGGATTTGATACTGATCTAGTCCTCAATTTATGATCAACATGGTTGTGTGTTACAAGAGTGCCACTACCGTTTCTTTTATTTCTCTTAAAACTTGTCGCTAGATCATCGGCATAGCACAGAGAAGGTTTCCCCTTGGAGATATTTTTGAACGACAGTGATATATTTTCATTCAACGATGAGTTGTTCATGAGTGCTAATGACCCCAGAATCATTATTCTTTCAAATTATAAGTGGAATGGTGAGTATGAAACCGGTTTATTTTTGCTAAAATATATTTATAATATTAAAAATAAGGGTTACCTCAGGATATGCCACTCGAACCAATATATAGATATGTATTAATTTATCTTTCTAGCTCCTATTATATTTAAAACGAATGTCTCTTAAAAAACAAAATCACCTAATCAATGGCTTTCAGCTATGATATGAAGAATGCTGATTGAATAATACGGGGTATGTCAATATAATAAAACTGGAAATGTACCTTTTGAAACCTTACACTTATACTCATGTAATATATGTATAAGTACTTATTCAATATACGGGTGGATATATTAATGATTTTATAGTTAAAATTCCTTCAATAATGCCATGAATTGATTACTAACCTCTCAATATATATTATATATATATATATTTAAGCATAGAACACAATACTAAGATGATTATTTTACGACATCCAACCAAAACAGTAGGATAACAATGTTGATAAACTGATAAGACATAAGATCTTTTGTTTCACTACTTGCCATAGCTATGTGAATCAGTGAAGAGCATCGTTCCATATTGATCGTTTTTGCTATCCTTGACTAGATAATTCTGCGCCGATTATTTACTGGAAACTATTTATTTGTTTTTTGCTCTTTCTAAAATTTATGTGTCTCATTCGCGCTGGGAGTTCCGCGCAAGCGAAGGGGGCTGGGGAAGAGGGCTAGGACATAGGCCTTCAATAGGCTTTGACACATTTATTATCTAATTTGATTAAATGATTACATACATGTTCTATCTACTTCTGATGATTGCGCATTGCGTTATATATATATATACTAGTATTTCATAGTTGTGGTTGGGTTGGTGGGTTACCGGAGTTATATGTTTGGGTTACTGGCTGTTGTGAGATAATGACTGGTTTATCGTTGTTGGTTATTGTTTCCACTATACTAGCGTTCTGCAAGCCAGTTGAAAACGTAGCCATAACTGGTTTATGATTCTGTACAGGTGTGGTAGCAGCAGAAGCAGCAGCAGCAGTAGTAATACTAGCATTAGACAAAGCTTGTTGTTTCTCCAACAATTTCTTTGCCTTTCTTCTTTCACGATCATCATGTTGCTTCTTTTGTTTGGCTCTCACGATAGTTAATTCTGGTTCAAATGTGCCACGTAACTCTTGCTCTATTTCTCCCAAACACATTGGACAAACAAAGACAGCACATTCACCGAATTGTGTTCTTCTATCGACTGGTCTCATTGCATTTAGTTCATTATGTTCTGTTTCTTCCTCCTGATGCTGTCTACGTGAGGTTCTTCTGGTTGCACTATGATGTGGTTCATTCTTATCGTATGTGACAGTGCCAAAATCACGTTGTGTTAAGAATTTCATATTATCTAGATCCTTCTTTGAATGCACAGAGACAAATGAAAGTAAATCCACAAGAGACTGTTCTTGACATTCCCAATGTTGCCATTTATGACATACGTCACAACATATGATAGGTCTATTCAAAATATCCAATTTATGGAATTTCTCCAGATTGATTTCTTCACCATCATTTTGATGAATTATAATAGGTTCATTTTTCACAATAGGTATAGTAGCAGTAACTTCCATAGTACCAGGTGGCTCAGTAGTCTTTTTATCAGTCATACAAGTACATTGAAACATCCAATCATTTTGATTATCTATTTGTTCAATCTCAGGTCCCATTCCTAACTGATTGGCCTCAACGATATCTGGCTCAGTGATACATAAACTTGTAGGCAATTCTTCGATTTGTTCATGTTGGGATAATGAATTCTTTTCAGTTATCAAGTCAGTGATAATGATCTTAGTGTTATAATTTAAACCATTTGGTAAGACATATTTATCAATTAGATTCAATGGTGATTCTATTGTTACATTTTCATCAACTTCATTCATATTCCATTTGGATGATTTTTTCTCTATTTTACAATCTTGTTCGAATTTTGCCCATAATTGATTCCACATATTTTCTTTACAACGTTTGATAATTTTGGCTACTGTTCTTTTTCTTAATTTCAAAAACGTTTGTCTATGATCAATCTTATCTTCCAAATGATTCTCTGCAACTTTTTTCTTAGTCTCTTCTTCTTTCTCGATCAATCTTGTTGACCGTTTTCTTCTTGTCATCAATTGTCTCATGGATTGATTTTTCACTCTTTGTAATAACAATTTAGCAGAATTGATTCTAGCTAGAACGACCCATTCGAAGGAACTTTCAAAAGAGTCGACGATTTTCTTTATATCAGAAGATTGCTTTTTGTTGTTGTTACCTTTGAAAATTAATTTAAAATCTTGGAAGGTTTTCAAAAATGTTGAAAAATTATAACTTAAGACTTCGTTAGTGATAATAATATTTTTCAAATAAGAATCTATTTCTTTTGAATAATCCAAATGTTCCAAATCGATTTGACCATTGGAATCCTCATATGATACCGTACAATTCTTTAACATAATTGGAACATGTAAAGAAGAATCCTTTGAATCTATATGGGTGAATGTTTGTTTGACAATCGATACTGGGTAAGTCATAAACAATATATTTTCATTATCATTTTCTTTCAATTTAATGAAATTGAATAATTCCATATTATTAGCAATAAAATTTTTAAAGACCATATTTTTGGATTCAATTTGTTTAATAATTTTTAAAAAGATTTCAAATTGTTTATCTAATGGTAAAGAAATAAATTTAGAATTATAATTTACGCCATCAAATGATTCTTTAATCAAAGTATCCCATTCTCTCAATTCGATCGATTTATTATTCCCTAATTGTCTTAACAATGAAAGTCTTACTAGTTCATATAAATTCATTTTACTTTCATCTACTTCTTCCTCGTCATCTTGTTCTTCTTCAATATTAAAATCATCTGTACCAGTCTCTAATAAAGTTAAAAAATCCTTCATAAACAAAATTTCATCAAAATTGACTGTCTTCCACATTGATTTCCCTCCCGGGTATATTTGTTTAGTCACAAACGATTCAGATACATTATAAATCCAAGTAATAACGTATTGATATTCCCAACTAGTTCTAACATTTGACAATGTATCGAACCTCAATTCAATGGCATCCACTGTGTCCAATGGATGTCTCGCCAATTGAACCAGTGTCTCATCACTTAACCATTTGTACCATTCGGGGTACTCCCTTCCAGTGTCTTCAATTTTCTGTCTCTTTACATGTGGTTGAATCACATTTAACGCGTCTGTATCCTCCTGATCTTCCTGAACAGCGACCGGCTCAGTCACTTGACGACTGATCCTAGTCGATCTCCTCGTACCACGTTCACTCATCGCTGCGATATCGTATACAAAACTGTTCTATACCCTTCTGCACTCCAGATCAATCAATATAGAAATCCATTCTTCATGCTGTTTATATATCGACCATTTCACCTGGAAATAAAGAGAGCCCTCTGTTCCCCGGCCCCCCACGCCAGAAAATTGAGACAACTTCAACAACCCTAACCAACCCTGTCGTTACCCTCCCCCTCCCCGCCACCGCTGCCAGCGAAGTTGGAAAAAGGGGAAGCAAAATAGAGAGAAAATATTCATTTGGCAGTGGGCGGTGGGACAAGATTCGTCGCACTCTCTGTGGCTCGATATGCTGATTGCAATTATAACAAATATATTCAACGATGGGAGAACAAACGTACTAGATATTGGATATACACATATGTATTGATGGAACCCCTGCCAAGACAGACAATTTGCTAGAAGGATAGTTGAAAATTGCAATACAAATAGCGTAACGTTTTATTTTATTTTGTTAAGCTACTAATAAAGGCTTAGTGAGTTACCTCTTTTAAATTCCCCCAAATTTTATTTTAATTTTTTGCTTCCCCTTTAGTTAAAATATCATTTATCAAAAAGTTCACCCGTACTCGACTATATCAATCAATAATCTTATCACTTCCTCAATTATTGATTCTTTCTGATAATAGATATATCAACAATTTTAATTAGTTAGTTAAAGAAAACGAACCAAAAAAAGAATATGGAAGATTATCATATAAATCCCAAGTTTCATATGGGTGGGACCCCTGTACAGAATCATCAAAGGAAATCTTCATCTTTATTAGAACAAGAACCTATAACTCCAAGTTCAGTTGCACCGGCATCTTTAAGAATGATGGGTAAACAACAACAGCAACAACAACAACAGCAGCAGCAGCAGCAACAGCAACAGCAGCAGCAACAGCCAACTCCTCAGAGGACGCCGCAACAACCTTTGTTGCCTCCAGTAAGTATACCCAATGGTGGGAATTCTACCTCACATAAAAGAATGAAATCCGAACCTCAATCACAATCACTTAATCAAACTCCACGTAGAGAAACTTCGTCAACTAAAACCAATCAAGAGATTAAACAATTCCATAGAAAATCATTAGGTGATTGGGATTTCTTAGAAACTGTAGGTGCAGGTTCAATGGGGAAAGTAAAATTGGCTAAACATCATCAAACTAATGAAGTTTGCGCAATTAAAATTGTTAATAGAGCAACAAAGGCATTCTTACATAAAGAACAATCGTTACCTTCAGCAAAGACAGATCAAGAAATCTTAGAAAGACAAAAAAAATTGGAAAAAGAAATCTCTAGAGATAAAAGAACAATCAGAGAAGCATCGTTAGGTCAAGTATTATATCATCCTCATATATGTCGTCTGTTCGAAATGTGTACAATGTCTAACCATTTCTATATGTTATTCGAATACGTCTCTGGTGGTCAATTACTTGATTATATCATTCAACATGGTTCCTTAAGAGAACATCATGCTAGAAAATTCGCAAGAGGAATAGCTAGTGCTCTAAAATATTTACATGCAAATAATGTTGTTCATAGAGATTTGAAGATTGAAAATATTATGATTTCAACATCAGGTGAAATTAAAATCATTGATTTTGGGCTATCAAACGTTTATGATAATAAAAAACTATTACATACATTCTGTGGTTCCTTATATTTTGCTGCGCCTGAATTATTGAAAGCAATGCCTTATATTGGTCCAGAAGTTGATATTTGGTCCTTTGGTGTTGTTTTATATGTCCTAGTTTGTGGTAAAGTTCCATTCGATGATGAAAATTCAAGTGTATTACATGAAAAGATTAAACAAGGGAAAGTTGAATATCCAAACCATTTATCTATAGAAATAATATCATTACTATCCAAAATGTTAGTAGTAGATCCATTAAAGAGAGCTAAATTGAAACAAGTCATCGAACATCCATGGATGAATAGAGGTTACGATTACTTAACTCCATCTTATTTACCAAAGAGAATACCAATGACTCCTAACTTATTAGATGATAATGTTATTAAGGAAATGTTTCGTTTGGAATTTATCGATAATATTGAGGATACTAAAACAATATTACTCGATATTGTTAATGAAGAAAAATATATGGAATTATCTCATTATTATTGGACAATCGTTTCTGAATTGAAAAATAATAATATAAATAATATTAGTGGTTCAAGTTCAACGGTACCAAATAATAATTTTGAAGATCCAACTGAAGCTTATCATCCTTTATTATCAATGTATTATTTAGTCTCAGAAATGATGGCTCGTAAATTAGCTAAATTGCAAAGAAGAAAAGCACAACAACAACAACAACAACAATTACAAAACAATTCTGAAAATAAACAACTTGAAAATGCAGTTAGTATTTTATCCAATACATCAAAGAACACTGAATTATCATCTGCGAATAATACTATAAATTCTACAATAGAACCACCTGAAAGAAAACAAGAATATATCACTACACAACCATCTCATACAACTCCAACTAATTACAACAACAACGACAACAATAATCAAGTTTCTCTAGATCAACGTATGGCACCATTGAAATCTCCAGTAAAATCTCCATTACCATCTATACCAAATGAAAATGCAAGCAAAAAACCATTACAAGTATTGGTACCACCAAAACTTTCAATTCCGGAACAAGCTCACACTTCTCCAACGACTAGGAAAGCATCTGATACACACAATACATTCGATGCAGTAATGACTCAAAACTCCAGTACTAAAACTATTGATTTGGATAAGGAAGATAATGATAACTTTAATGAAGGCGCATACATGCAACAATCTAGTGCATCACCTATTGAAACAAACAATAATGCCGGTTTTGGTGGTATCTTTAGAAAATTATCTCAACGTCGTGCACAACAAAGTGTATCACCACCATTACCAACAGTGTCTATGCAAACTCCACAATATCAACCACAGATCAACGTCACACCCGTTCCCGAAGATCGTAATAACAATAGACAACCAATCAAGAAGACACATGCACGTACTGTCTCTGAATATGTACCACCTGTGGCCCGTGCCCCATCTTATGGTTCTGGTGCCCATACAGAATATAAGACTTCTGTATTAAAGACTAACCCAGCAAGTACACATACTGTTATTACCCCACCACAAAGATCTGCATCTCAAAAACACCAAAATAGAACTGATTTACCAGCGTTACCAAGTAACGCAGAGACGATATTGCAGCAGCAACGTGAAAAACAAATCGAACAAAATATACAAAAGATGACTCTTAACGACGAAAACGACATTACTAAATACGAAGGTAATAACTCACAAATTGATGAAGAAAATGATGAAAACAATCCATTACCACCTCTTAATGTCATTAAAGGTAGAAAATACCATCCAAGTGCTAGAGCAAAATCCGTTGGACATGCACGTCGTGAATCACTTAAATTTAACAGACCTGTATTACCAAGTTCGATACCTGCACAAGGTGAAGTTGATGATCATGGGTTCTTAGAGTACAGTGATGATAATAAATCTGATAACATATCTAATAGTACACCAAATAATAACAGTGTCATTAGAACATCAGAGAAAGGTGGTCAAAGTATCGATCATGCATTATATGGTGGGGCTATTAATGAACAACCTCAATTAACAGATTCTCAAATTCTTGAGGAGGCTTCGAGAGCTCCAGCTGGATCTATGCCATCTATTGATTATCCTCGTTCTTTGTTCTTGAAAGGTTTCTTCTCCGTACAAACAACATCTTCGAAGCCATTGCCTATTGTTAGATATAAAATTATCTCTGTCTTGAAGAATATGAACATTGAATTCAAAGAAGTTAAAGGTGGATTTATATGTGTTCAACGATCTGCAATTAGCCCTATCTCAAGTAATGGTGAAAAAATTGAACAATATGATCCAATAGACGAACAACAACAGCAACAATTATTGCAAGTTCCAAACCGCTCAATTTCAAGACAAAGCTCTCTTAGAAGAAAGACATCCGTTAAGTACAACCAGGGTATGGTACCTGGAAGTCCAATGGAAGGCCCACGCCATGAAAGGAACATCTCAATTGTCGCTTCCCCAACTGTTAATACATATAATTACAATAATTCCCAAGAAATATCATCTGCTTCAATTGATGATATGGGCCAACAAGAAGATATCTTAACAACATCAAGAATTCAAGATTTGAACAAGATGCCTGATGGTAGATCAATGTCAGGTAGCAATGGTACCAAGGAAAGACCACCAATCAAATTTGAAATTCACATTGTGAAGGTTAGAATTGTTGGTCTAGCAGGTGTTCATTTCAAGAAAGTGAGTGGTAACACATGGTTATACAAAGAACTTGCTTCTCATATTCTAAAGGAATTAAACTTATAGGTTCTTCATTTTATATAATAAAGCCACTTTGAAAGTGTATACCTCTCAAGGATGTCCTATATTTTATGTAGGAAAAAAGTAGTACTGGATTACTCAAAAGAAGAAAAACTTAAAAGCGTTATATTATATTTTTTGACATATTATAGATATAAAATTAAATTAAAATAATATATATATATATTAATAAAATTTAAATGTTCATTTTCAATTATATATCGTATACAGCATAGTAGTTTATAAAAATAAACTCTTTTGAATTCAAGTACGTTTTAGAATGTGGTACCGATAAATGGAATGACCTATTTAGAGGTCGATGACTTAGCTGAAACATGATGAGCAAATGATATCACCCTTGAAAAGAAAAATGGTTTTTCATTTTTCAAAGAACATTTAGAAATGTTACCTTCCTTATCCTCAACAGTCGTTTCCATCCATTTCAATCGTTGGAACCTTTTATTCCCTTGATTTTTTATAGTCAACTTTTCTTTGAATGCGTACTTATCATTAGATCTGGATATGGTAATGTAATTAGTTTCACCATCGAAATATAATTTCCATGAACATAAATGACTTGATTTAATATTATTTTCCCTGGTGAAATATTTTACAACAAATGTAGGTTCATCTGTTGTTAATAGTCTCAATACCTTACCATCCTCATAAAATCTAAAATATCTATAATACGTTATCATATGTACTGGGTTTCTTAATGATGAAGAACCATCAACATTCGAACCATATCTCAGATAATTTACAACACTAATATAGACACCTTCGAATTTAATATAGGGTCGTTGTTTAAGCATTAATTCATAATCTTTATCCCAAAATATCTCTTCTAAATTCTTTACGCTATCTTCACCATTCAATGTTTGTAGTGCATTATCATATACCTGTTTGGAATATATTACATTCTTAAAGATTTTATAAGGGATAGAGTTATGAAAACACAGCTCGTTGAACTTAGAACATGAAAGAGAAAGATTAACCCATGATTCACCAGAATATTCCACAACGTGACTAACAATTCTTAATAGTATATCGTTTGGAAGCATTTCAAATATCCAACATGGCAGTAAACTTTCATCATCCTCATCATTATTTGTTGAATCATCCGCCGTATTAATCTTAGAGTCTTCACTTAACTTTAGTTTTTCCAACTTTTTAAATAATAACCATTCCTCATGTAACTTCTTTCTATACACCTTTTCCACTTGATCATATACTTTTAATGCTTCCCTATAATATTTGATAGCATCTGACATTGAGCCATCGCGCTCCTTAAACACACCTTTTTCCCATATAGAAATGGCATTACCAATGGTTGGATCATTCAATTCTTCTATTATAGCTGTCTGTGACATTTTCTATTGAGATATATAGTCATTTGACGGTCATTCTTTTCTTTTCCTTTATAATGTCAACTTGTGTGTACCTTTCAGTATTATGTAAGCATCAATATTTTTCACAACGCTCTATCCAGAATATTCCTAGTTTAAGATATCTACCGAGATACCCAAACAATCATATATATTAAATTATATAAGTGACTCTATGAATAATTTATTTGTATTTGTATCCATAATTAATATTTTTTATCTATATATAAGTACATGTTTACAATTTTGATTCCTCTGTAAGTGTATGCGTATTATGGTTACTAGTAATTAAGTTATCAATCTCATTCAATAATGTGAAGTCAAAATTATACTCCAAGGCAAAATCTGTACCGTGAGATAAAGAGCCTAACAAATCTGTAAATTCAGAATTAAATTCGTTGTTATTTTCCATGTTCTTGCTACTTTCAATGAACTTCTTAGCTACTTCATAATTCAAAGTATCAGACTTCAAGAAATCTTCAAAATCATTGTATACATTATCTTTGATTGACTCCACATCCATACATTGAATCGACAAAATAGCAGAGTAAACCATGTAAAGATTACAACGTTCAAACGTGCCAAATCTTTTTTTCCATACATTTAATAATGCATGCAATTCATAGATACAATCCTTAATTAATTTTCTAGATTGGGAGGATTCAAATAAGAATGGTTTATTATAAGAGATAATGACAATGTAATAATGATACCATACGTATACTGTAGTAATATTCAGAGTCTCTAATTTTTCCAAGGATTGTTTATCCCATTGTAATTCATCATTTAAATCATTTCTCCAAATCATTGCCTCTGAATTAAATTTTGTTAAATAACCAATTCTTTGCTCTATCGTTTCTGTTTGAATGAAAATCTTCTTGGCAAAAATTTCTGTTATTCTGGAAAGAATGATTAATTTTTTCAAGGGATTAGCCATGCATAATGCTTCACCTGGATTATAAATATAGTCTTCAATACCAGTTTCTATATCTGGTAATTCATCTGTCTCTGGAACTGTTGAATTTGAAAGCCTTAAAGATGTAGATCTACCAAATAAAACAGATATCAAATGATCTGCAATATAACATCCCCAATATATTCTACTTCTCACTTCGATATCCATCTTTGACAATTCATCTTCATAGACATTATCCCAAGCCTTGGGATTTAAATGTAAACCTATTTCGTGAGATATTCTGAAGGCTAACCCAGAAAGATACCAAGCCATTGGATTTTCCCCAGACCCAATATCATAGAATGCAAGGCATAATAATGTTTGAATAATGGCTAATTTTGATGACGATGTAGACTCAGCAAGTGATTTGTCTTCTAACTGAAATATTTTTTTTAACACAATGGATTTTGCATGGTGATAATATATATCTCTTTGTTCATACAACTCTTCTGATTTTTTTGAAGCTTTACTCCCCAATGCTGCAATAGCATAGACTAATTCTTCTGAACAATAATAATTCTTTGTAGATTCATCTCCAAAAAATGCACTTAGAAATGTTTCTCTATGAATGAACATATAATGACCAGGGTATGACCATTTAAAGAATAATGAAAAAGATTTCAGGATAAGAGGAGATCTTGACAAATTTTTCAAATTTACTTGCATTTGTCTCTTATGTTCAATTCTTCTTTTCTTATTTGATATCGATAATGAATTTGTTGGGTATATACTGTTGGTACCACTACCTACTGTCGGTAATGGCGATGGTGATCTAGATCTTTGGTGTAATCCGGGCCTTGTTGTCGATGTAGTAATATAGTTAATACTTGGTTCTCTGGACGAAGTATCTGAGCGTCTCCCGTTGATATTTTCACCATTTTTATTATCAACTGTGCTAGTTTCTGTTTTCACCAAAGTTGCTAATGGATTTTGTTGAAAAGTCATATCTTTATTTGGAGTCTCAGTATTATCTAAATTTATTTCATTCAATAATATACCTCTTTGTTTGGGATCTGCAGTATTCTTGATCTGCCTCAAAGAGGATTCTAGATAAGCAATATGTGCCTCCAGGGCCTTCACATAGCTTGTCGAGTATCTATTTCTTCGTAAATCTTGATTTGTGAATATACATTCAGCATCATTACGAGCACAGTTTGAACATGGCTGCTGCATATCACATTTCCGTCTACGTTTCCTACATGATATGCAAGCCAATTTTCTTGGTTTCCTGTTCAACTCCATTATTTTTATTAAAAAAATATTATCAAATATACAGCTTTAGTATTCTGTTAATGTAGTACTCAGCCCCTCGATTTCTCGTAATATTGTATCTATTCTCGAAATGAATGAAATAGCCCAACTTCCCCAGGCCCATTTCCCATCCTATATATACGCATATATATATTACATAAAATTATGTATTCTTTTGCTAGAAGAACAATTATAATATTAATTCTTGTCGTTAATGAAACTGCAAAGATCATCATCACAATTTTACTACATATTTTAACTGGGAAGGTATGCTACCAAAATATTATTTCTTCGGTTTTTTCACTGGAATTGATGAATGTTCGGCATCGCTTTTTCCGATGATTGATTGATACATTGATAGGGTCAGACATGATGAGTAAGAACAACTAGATGAAGAACAATAGAACAATGCAGATGGTTGATTCAATCGTGAGAATTGTGGACGATGTCGAGGTATGTTGGATTCCGACATGGTATGACAATGTATAGTTTAGGATGACTGTTTTAAAGTTGGTGATTGATGCGATACGTGCGCGCAATTCATAGGAGGAGGGGAAGGGCCGTTGTGCTGTCACTTATAGAAATACAGTTTTTAAAACCACTTATTTTAATTCAAGAGACTCTACAGTATGTTACATTTTTTGTTTAAATTCTTGTTGTAAACCGAGAAGGAGAATAAGAAAAGTCTATTGTTGGAAAATGCATGTGACCAACGATACATATATGTATCTCATGTAATTTACAGATAAATTAAGGTGTGTTTGAAGAAAAAAAAATGAAAATATTATTAAGAATGAGAATCTATATATTTGAGATGTTTTAGTTTTGATGGAAGTACACGACTTATTCAAAATTTATTTAAGAAAGGAAAGAATTTGGTCACTAAAGAAATTTGGGTTATCTAAAAACAGATTATGCCCTGCATGGGGTACTTGAACAAAATCCACTTCTTTATGTGGTTTGTAGTTATATGTTTGTGCTAATTCTGTAGCCATTTCATAACCAGCTTCTCCATTCATCCAATCATGATCACCATACATCAATAGTACTTTATTTGCTTTCAATTTTGGTAAGTTATCTAGAATTGGATCTTTTGCCAATAGATTTCTAGTAAACATATTTGTGAAATTCGAAATTGTTGTTCTAGGAAATTTATCACTTTTATAGAAAATATGATATAAGTAATCATGATATTCTGTACCTGGTACATTAACATAAGCTCTATTAATATAACGTTTTGCTAAAGATCCGCCGATAGGTCCCATATATCTTAATGTATTAAGTTGATTATTGAATAAGAATGTGGGTACTTTGAAGTTTCTTGAATAATATATCGATGAAGGATCCTCTTGAGTCACTTGATATTCTTTTGCTTCAACAAAGTTATTATTCAAAGAGTAAACATTACGTTCCATCCCCAAAGGCGAAATTAAACCAATATTTTCGATTTGATCAGGATGTGTAATAGCGTATTTAAAGGAAATATAACCACCAAAGGAATGTCCGACAATATTAAATTTTTCAATACCATTATCTTTACGCCATTGGTCAATTCTATCAAGGTAGTAATCTTCATAATCACTTAGGACTTGTTTTTCCTTTAGAGTGTCAACTTGTTTAGTCATTGAAAATCTTGAATGATCTTTATTGAATGTCATCTTATTAGTATTTGATGAAGGTAATTTAATATCGGGTGTTTGCGATAAGCCATTCCCAGGTAAATCAATAGCATAAAGATCTCTTATCCCATTTGTTAATTTATTAAAAGTTAAATGGAATGACATAGATGATGCAGCATAACCATGAAGTAATAAAGTAGGAGTCTCAATAATTTGAGGATTTTCTTTTGAATTAACAGAATTATGGAAATGCCATTGATTAATAGTGTGATTAGCTACCATTGAATTTTGTGAAGTCACTGTATTATTCAATTTCAATTTACTCATAATATTATCCTGTAATAACTTCAATTGTGTATCAAGAGATGGATACGTTGCTGCTGTTGCAGTGTTTGGATTGATTGAAGCAGGCACCACTAGGGCATCGCTTGAAAGTTTGTGTTCGCAAAATGAAGTTTTAATAGTAGACCACATTCTTGTTGTCCCTATCATAACAATATTGAGTAGATATTATATTATTTTCATATAATTGAGCATATTTACACCTATATAATGAAAACAAACGTAACCTCAAGAAATCGTTCCAGTTATCATCTCTCTTTATATAATCTTGAAGTTTCAGTTTTTGTTGAGTGGAGGGTATGAATGATTACATAAAAATATGATTTTATCAACCAAAAAAGAAAGAAAGAACTTCGGAGAATATCACTACGAAAGCGGCGCAGTTCACGTAATAAATTCGAAGATTCGGCCGAAGATTCACTATTTTTCATAGCAAATTTCGTTGTGACTATTTGTGTCCGTAGCGGCACCGAAAATTTGAACGTTTGTTAACTCCGCGGGTTCCCAAATCAGTTTTTTGCGTGCGGAAGATATCAATTAACATTCTATGGTCTACCCGGAAATAAGCCTGTGATTTGAGAGTAACGATCGAATGACTAAAATAATGTATCTAATAGTGTGGGTTGTATCTCTACCGATATTGAACCATGACTGTAGAAACAGCGACACTTTCAGGTGATGCTGTCGTTGTCGTTGTCGATATGTGAGATATGTTTATTACCGGCAGTTCCTGTGGGTTTGGCTGATAATGATGTTTCCATGTTTTCTTTAGTGTGTGGGGGAGATCACTGCGAACGACGTGGTGTAATTTCCTTTTCCCGTTGGACGAGAAACAGAGAGAAGGAATATCTCCTCCTCCATTAGGCGTAGAATTTCGCATTCGATTTTGCTGCGATATACGACGATTCAATACTATTTTTTAATCAGTATTTCACCTCTTAGCACAAGGGAAATTCACATATATATAACAACTAAAGAAGTAAAAGCTTCAGCAGTATCACATATTAGCCTTCCTGTTTCCGTGGCCTTATGAGCGAGGAAGTGATATCAATGCACAGCGGTTCGTTTGAGTCCTCCACTCCTACAACTGAGGATGAAAACCATGAATACGATTCAGATCTGGAATTATTAATAGATGATGAGGATTCTCAATTGGAAAAACGATTACTTGAAGCAGAAAGACAATGGAAGGAGAGTCTGCAACAGTTGTCGAAGGCGATCAACTGGTTGTTGTTACCTCTATTAGGGAAATTCTTAGGAAGACGTTTCGCTAGAATGGTGTGGTCACGTGTGGCAGGCATTGTTTTCCAATGAGGAGTGCAATGAAACTTTTATGAATGCATTTTAACCAGATATTGATAAGGTCAGTGGCTACTTTCCACACGTTCAATTAGTTGCTTCATGTGTGTATGTATTTGTTTTTTAGTAGGAGAAGTTCCGGGGAACTTCGGCGGCTATTTTCCTAGCAAACGCCTTTTAATTAATATATCAGATAAACAAATATACAAATATATATATAAGGCGAGAGTATTCAATGATTTTTTTATTATTTCACTGTATTGAAAGTCCATTAGGTGTAGCGAACTGCTGAGTACAATCCGGATTGGTACAATCTCTTCCTGTTCAAAATTGGAACTCTACGAACCATAAGATTTGGGAATTCATTTGTATCATTTTGATTGTTCAACGAAATTAATGTTTCAACAACTGTTTGGTAATATTCGTAAGCGCATTTATTGCATCTAAATTCAAGACACCGTCAACTTGCACAACATCACCTCAGTCAAAATAGAACAAACAACTTGCATAATGAACATATTTTCATTCAAGAACTGAGAGATAATTCATATAGAATATGTAATCAAAAGTTTCAAATCTCGTAATCTCACCTATACATATACGCCTACTGAAATTGGTAGCACAACTCTCAATTGGTGTGATTTTTTAATATACAGAAGTAGTGGAAATTAACAGATAATAGATATCTTATTTAGTGATAATTATTGAGTTACGGTATGATGAGGAATTAGAACCGCATACATTATTTTTGAAACCATACAGTCACTTTCATCTTTGAGTTTACAACATTGAATAATTTCGCTAGCTGAAGTTCCCTATTAGGTTTAATGTTGTGAAAATAAAGTTGTTCTGCAAAGTTTACCGAAACTTATAATTATATATATAGACACCAATATTAAGCGTTAAGCCATATATCTCAATGGATATCCAAGGAACAAAGGGGTTTAATTCACATTCTTATCCTTCATACCAAACAATCTAAAGTCGATGTCATCGGTTCTTGATCTTGTTTGTTTTGTATAAGTTTCTGCTCTTTTATTTTCAGATAAAAGCGATTTCGCGTTATAACAAGCTCATTGTCAGTGTCTCACTATACTTTAGAAGCAAAACAACAGTTTCGTGATAACACCGATGGTCAATAACAACGTCTTGGCATGCCATAGTCCAAAACAATATCAGTTTTAAATTAAAAATGATACTTCATTAGTTCTAGTACTCTCATGACATTGGCTCACAATCCATCCTGCCGTGTCGTGTGGCATGATCTCTCCGTCACTGACAATGCTGACTCATATCTTTGCTACGGGGTGTTTAGTATAAGAAATTTCACTTTGAAAAATTTCATTTCCTCTGCTGTTGTGCGGGAGTTTCACTATAAACAAACAAGCTGAAGCGTGTGATGTGATTATGATACTAAGTAATCAAGACATCCAGTCCTGTGAAGACAGCGAGTTTTCGAAGTGGGAGGGAAGGGAGGACCCAAAGCTGAGAGGTGGAAACTGGAAACCATCTTTTTCACTTCAACATACCATCAATAAGTTCACGGTCAGACCGTATTTGAATGTATTATCTTACAATTTGTATGTCTTATTATTATTATTGTATCCAATTGGTTTTACTCTTTCTAAGCTCAAGCTATTAAAGGACCAAAGCCGGTTTTATATAACATTCCACTATTTTAACAAATCATGGCTACTCCCACTGTGTCACTTGAAAAAGTGTCTATTTTGGGGAAACCTACTATTCATGTAGGTTACGATATTCATACCCATATGATTCAAACCATCATTAATGATTGTAAATCATCTACTTACATTGTGGTCAATGATGCTAACTTGACAAAAGTTCCATACTGGGAACAATTAGTCACTGAATTCGAAAAATCTTTACCAAAGGGTTCTCGTTTATTACGTTTTGTTACTAAACCAGGTGAGGCAAACAAGACTAGAAAAACTAAAGAATCTATTGAAGATTTCATGTTAGTACAAGGTTGTACAAGAGATACTGTCGTGGTCGCTATTGGTGGTGGGATCATTGGTGATATGATTGGTTTCACTGCTGCTACTTTCATGAGGGGTGTTCGTGTTGTACAGATTCCAACTTCTTTATTGGCTATGGTCGATTCTTCCATTGGTGGTAAGACTGCTGTCGATACTCCAATTGGGAAAAACTTTGTTGGTGCATTTTGGCAACCACAATTTGTTTTGGTAGATATTAAATGGTTGAGTACTTTACCTCAAAGAGAATTCATTAATGGTATGGCTGAAGTTATCAAGACTGCTTGTATTTGGGATGCAGATGAATTCACTAGACTTGAAGTTAATGCTAATTCTTTCTTAGATATTGTTAACAACGCAAAATTCGTTGATTACAAGAGCACTATGACTGATGAAACTTACAACATTTCTGATACAAACATCGAAGCCATCTTAGAACATACTTACAAATTGGTTTTGGGAAGTATTAAAGTTAAGGCCGATGTCGTCTCCTCCGATGAACGTGAATCTAGTTTAAGAAACTTATTGAATTTCGGTCATACTATCGGTCATGCTTACGAAGCTATTTTAACTCCACAAGCTCTACATGGGGAATGTGTCTCTATCGGTATGGTTAAAGAAGCCGAATTGTCTCGTTACTGGGGGATTTTATCTTCTACTCAAGTGGCTCGTCTATCTAAGATCCTTGTTGCTTATGGTTTACCTGTCTCTCCTGAAGAAAAATGGTTCAAAGAATTAACTTTACATAAGACTACTCCTCTAGAGACGTTACTTGACAAGATGAGTATTGATAAGAAAAATGATGGTGCTAAGAAGAAATGTGTCATCTTGGAAAGCATTGGTAAGTGTTATGGCACTTCAGCTCACGTCGTCTCTGATGAAGATTTTAGATTCATTCTTACTGATGAAACTTTGGTCTACCCTTTCAATAATATTGAAAAAGATCAAAATAAGGTTATCGTCCCACCAGGATCCAAATCTATCTCTAACCGTGCCCTTGTTATGGCTGCTCTTGGTGAAGGTACGTGTAAGATAAAGAACTTATTACACTCTGATGACACGAAACACATGTTAGCAGCTGTTGATTTATTGAAGGGTGCCAACATCACTTGGGAAGATAATGGTGAAACTGTCGTTCTAGAAGGTCGCGGTGGTGAAACATTAACAGTATGTGACCAAGAATTATACTTAGGTAATGCAGGTACAGCTTCTAGATTTTTAACAACCGTTGCCGCTTTAGTCAAATCTCGTCCGGATAAGGATTACATTATTTTAACTGGTAATGCTAGAATGCAACAAAGACCGATCGGTCCTTTGGTCGATTCTTTGCGTGCTAATGGTACTAAGATCGACTATGTGAAAAACGAAGGTTGTTTGCCATTGAAGGTTTACACTGATTCTGTCTTTAGAGGTGGTCGTATTGAACTTTCTGCTACAGTTTCATCCCAGTACGTTTCTTCAGTTCTAATGTGTGCTCCATATGCTCAAGAACCAGTTACTTTGGCTCTAGTTGGTGGTAAACCAATATCACAATTATACGTGGATATGACCATCCGAATGATGGATACCTTTGGTGTCAAGGTTACCCAATCCGAAACCGAACCATACACTTACCACATTCCAAAGGCTCATTATATTAACCCACCAGAATATGTTATCGAGAGTGATGCATCCAGTGCTACTTATCCATTAGCTTTTGCTGCTTTGACCGGTACCACTATAACAGTTCCAAATATTGGTTCTGCCTCCTTACAAGGTGATGCCAGATTTGCTAGAGACGTCTTAAAGCCAATGGGTTGTACTGTTGATCAAACAGCTACTTCAACTACAGTTACTGGGCCAGCTCAAGGTCAATTGAAACCCTTAAAGCACGTTGATATGGAACCAATGACAGATGCATTTTTAACAGCTTGTGTGGTTGCTGCCGCTGCTAACGATGGTAAGGGTACCGGTAACGTTACAACAATTGAAGGCATTGCCAATCAAAGAGTTAAGGAATGTAACAGAATTGAGGCAATGGCTACACAATTGGCCAAATTTGGTGTAGAAACTAGAGAATTACCAGATGGTATCCAAATTTACGGTCTTGACTCTATCGATGAATTGAAGGTTCCAAGTAATTCATCTGGCCCAATTGGTATCGATACTTATGATGATCACCGTGTTGCTATGAGTTTCTCCTTATTGGCAGGTATGGTTAATTATAATTCCAAATCTGAAAATGTTACACCTGTAAGAATCCTGGAAAGACATTGTACAGGTAAGACTTGGCCAGGTTGGTGGGATGTTCTACATACCAATATGGGTGCTAAACTAGATGGTGCCGAACCATTGACCTCTTCTAACGTCAATTCCAACAAGAGTGTTGTCATCATTGGTATGAGAGCTGCTGGTAAAACTACTATTAGTAAATGGTGTGCAGCTGCCCTTGGTTACAAATTGGTCGATTTAGATGAACTTTTCGAAGAACAATATGAAAAAGGTACCATTAAAGAATTTGTTGCTGAACATGGTTGGGAAAAATTTAGGGCTGAAGAAGCTAGAATCTTTAAGGAGGTTATTGAAAAGTACGGTGACTCTGGTTACGTGTTCTCCTCTGGTGGTGGTATTGTCGAAAGTGGCGAATCTAGAGAATCTTTGAAAAAATTCGCCTCAGAAGGTGGTATTGTTTTACATCTACACAGAGATATTGAAGAAACTATTATATTCTTACAAAGTGACCCAACAAGACCAGCTTATGTTGAAGAAATAAGAGATGTTTGGTCCAAAAGAGAACAATGGTATAATGAATGCTCCAATTTCACCTTTTTCGCTCCACACTGTTCAACTGAAGCTCAATTCCAAAAATTGAGAAAGGTATTTGGCAATTTCATTAACATGGTCACTGGTAAAAGACAAATTGCCATTCCAACCAAAAGATCCGCTTTTGTTTGTTTGACTTTTGAAGACTTAACTCAACAGGTCGACAGCTTGAATCCAATTACCTATGGTTGCGATGCTGTTGAAGTAAGAATCGACCATTTAGCTGAGTTGGATTCTGATTATGTTTCCAGACAGCTTTCTACATTACGTATTGCTACAGACGGTCTTCCAATAATTTTTACTATTAGAACTAAGAAACAAGGTGGTAAATTTGATGATGATGACTTCGTTACACTTAAGAAATTGTTTAACCTGGCTCTAAAATCTGGTGTTGAATATATCGATGTTGAATTAACTCTACCGTCTGACATCCAATATAATGTTCTTAACAACAAGGGTTTCACTAAGATCATTGGTTCTCATCATGATTTCAGTGCCTCCTATAACTGGGATGACGCAGAATGGGAGAATAGATATAATCAGGCCCTATCTCTCGACGTCGACATCGTAAAATTTGTTGGAACCGCAGCAAAATTTGAAGATAACTTGGCTCTAGAAAGATTTAGATTCTCTCATACTACCAAGCCATTAATTGCCATTAATATGGGAAAGATTGGTCAAGTCTCTCGTGTGTTGAACACTCTATTGACGCCAATTACATCCAATCTGTTGAATACTGCCGCTGCTCCAGGTCAATTAACCTTACCGGAGATCAATCAAATCTATACTTCTATGGGTGGTATTACTGCAAAGGAATTTTTTGTTGTTGGAAAGCCAATCGGTCACTCTAGATCACCAATCTTACACAATACTGGTTACAAATTATTAGGTCTACCACACAAATTTGATAAATTTGAAACCGATTCTGCCCAAACTGTTAAAAAGGAATTACTTGAAGGTAACAAAAATCTAGGTGGTTTAGCCGTCACTATCCCATTGAAACTAGATATAATTCCATTTATGGAAGAACTATCTGATTCGGCCAAGACTATTGGTGCTGTAAATACAGTTACTCCAATCGGAAATGGTAAATTCCATGGTGACAACACTGACTGGTTAGGTATCAAGAACTCTTTAATCAGTAATGGTGTACCAAGTTTAGTTTCCGGAGTTTCTGGTTTAGTTATTGGTGCCGGTGGTACTTCAAGAGCAGCAATCTATGCCCTGCACAACATGGGCTGTGAAAAGATCTATTTAATCAACAGAACTACTTCCAAGTTACAAGATCTAAAGAAAACTTTCCCAGAGGAATACAACCTTGTTATCATTGAAAGTACAGCAGATGCTGATAAACTTCAAGACACTATTAGTGTTGCTGTCAGTTGTGTACCAGCCGACAAACCTTTAGATGAAGAATTGGTCAGTAAACTTGAACGTTGCCTAACTAAGACTACTCACACTAAATTCCTTCCAACTCTTCTTGAAGCTGCTTATCTACCAACAGTCACACCAATCATGAGACTAGCTAAAGACAAGTACCAATGGAATGTTGTTCCCGGGGCTCAATTGTTGGTTCACCAAGGTGTAGCACAATTCGAGAAATGGACCGGTGTCAAGGCACCATTCCAAGCTATCTTTGAAGAAGTCACAAGAAATTAAATGTAGCATAACACATATATATGTATTTATTTATTTTGTATATGATTTTATATGATAATAATCTCTATTGAAACACCCATGTTATCTTAAATCCGTCAGTCCTTTGTTATTTAATATTCATCGTTTAGTTGATATATTTCTTTCGTTGTTTTCTTTACGGGAACGAAACGGAGACAGCGGATCGTGTCGGCCATCAAGAAACTAAACGATTTAGTTACTGTCTCAATGAGGGATCCTCGAGATGGTTCATCTTGGAATAATTTGACTGTCAATAAAAAATATATATATATAGTTATCTTTATTTTTGAAGTTGGTGTAATTAATATATTTACGAATACGTCAACCTCAAAAGTATATATTGATATCACAGATTGACATCACAGATTGTTTTAAGAAGAATCAAATAATGAGCACTAGAAAAGTTGCAGTAATTACAGGTACAAATAGGTATGTATATTTAGGTCGGGTTGATCTTAGATTACTTCAACCACCCCTACCATTTTTGGGTCTTTATTTTCAATATGACTAACCATTAAAATAGGAGATTGTAAGGATGATATGTTCTTTTACAAGATAAATAAATTATCATTCTTCCTTTTTGGTTTCATTTCTTTTAAACAGTAACCTTGGTATCAACATCGCATATCGATTGATTGAAAGGGAGAGTCCATCCACTAGATTGACAATTGTTGTTACATCCAGAACTTTGCCACGTGTGAGAGAGGTCATTGAATTATTGAAAAAGCATGTTAAAAAAGTGAATCGTGTTGGGTTAGTGGATTATGACTATCTTCTTGTTGATTTTACTGATATGGTGAGCATTTTGAATGCATACTACGAATTAGAAAAACAATATAAAGCGATTCACTACTTATTCATTAATGCAGCTCAGGGTGTATATGATGGTATTGATTGGTTTGCTGCTGTGAAGGATGTCCTGGTGAATCCATTAGATGCCGTAACTTATCCAACGTATAAAATCCAAAAAGTTGGTGTAAAATCCGCAGATGGGATGGGTTTAGTCTTTCAAGCAAATGTATTTGGTCCCTATTATTTTATTCACAAGATACTTCCATTATTGCAAGAAGGTAATGCTATTATTGTATGGATTTCCAGTATTATGTCCTTACCTAAGTATTTATCCTTGCAAGATATGGAATTGCTCAAGAGTGACGCATCATATGAAGGTTCTAAGAGACTTGTAGATTTAGTCCATTTAGGGACGTACAAACCAATGAAAGATATAGGTGTTCATCAGTATGTTGTTCATCCAGGTATTTTTACAAGTCATTCATTTTTTAAATTTTTGAACGTTTTTACATATTACGGTATGTTATTCTTATTCTATTTTGCGAGATTATTGGGATCCAAGTGGCATAATATTGACGGTTATAAAGCTGCAAATGCTCCTGTATATGTCGCAACATTGGCCAATCCACATTTTGATAATCAAAACGTGAAATTTGGGTCAGCAACTTCATTGGATGGTATTGAATACATAGAGAGAACGGATATAGACCCTACAGGTATGAGTGATGTTATGGGATATATGAACTCTAAGACGGAAGAATGGGATGAAAAATTAAAGGATCAAATTACGAATAGTAGGGTTCCTATTTAATAAGTTGTATAAAAAAACATATTTACATTAAAGACGAGGAAGTTTAAAATGTATCGTGTTCCTGCAAAAATATAAAAAAAGTATTTCAAATTTTTAAAAATGATTAATTAAATACGGTTCACTGAATAGTTTATATTTAATATTAATAATAGTACATTTCTGAGGAAATTGCAAAATTCACAGTTTATAAGTCAATGTCAAATATAACAACTGTGAAAGCTAAAGTTGCCATAACCGAGATAATTTATTTATTTAAAGACATCAAGGAGGCGACGAAAGTCAAGATTAATCTCGAACGAACTTCGTTAATATCTTCTGGAACTAACCAGATCAAAGCACCCAACTTTCTAGCAATAGAAATAGCTAATCTAGCATTGGCATAACTGTCTTCTGGTGTGTTACCTGGGGTAACTAAATCATAGTCAACATAACCTGGGGCAATACCATTTAAAATGTCCAATAGGAAGTGAGAATTGGACAAAGATTGGTCCTTGAATGAACGAACAGTAGATGATTTCCCACCTTTAGTGACTTGGTCTTGAGCCCATTTCAATATTTGTGCATCACTCATATCTCTACCACTAGATGAAAGTTTGTTCATGGTGTTATTAATGTTTCTACGCATTAATTGCCATACGAGGGCTAAAATAAGTAATTTATTACCATCTAGGATATCTGACCCTTCAATACCAACAAGTGAAAATCCATTACGTTTACCTAAATCAACAGCGTAATTAGTATTTTCAAGGGCCTTGAAACGAGATAATTCAGTAGTTGGATCTTTCTTATAATTAATATGTTTCTTGTCGACCGAACCTGGCATAACCTTTTCATAAGCTTGTAATAATATTAAACCATCCTTCAAATCATCGAACAAAGAAACAATTGGTGGATCAACATCTAATGAATTCAACCATAATGTGAAGACTCTTGCTTCTCTTTCACCTTCTGCATCAAATTCTTCAATTTCAGGTTTTTCAGCTTCTTCGAATGGTTCTAGACCCGGATGGTTATTGAACAAATTAGCAACAAAGGCTAAATTCAATTTAGGGTTACCTTTAACCAATGCACCGGGAGTCAAATATTTTCTGCATTCCAACTTATCAGCATTATCCAAGATTTGTTCAGCCCTTTGCATCAAATCTGATGTTTGTAATGGTGCTACAGAACATAGATCTGGAGCCAATTGATTTAATAAAACAGTATAGTTTTCACCATCTTTTACATCCTGAGAGAAATTGGTCACTTGTCTATGCCAGTTAGCTTTCTTCAAATGGTAATTAAACCAACGTAGTAAGATTTGCTCAGGTGGTAATCTTAAGAATTGTTCCAAAGTTTCATCTTCTTCAAGTAAACGGTATAATTCAGGGTGTAATTTAATATCGATCTTTGCCAAAAGACCTCTTCTAATAACTTGCCATATTAAACCAAGAATTAAATGTTCTCTCCCTTCAATGATATCTTCAGAATGAACATTGACCACAATACAACCAATTGCCTTTGCAGAATTGATAACAATATTGGCATTTTCACTGGCTTGGAAATTATTCAATGGCTTCCCATTTTTTGGTCTATTTAGGACTCTGGTATCAATAGTATCTGGAACAGAATCATTAATCAATTTAGATAAAACCCAACCATCTCTACATTCATCGAATAATTGGAAAGTATCGGTTGGAAAAGGTAACAAATGACCCACTTCACTATCACCAGTTAAAACACTATTAATATGTTTAGTAAACTCGGTTCTTTCTTCCTCATTGATAGTATGCGTAGTACCAGTTTGAGAACCACCAACGATGATTTTAGCTTGCGCACCCGTACCTTTGTATTGCAATGCTGGTTTCCCAGGAGATGTAGGCATTTGAACAGTAGTATTATCAACAGCAAAACTAGTCTGAGGTACTGCTCCGGCTTTGCTTTCTTTTAATCTAGCTACCAATGCCACATAGTCATCTAATTCAACGTGACCAGAAGCATCAACATCAACATGTTTCAAGGTTTCTCTAGCTTCATCATAAGAAGCTTCTCCAGAGGCACTGACTGCCTCCAAAGCTTCTTGTTTAGCAACATAACCTTTGTCCTCGATATCGATAGCCCTAAACTTTTCGATGGTACTGAATAAATCCTCCTGAGTCAAAACAGGGAATTTCCTTTGCAGTTTAACAATATTCATTTTTCCTATACTATCTTCGTTATAGAATTGGTCTTACTAGTAAATATTTCGTTTTAAAAATTAGGAATTCAAACTATCTCTAACCCTATTTATCATGTACATATATATATATAAAGTTAGGATGAGAGACCCTTGCGTCTACCAATTACCCAATAATAATCTTTCTTGGTTTGCCCCTGTACCTTCGCTTCATTGCTTATCCCAAAATGTGGCAAAGTAAATATTATATAGAAATTCTCAATTATTTTCAGATTTATGTTTTTGTTCGGCTTTCGCTCCCTGAAACCCGAACGCCGCTCGGTTTGTTGGGCCAATTTCGCGTAATTTTGTTGTGCGGTTCCGTTTTAAGACACGGAATGGGAAAGGTTCAACTTAAACTGGGATTACACAAATACAAACAAGTAAAACCTACATGTTTAAAGAATAGATAATTGAAACGGTGTTGACCTGTGTTTTACTACGATTAGATAAAATGAAATGGGAAACAATTTGCCTTATTTCAATTAATAAAAAAATTGAAACTCAATGTAAAAAACTCCGATACGGGGAGTCGAACCCCGGTCTCCACGGTGAAAGCGTGATGTGATAGCCGTTACACTATATCGGATATATTTGATGTTGTTGTATTGGGATCTCAGATAATCAAAGACAAAAATATAACAGACGGTTATATTTAATCACTATTACTATGTTGTTAATGTTAAAACAGAGTTGCTGTTGTTAAACTGCTCATCTTTTGTGCATAGTAACGTTGGATAATATAGCTCCAATAAACCCAATGTAGGGGGAACGAATACTACACTATGCAGTATATATCATGTGTTATTATATACACGACAGTGTAGCACACTCTAAATTCTACTTATATTAGCTACCTTCACCTTCAGATAGGTTAAACTAATGTTAGCCTTTTTAGTGCTGCCGCTATATTTAACACTATAAATTATATATAATATAAAGAGACGGATCAATTGACATATTATAAAATGTCCGAATTAAATAAATTAAAGTTTGCAGAGACCACTAGAGACAAACCCTCTATCTCAGATTCCCTAGAATATGATTAGAATTAGAGTGTTTTGTATTTATTTATAGATATATATCTAAACAGAATAGTAAAACATATGATATACGTACTCATATATTTGTTTCTTAAAAGAGCTTTTGAAATTTGTGAAAATGCTTTACCATAAATTCAAAAGCTTTACATAAAAGAGAAAGAATTTAAGTATAGAGAAAAAGGAAAAGAGACAGATATAGAGCTATTTTGTTATTTAAAGTGATATTCGATATAATTGATATATTTATATTGTACTGGTACTATCTATAGCAATCTCATTCAAAGCGATCCATATTTTACTGACATCTACCCTTGCCTGAATAATCATATTTTCATAACGTACTAATAATATTAGAACCATTAATTAGAAAACATATCAGTGACATAATCATACGATCCGGGTCATCATCAGATATCTCATATATTATAAGTAATCAAAAAGGTTCTAGAATTTTACATTTGTAATTACAGGTTCACACAATAGATTTATACATAATCAAATTGTTTCCAAACCTTGATACCTACACTCGATAAAAAACATATGCTTCACTATCACTTTTAGAACCTTAGGAACGAGTGATTTGCAACCATTTATTCTTACACAGGTTTTTGTAAATGCTATCACACCTAGATATCTTAGAAATCATCATTACCGTTCAATATTTGTTCACATCTCTCCCTTAATGAAGTATGATGCTTTCTGTTTTTCAGTTGTTTCTTCACATTAATTAATTCATCCAGCTCCCTTAATAAAATTTCATTTTGTCTGATAACCATATCTGTATCTAAATGATTAAGTAGATCAGAGTTCTCCCAAAATATTTTTAATTCCAGTAATTTAGTAGCTGATTTATGTTCTCTATTTTGCATATTATTACCAATATCTTTCGACTTCCTTACTTTATTCTTATATGAATCTTTTATATTTTCTGGATAGTCTATCAATATGTCAGATCCCGAAGCACTTTCTGTTACACAATCAATCATGATATCTGGTCTATAATTTTCAGCGCCTTGCAAATGACCCTCTTTGTGAAACACTAAGCAATGCTCTGCAGTTTCAGCTGATAACCAATTTTTTTTCTTTGTTTCGCTAATCGACTTCTTTGTCGTAAAAGGTTGATAGTCATACTCAATATTCTTAAGTTCATTTTTGGCATCTTCATCACTTACTATAATCGAAGGACAAGTTTCCAACGAATCATTATCTATACTTACCTTTAGGGACCGTTTCATTTTTCTTCTTAAAGGGGTAGAGAGACTTCTTTCATTTGTGGTTCTATCCTCTACATTATTCCATGGAGGAAACGGCGGCATCTCAAACAATGGGTCACCAGAAAGTTTTCTATTATTAACGTCTCTATTATGAGAGGTGTTTGTTGTGTATTCTCTTTTATCTGTCATTTTTAGGGGTCTTAACCATTTTTTATGTCATCACTGTAGGTCTATATATATTGTTTTACAAAAACAAAGTATTAACTTTATCTATCAAACCTTTTTTGATCGTTCATTTTTAGATTTTCTTATTGTTGTCACATAATCTTGGAACTTAGAGTAAGTCCGTTTTAGACAAAAAATGTTAGGCTCCGTTGAGAGCATTATTTGGTAAGCTTAGACCTGACAAACAACAGAAATTGAAAGGGTTGAATTTGAACATCCGGAGACTCCTGGTATTTGCACACTCCTAACATAGTAGATAGAGAAATAATGCTCGTACTCCAAATAAGATCAATTGGAAACTGGCTAGGGGCTCGACATTACCATAGCGAATAGAAGGTAGTTTCGCAGAAAATAACGTGAAGTAAGAAGACACTTTAGCATGGAATTCTCATATATTCAAAGTTAGTATGACTGATTATATCATATTATCATAGATTAAATATGACACTCCTATATAATGTTTAATATAGGGATTTATTCTTTTATTTGGAATGAGAACATATATATTTATATATATAATCTATGCCTATAGACATAATCAATACTTGAAATCCTAAACAACGACATTTAACACTAACAACAATGATATTGTAGAAGAAAGGATTGAATTCGTCTATTCTTCGGGTATGAGTTTATTTCGACATGTAATTGCAAAGATCACTATAACAGGAAGGAACAATAAAACTTGAAAAAACAGTGATATCGTTTATAAGTATCAGAATACTATATTTTTATATTAATACTATAATTTCTTGCATACCTGCAATTTATATATATGTATATTTATGCCTATATTATTAAATATGACTCGTTACAACAATCCGCTTAAGGTTAATTTCTCTAAAAATGGCGATAGATCATCTTTCCTTATTTCTATTATCGAACTTTCAAAATTATCAATTTTCACTTTTGCGTCAGTTTGAGCTGTGATTTGTTGGAATGCCATGCTGAAGTTATTCAAAATTGGTTCTTTGGTCCTCAAAGTATCCAATCCTCTTGGGTATCTTGGTGAGAGACCTGCCACGAGGTACGTATCCGTTTCTTCATCTAAACAGGCTAACACCATTGGTAATAATTGTTTGTCTTCTGCTTCTGCGCAACATTCGATTAACCAGTTACCTAATCTTAGTAACGTTAGGGGATTTTGGTAGATAGTAAGATCAGGACCATCCTGGAGAACACAAAGTCTATATATCCTTAGATGTTTAATCATTTTCTTTTCTAAAATAGTGACACCAGTATTGAAGATAGCTTTTTGAAGAAACTGCGCATGTTTGATACCTTTCGATAGAATATCAATATTTTTCTCATCAAGTGCATCCCAACTTAGCCAAAAATTTGATACCCACTGTTTTCTGATATTTTCCATCGAAGTAACGGCTCTTTTACGAGAATTTTCAATTGAATCTTCTTCTTTGTACTCATGTTTATCATTACCATCGTTCTTCTCTCCATTTTGATTATTACCCGAGCCGCTATTATTTCTATCATGGCTATTCTTATTCGAAGTAGATATAGAAGACGAAGAGGAATTCGACTGGTTGCTCGCATTCAGCGTAGATCCAGCTTCCAAAAGAGCAGCTAATGATTCGACATATTCACTGGCACTTATAGAACCTCTATATCCGAAAGTTCTAACAAAACCATCTCTTATAATATCTTGTAAACCGTACCTATCCAAATTTTTGTGGAAAATATTACCAAGTTCTCTTTTTATAGAATTATCCATGTATAACCATGTCTCATGTGCTGTGCTTAAGGGTATACCCATTCTTGCAAACATTTTATGTAATCTTTTTTTACCGTTTTCACTCCACAGAGATAATTTAGCATTAACAAAATTAGAGTAATAAAAACTGTCGTATAATGACGAATGTCTCAACAGGAATAAATAATAATCAGGTTGAATTTCAAGGGATAATGTATCAGGTGTCTTCATCACAGAGTTAGATCCATTTGATCTTGTAGCAGAAACATGTAAACTATTTCCAGGCGACAATCTTTTAACTTCATCCTGCATAATTGGATATAGGTTATTGTAAACTGCAGAGTAGGTAGTATCTAGGGATGTTGCTCCCAAAATTGCCAACCACAATTGTGCTAAATTAGTCTCCCCAATAGCAGATATCAGCGAGTATACCTGAGATGATATAGAATTCACAACAGCAGTACCTTGAGAATAATATTCTTCTAAGATACGTTCATACTGACTAATTTGTTTCCTTCTTAGCTTACGAACCTGTTTCGTGTCCTGCACATCATCAGGATGAGCTCTTTTACCATTATCCAAAGTATTTTCGTCGTCTTCGTCGTCTGTATTATTTTCACTTTCGCTGGCTGACTCATCATCTTGATCTGAATCTCTCTCCGCTTCCAGTTCTATCAATTTAAAATATGCTTCTTTTTGTTCATTTAATGAATCCTCAACAGTACCATCATCGAAACACTGTACAATATCTGAACCAAATAAATTATCTAAATTCCACGGCCTATGACTATCCAATATATATATATGTCTTTTATACGTATCTTCATGAGTAATTATTGCGTCATTACGAGTTTGTTCTATACGATATTCATTAGGATCTATCTCCAGGAATGTTTCAATATCTACGTAACTACCAAATCCAACGAGTATAATACTATTAATATTATCATCTAATTTGGCATAGTGTATCTTTAATTCGGAGTAACCAAAAACCGGAACAATTTGCAATTGAACTAACTGTTTCTTGAAAAGGGTAGCTAGCATCCGTGTAGCACATAATGCATCTATATTTAAACATGAGACAAAAATCACTAACTGACAAGTAGATGGGTTTGAAGATTCCTTCAGTATCTTATTATACGCGTTGGTGTACTGATCTATCCTGTAGTACATCTTCACTTTACCTTTCACTCACTCTTGTTCTCTCCTTTGTCCACGCTAACACACTCACTTCAATGATTCCTGATACCTCAATATAAAAATATAACTCAGCAGCATCTTAAAAATAAGAAGGATCACTCCTACAAGTTACATTGTTTCAGGTCGCCATTCATTGTTAATGTTATTCTTCAAAACAAAGGCAGAAGGAAAAGTAACGCGAAACGCTAAATCGTGTTGCACGACAATCAACAAAATATGTAAACATCGAGTTGCCACTGTGTTAAATAAGCAAGATGAGGTTCCCAAGTTATATAAACTTTAAATAAGAAAATACACATTATTTACCCAAAGTACCAACCTTTGCAAGTGAAGTATCTGTTTTGAGAAATATATCTCTACCTGAAAATACAATAAAATTTATCATTATGCAATTACATTATTCTTTAAGTGCGTTAGTGCTCACTATAGCCATGCTCATCATAGATGTCGATAGTTTCATGTTTAACTTCAACCAACAACAGCAACAGCAACAGCAACGTCCAAAGCTAGAACCTTATGAAGATAGAGTATTAGATAATGAATGTAAAAACTATTTATGTCCAGTGACACTTGAATGTGTTTTATCAAAATCCGATTGCCCTTGTCCTTTCCCAAAATCACAATTGAAGTGTATTCTTCCAAATGAAGAAACTATGTGCATATCAAAACCTGCAACACATGATCAAAAGATAAATAAGATCTATGATGATCCGGTAGAAGGCCCCAAAGCCCACATTAAAGGTATGAGAGACTGTGGTTGGGTTTTGGATACATATGCTGGTAAATAATAATCTTCGCAGTATAAAATGAACACATTACTTCCTGTTTGTGAAACAGTATGCATCATATTTGCGTTTGATCTGAGCACTTATATACTTTTTATTTCTCTTTTTTATAGATATATGCAGATTAGATGTTAAATATTAATATTAAATGCTTTTTTATTCTTTGCAAGAACCGTACCTTATAAATTAAATGTATCTATGACTTTTAGGTCAATCACGATTCTTGCCAGGAACCCATCTCTTGAAAATAATTTCTCCTACTGAGAAACTGTTGAATACTTTAGATAGATTATCTTCTTTTACCCATTTAATTATTTGTTCTTTTGAATTAGTACGTTCCACATAGCAAAGGACCAACGATTTGTTTGCACCGCCACATACTCTTGCAATAGTAGAGTACCATGTATATGGATTCGAACAATTTGAATTAAGAACCATAATACAAAAATCAGCATGTTGAAAAGGTGGGCCTCGTTTGTATAAGATGTAGTCACTGCCAAACTTAATCCCTGACCTTACACACCAACCGTGTGATCTATAATGATGATATGCTGTGTATTGTATCAATAATTTGTGTAATTCATCTGTATAATCAAATGAATCATTCATGCAACATTTTATAATAAATTTTGATGGAGTGATATCTAAAACATCCAGGGCAAAACTTAAGAATATAGTCTCCACAGGCATCAATTCTAGGGTCTCCATCTGTATAATTTCTCCATTCTCACCGATTACTTCTGCCTCTTGAATCAGTAACCGTCCTTTCTCCCTCACATTCTCAGTAGGATCTTCTTTCACTAGATGTAATGCTACTTGATCATCTTTAAACTTCCTCAGTTTTCCCCTTTCTTGTTCTAATATTCGAGCTTCTTCTTCAGGTGTAAGTTCGCCTTTTTTTCTTAACTCCAAAAGCTTAGCTTCGACCACTTCACGTTGTTTCTTAAACTCTATCCTTTGTTGTCTTCTAAGCTTTGTAACTTGTTCAAGACTGATATTTTTATTTATGGATTCATTGTTTTCATTTTGAAATTTAGATTTCATATGATTATACCACGTTGGTTCACTTCTTGATAACTGTCCTGTTCCAAAGAACCCGTTTTCCCATAAATATTTCATATCATCCTGATTCCTAACTTCTATATGAACAATCTTCTCGCCTATTATGTCGACATGTATCTTACGTTGTAAAGCATTGCAACCAGTCAGATAACAGTAAGACCAATATGCCCAAGACACAGGATTATGGATAATCAATTGTGGTAACTCTATTGGATGAACAGGGAGAGGATACTTATACCGTACCGCATTATTGACTCTCTTTGACATATTGTATTGATGAATTACAATGTTACCCTTTGGTGCATGCCCCAATTGGATTGAATAACTTTGTAATAATTCTTGGAAAACTGACCATATTCAATATTCATAATTATATATATATCTTTACGTAAAAAAAAGTTCAATGTAAATTGAGCTTTGAAGTTAGCTCCATAGCAGAAAAATCAGAATGTATATAATGAAAACAAAATATATATACTCACAGTTTTACTATTACAAGTGCTAAACTATTAAGGTAGATTTATATCAAGTCATGCAAGAGGCTTTGAATGCATAATTAAATAAAAAAATGAAGGATCAGATACCGTTGTAGTCTATTGAGAAATCGTATTGCTCACATCGATACTAGAACTTCGAGCAATGTAACTATTTATCATCATTTTATCCCATATCATTTTTTTATATACGTTTGAGTTAAAAGATACAGTGCAATATCTATTGACAAAGTTTGTATCATGTCTCACCAACCGGTGAGAAGTGTTCAAAAACAACATAACATGTCACAATCTGAAACCACGATAGTTCATCTGTATGGTTGCTCTTACATTAAGAAGTACATGTAGTAGTACACTTAATTTACTTGCATTAATATTAAAAGTATGAAATATAAAGACAGAACTGTTTGTGTATTTTACATGTTCCAATTCTTTTCAATGTTCTCTTCTTTATATAATAATAATAAAATTCTCCCCAGCCGAAGTTCCCTCATTCAGAAAGTGAAAATTTTTTCAGTGAAAGCGGCGAGTCTTGAGTGGCTCTCTCTCTTTGCTGTAATAAATTTTCTTAGGGCTTTCGGTCAAACATATGACTTCCTCCTTCTACGTATAGCGAATATGTTACAGATGAACAGATGAAAGAAAACAAAACAGGCATTTAATATACAAATTATTTTATTTTTCTTATTTTATAATATACAAATATACAGGTTATTTTATATAACACTTTTTTATTTTATTTTTTAGTTAATATTTTATTTTTTAGTTATTATTTTATTTTAGGGGGATAGTTCCATTGTCAAACTATGATGATGCCAAATCTGTGAAATATTGACGTAAAATTAGAGCTAACATCTCTGGTAATTCACTAATCTCATGTACTACAACATAGAATTCAAATGGGAAGTTGTCCAAGTATTTTGTGATTTTTAATTGAGGTACACCATTCTTATCTGGGATGTAATTAACTTGACTCATATCCATAATAGATTCATTTGAGCTGATACCATCTATAATAACAAATACTAACATAATCTTCTTTTCTCTTGCACGACGTACTAATCTTTCGATAGTTTCATGATCCTCACAAACACCGTCTGAAATAATAATTTCTAATTGCCATTGATCGGAATTAGTTATTGCACGACCATTTTCAAAAATCTTTAATGATTCAGCAACTAATTTCTTGACATCTGTCTTTGTATCTTGGAAATCAAACCATTGGAATACCTTAGCACCAGTTTCGTTACTGAATTGTTGATCGAAAGAATGAACTTCCTTTGAGGATTCACCGAATTTAACAATAGATAAACCTCCCGATTCTAATTGAGTTAACGTTCTTGAGACTAAGCACAAACTTTCAAAGGCAAGTTTTACACAGTTTGACTCACTCATAGATTTAGAGTTATCCAATGCAATCATGATTTGATATTCACGTTTACTTGGTTTAGTTCTTCTTAACCAGATCTTATCCTTACGGAATTGAGATGCAATGTATGGAATAATTCTCTTCATGTTCAATCTCTTACCTGTCTTATAATCACCTTTTAGTTTTGTAGCTAATGTAGGCTCTAAGATCAATCTTAGTTGCTCACCTAGTCTAGAAACTAGATCACTTGTAGATCTTTCACTCTTTTGCCACAATTCACGTGACTCTTCTATCGACCTCTTTGGAGTATCCTCGATATTTTCAAATTTGGTTTCATTATCGATTGTATCTATCAATTCATCGAGTTCATCTTTGTATTGTTGACTTTCTATTAGATCCTTTTCGTTAAACATATCATCATCCTGTTCATTCTGGTCATCCTTCTCCGTAAAAATACGTTGGCCTAATTCATTATCTGTATCATTCTGTTGTTGAGCACCTTCATTCATTTCTAAATCACTGATGTTTTCTTCTTCCTTTTTCAATAGTTCATCTTGTAACATATCATGATCTTCATCTTCTGCCTTGATATTATCTTCACTATCAGAATGTTGATTCTCAGGTAACTCATCATCAATAGCCATATCTTCATTGATTGATTGTAACTGTTCTTGAGTGGCAGATCCTAAAGCTTGGGTATCACTTTCAGTGTTAGCACCCTCAACGTGTTCAAATTCATCAGGACGTTCGTTGGCCTTTGGTTTTTCTTCATTTTCATCTTCGTCCCTTTCACTAGTCTCATTGATGTCTTGTCTACGTCTATGGAATTCCTTTAGAGCATCACCTAGTTGTTTCAAACTTTCTTTAGCTTCTTCTCTTGAGGCATCAGTAGATTCTTTTTGATCTTCTTGTTCTTCATGAGAATTTTGAGTGGTACCAAAGTTGCCTACATCATCTTGTTCTTCAGTATCCTTAGAATCGGATCCAGTACCCTTAGCACCAGATTGCTCATTTACAGCGGCATCATTATTAATATTTTCTTCATCAGATTGCATGTCGATACCATTCAAACCATCAATATCATTATTGCTACCCTCTTCTTGTTCTTGTTTTTCTTCTTGATCTTTTTCATTTTCATCAGGAGCACCTTGTTCGTTATTTAATTCCTCTTCATCTGAAACAGCTTCTTCTTCTTCTGCTTCTTCTTGACTTTCAGATTCATCTATGTTATCATTAGTTCCTTCAGGTAGCGGTGTTTCATCGATGTCAACTGTATCCATAGTTTCTTCAACCTCTTGCTCTTCACTGTTTTCGGCTTCGTCAATCTCAGTCTCCTGTATCTCTGGTTCTATCTTATCATTCTCCATATCAATATCTTCATCGTCATCTTGTTCCTCAGGGAATTCGTCTTTCATATTTTCATCTTCGGATTCTTCACCATTCTCATCTCCAGAATCCAAATTCATATCCTCAGGTAGATCCATTGTTTCAACTTCAGGAACATTTTCATCAAGATTTTGACCTTCTTCATTTTTCACTTCATCATCTTGTTCGCCGACATCTTCACCTTCAGAATCTGAATTGGCATCTGAGTCATTTTCTAATTTATTGTTGTCTTCATTAGTTTCATCGGATTTTTGTTCATCTTGTTGACCCTCTTGTTCATTAGCATTTTCTGGATTTTCATTAGATTCATTGTCGTTTTCTTCATTAGCTTGAACATCATTATTGTCGTCAGCATTATCTATGGTTTTATCAGAATTTTTTTCTTTGCTATTGTCATCTGGTTTTTCATCCCACATCTTATCATCAATTGCATTTGGATCATCTTCGTCGAGATTGTCGATTTCTTCATCCAGCTCTTCATCTTCTTCTTCCATCTCTTGATCTTCATCGTTTTGTTCTTGATCAGATAAATCTTCCATTTGGCCAGCCATATCACCTTCCATCTCAACTGCATCGTCATTTTCATCGTCATCTCTTTCATCTTTATCTTTTTGATCTTGATTATCTTGTTGGGCATTTTCAGACAAGTCTTCATCTTCCTCTACGTCATTAGAGTTATTTTGAGCACCTTCGCCATCACCTAGTCCTGTACCATCATGTAGATTGTTATCTTCAACTTCTTCTGAAGGTGGTTCAGGAGAACAGAATCCATTTTTAGCCAAGTTAAATAGAATATTGGATAGGATGTAAGACCCTTGACTTAAATTGACGTAGTATGATCTTGTTTTCTTGAAAGCTGTTTCTATTAATTGTCTGTAACGTGTAACGACAGGCATAGTAAACATTAGCATAGCACGAATTAATTGCGAGTCAGCAATTGAAAAATCTCTTGTCTTAAGAAGTGCTTCAATCTTTTTGATATTTTTGATGATAGTATCACTATGAACCAATTTCGATATGGCAACTATGCGTCTTGATGAAGTGGACAACCATAAGTCATCCTCAGTCGTTATAGGCTTGCAATCGTCCTCCATCACCTTTTGGAATGCTAGGATAATACTAGTGTATAATTTACGCAGTAATTGATCGATTTCTGAAAGGTCAGTTGATTTGGATGATTTAGCTTCAGTAATGTGTGGACGGTTGTTGGTGTTAATCCAATTCAATAAAACATCATAAATGAAGAAATTAAATTCTGTCTTATTATCATTTATTTGTTTAATGAAGTTAGCCATAAAATTCTTGAACTCAGATACCATCTGGGAAGTCAATGAGTCAGAGACAATAACCTTTTTTAGTCTCTCTTGGAAAGAGCTTAATTTAATTTTTGAACTGTTTAAAAAGATTCTATCATGTTCTGTGCTCATAGTTTCATCGACGATTAAAAGGGCGTTTATACAGTAGTCTAACAACATTGGTAATTTGGAAACTAAAAATTGCATGTTAGATAAATCAATTTTTAAAGAAGATTGATTAATTGAACCTTGAGATGAACAGTAACTTTCAAAAGTATGATGTAAATCGCATACGACTTCAAAATTATTTGAAAGTTTATCGATTGATCGCCTAGTAGTTATTAAAGAAAACATTAAATTTTCAATGACTGCCATACCCTTTTCTATTCCTGCAATTGGAACATCATCAGCAGGTGAAGCTGCTGCGCTTCTTAGACGTGGTAAGATGTCAATAATTCTAAAATAGTATGTATCAGAATTTTTTAAGTTGTTGTTGCCAAAGGCTACTGAACTTGCCAATATAATTGTAGAGTTACCTTGAATTTTGTGAATATCCTTTCTGAAACTTGTCTTTAAGCCACTTCTTCTTAATTCCTTTAGAGCATCACTAAATAACTTACTCTTTTGGGTTTTTAAGGTGGCTAATAATTTTTTGATTTCCTTCTTATAGACATTGGGTGTCTCGTCACGTAAACGATCTGCCTCTCTAGCGTAATCTTTAACAAATTCAACAAAATCAGGGAATGTTTGAGCAGACACTGTTGAAACATATTTTTCCATGTTTGTACTGACAACCCCTGTGTTTTGTAATATCTTGGACCTTGTATTCCAACCTGGAATGTTCAACAATATTTGTTTGGTACTCTCATCATTTCCTTCGTACATTGAACTGGTATTTTGGATGTGACATAAAGAAAGCGCCATATTTGGGGCATATGGTAAACCAGTTTCAATCAGAGATAATACATTTGTAGAAAGTATAGTTCTATATTTTTTCACAATTTTGAATAGACTGTTATGAGAACGGCGTGAACTTTGTTTTAACGCATCAACGTTTACATCCTTCCAACTAGCAAGTAGAATAACCTCATTCATGTCTTTTTCTAGTAACTTTTTACCTTTTTGAAGTTGTTGAAGTAAAGTATCTTCAAATTGCTCGTAAAATGATATAATGTTGGCCAGCGCGTTGGAAAGGGCAGGTGATAGACCAAGTATTTCTGCATGCTTCTTAAAGGATGATACCAGTCTTAATCTATCACTATATTCCCCTAATGTACTTTTACTAAAGAAAGTATTCAACGATATGGTTAATCCCATCAAATTTTTATCAGAATCAGTCTCATTATTTTCGTTTGTGTTAGAAACGATGATTGTCTCGAATAAATAAAACCACCATTTACCAATACTCTTACGTATTTTTTCATTTTCAGTGTTAAACAACTCGTTCCAAGTACGTAACTCAGATTTTCTCCATGAGACAATTAATGATGTAATTTTCGTAATATATTCGTTCAATGATACCTTTGAAGCGGCATATTTTTCCCACTCAATAGTAACAGTGTAAATCTGTTCAATTTTGTGTAATTGTTTAGCCATTGGTGTATCTGTAGGATTTTCCAAAAATTCTTTGCACATACGGGTAAGCTCGATTAGTGTAGCATGATCGGGCCATTGAGCTAATAATGTATTAACGTATAACCATAGGCTAGTTACAAGTGTGACAGCCCGTTGGGATTCGGATATAGATGATTCTTCGTAGAAATTAATTGATTTGTTATCATCTGAACTTTCAAACATATGGATTTTATCACTTAAGGAAGTCATGACACCTACAAACTGGTTACCATTTAACATGTTATTTTGAAGTTTTGTTGACTCTTGGATCATAATATCAACTACAGATGAACCTTTTTCAATCATATCTTTCATTATTTCTTGTTCATCGGCATTAAATATTGAAATGTATAACTTAGCAATCGTATAGTGAATTTCTTCAAAATCTTCGTTAGATTTCTTTGAACTATTGATATCAGTATCTAGGACGTCTTCATAATCTGGGAACATTTTCTTAATCGCTGTTTCGATGTCTTCTTCTGTATCATCGTACTTGAATAGACTAGCTTCTTCTTGTTGTTTCTGTTCTTCTCTAATACGTTTCAAAGACCACCTATAGTAAAGTGATTGCAAAATTTCATTAAAAACTGGTAGTAAATTGTCATCCATATTATGTAATTTTATCAAACGTAAAAAGAAGACTAAAACTTTTTCATTGTTTGTATTTTCTAACGTCCATCCATTAATTAGTTTGCTTACTATTCCATATGAGTTCTTGATTTTTTTAGTATTATATAACTCCAAGACATCTATAGGCCATAGAGCGGATAATGACAATGTTTTCTTTTTCTCAATCTCAGAATATCTAAGAATGTCAAACCCAAATTTCATACTCATTATATAACCAGAAAATATTTCATTTAAGTCAGAAAAATACGTATACCCTGTATCTAGACGTTTCATGAAATTTGATGTGTTTTGTTGGAATAACTCTAATCTATCGGAAGAATATTTTTCATTATTATCAATTGTCGTTAAAAGTTGGTTAGCTTGTTCAGAAGACACATTGGATTCCACAAAATTTAACCATTCATCGAATAAATTATCAATTGGTGTTGTTGGACGATATACCTTTGGTTTCTTCGGAGCATCATCATCAGTAACGACATCAGAAAGGTCTTCCGCATATATTTTCTCATCACCGCTAATAACTGTACGAATAGTTGACCAGCTATTTAGCATACTTTCTGAGAATTCTTTATGCTTTGAAAATAACTGGTAATGGACGTAGTCATTGATAGCTGGATCGACCGGCCTATTAGGAGTAAATAACTGGATCAAAGCGATACCGAAGAGAACATATGCTGTACCTAATTCTGAAATCCCCCTTTGGCTCAACAGATATGCCGGTTGAATAAATTCTTTAAATGTTTCTCTGAATGCTTCACTGGATTCTGTTATAACATATTGCTCCCACATATCTCTATCAATTATCGACAGATTGGAATTGGTATGTGTAAAAACGATTTGATCCATCCAGCATACTAATAACTTTGAATATTCTTCAGTGGAATTTTCCAGAAGCAAATTCGATGTTCTGATCGTCGAAGACAATAACTTTTTGGCATCAACGATTGTTTGTTTTATTTGGCTACCAGCAAAACTTGTAAATTGATTACTTTTTAAAACAATATTTTCAAAGTATTTCGATGAAAATATGGAATCAGTAAACGATTTGTAAATCCCATTCTCTGATTTCCAAAGATAATCAAATACAGGAGGATAAGAATAGTTGTCATTATCAAATTTAATTAATTTTTCAGTTGTAAATGTTGTAAATGGAGCTATCTCAAATATTATATCCTTGTTTCTGTCACTTCTACTGATTAGCAATCTTGAGAGACTATCAAATTCTTCCTTAAAAAAGTGCTTTCTGCGCAGCAAAAATTTTGAGGAAATGTCTTCCAGTCCTTGGATACCGTCTTCAAATTTCATTAAAAGTCCTTTGACTACGGATTCGTCATTATTAATAATTTCTTGGGATATTAAGGATATCATTTTTGTTAAATCACGAATAGATTCATAGGATTCGTTAAACTGCTCAGATTTGACTTTGTCAAAATGTGTGCCCAGTACACATAATTCATCCCATAATTTCCAGCTTACAAGTGTTGATGGATAAACCCTTCTAAATGCTTCCCAAAGTTCTACGATAGATTGACCACTAGTCAAACTTAAGCTTTCCTTGACACTGGAGCAAATACTAGTAAATTCTTCGACCTCTATACCTTCTGAGCTTGCTTCTTCTGACCATTTTTCCAACAACTCTTGGTATACTCTCAGACGTGCCTCATCTTTATTCTGGGCAGATTGTATTGTAGATTCAACCAATAATAATAATTTCGTGAATTGTTTGTAGGCATGAGAATTTTCAAATAGTGATCCCTCCGTAAGGAATTTTGTCACGAAGTTGATAATATTCACTAATAAGGCAAATAATGGAATTTGAGGACCATTTCGAACATGACGTCCATTAAATATAGCGGCAGATAATTCAAGATAATTCAGTTCGTCTATCTTTGAATTCTTAGATCTGGCATCAGCAGTCTGCAACTGTCTGGACAACGTCAGTAGCATTGCAAAACATGTGAACAAATAAATGGACTCCGAAGAATCTACATTTGGAAGGATTTTTTTCAAAATAGGTAAGGTAAATACATTTAAAATTGGATTAATATATTGCGGAGTAATGATCACTTCTGGTAAATTTAATATATTTCCGATTTTTGAGTCCTCTTCCAATTGGATTCTGTTGATTCTCGAAAGGACATTTTTATTTTCTAAGAAGTAAATGTAATCAGCAACTATCTCGTGATCGATGGAAGTGCTGAATGAGTGATTGTGTTGGACATTTCTGGACCACCTCTTGATTTCATCAACCTTATCAAGTGGGATAACACTTGTTAAAATGTCACTATTCATCTTTCCTTGATTTGAGCATATAATATCATCTAATACTGCAAATACGCTAAGATCAGCAGAATAAGTAGGCATAAATTTAATTAATGGATGTGGCCTAGAGTTATTACTAATTGATAAAATATTAAAGTCGTTTGTTACATCACCTTCTTTCTTAAAATGGACCCCTTTATTCGCACTTTCCGTTCGGGAATCTAATAATATTTCATTGTCGAATAAGGTAGCACGGTCTTTTAAGTCATCGATATAGATCTCAATCCCTCTATTCCTCATTGCTCTAGATAATTCACCATATTTAGGGTTCATTGTTATAAATAACCTAAAATTTCTGTGAGGTTTTAAGACCCTAGGTTCACCATTTGCTTGACTACACTCATTTATTAACAATGATCCATCTGTTTCTAGTAGCGAATTCAATCTATCCAGGACAGATGGTGAACATAAATTGGCATTGTCTAATACTAACCAATGACCTTGTTCAACGGCACGCACTAACATACCATCAAACCATTCAAATTTTACAGCGCTCTCTTTATCAATTATTTCTGACAGATTATTCATTCTTTGATCTAAATTATCAAATTCTGTATCATTTTGAATGAACGAATATAATGTCTTAAACTTACTTTTGAAATCTGCAAACATAGGAACAGTAATGGTAGTACTTGAGATATACTTTAACAATTTTAAACCAATTATGGATGCACTTTTATTTTCATTTCCTAATCTCAAATTAACACACAGAAGTTTTCTTAAAACGGTTTTCAGATCACTAGTAATGTATGATATTTTCCTCACTAAATCTACTTGTTCGTAACCACCTAATATATCCATGCTATCGACGTCGCTATTCATAGAGAAAACGTGTAAATCAGCACCTACAATACCTGCAATGTACCTAATAACGTCGGTTTTACCTGAATTAGTTGGACCAACCATTATTAAAGGCCAATTTCTGTTGATACAACGAAGGACTGTTTCATAAATTTCTATATTACATTGCAATGCATTTAAATGTTGACTTATAGGATTGCAGAAGACATCATTTCTGACAGCGACCTCGTTATTCATTTGGATATATTCTCTTGTAATTCTGAAGAAATTTTCAGGTTGTTTGTGAGTACCAAAAATTGACTCAATTAATTGCTGTGCATTTTCTTTATCAGAGGCTGTACGGAATCTCTGTACAACAATAGTATTGACGAAGTCAAACACTTCTCGTTCACCAGATATAGATTCTTTGCTTAAAAGTTTCAGCCATCTTAAAGCATCTCTTAAGTTAAATTCCCATGGTGATCCTAACGTTGCCCATTTTCTATCCTTGCTAACATCTTGCTCTAATGTAGACATGACATTAATTAGTCCCAAAATCGTCTCTTTCTCGATCGTTGGATATAAGTAATTTGCAATCAATGTCAAATCATCTGTCTTCAATAGGTCAACATAAACAACACTAAAACGGTTTACAAAGGATTTCGGTAACCCCTTTCTTCCACCACCTTGATACTGTGGATTTTGAGCTGCAAAAACAATGAAATTAGGGTGACGAGTAAAAGATCTATCCAGTTCAGGAATATAGGCCTCACCACGATGGTCAAGACATGCATTCAAACCTTCTAAAACAGATTGTGAAGCCAAGTTCATTTCATCAAGAAGAACCCATTCACCTTTTTGCATAGCTCGTAAAAATGGTGCGTCACGCCAGACAAACTCTCCGCTTCTCTCACCCGGTGTATCTGAACCAAATAAATCAACCAGATCTGTTTGTTCAGATAAATTGATACGGGTCAATTTGTTATCTGTTATGGAAGCTAAAGCAGTAATAAGACTTGTTTTCCCAACACCAGGACTACCTTCTAGAAGAATGGGTTTCTTCACCTGGAGGGCTCTAATAACCCTCATTAAGTTCATTTTTGTCGTTGGTGCTGATAAATTAAAAGATGGAGTTTCTTGAATTGTACTATTCCTGTTTATCGAAAATGGTCCAACACTCAAAATTTCATTAGAGATATTGACATCAGAAACATTTTTAACGTAGTCAGCCAAAGGCTTTTTGGCAAATTTAGAAAGAGCATCTAAACAATGTGATTTCAATTGGTTAAGTGTTTCCTCTGATTCAGCCAAATATGCTGTATTGTTCGTACCCAATGCATCGATGAAGACCATCATGGCACCTTGTACTAATAATAAATATGGATCCTGGATTTCCTCGTGGGTACTGTTAATGAATTCAACCCATGCTAAAATATCACGTAAGGAAATTATACCATTTGTTGCATTACCACCACCGAACTTCTTACCAAACCATTCAGAGAAATCAGTTATAGCAGAGGCAATATTACTAATTCCAGATAGTAATCTGGATGAAACTATCAGATTGACATCATCGAAATTCTCCATAGAAGGAACCCATATTTCAGTGAAACGATTTCTTAAGGCTGGCGATAACTCTTTCTTCCCATAGTCACCACCTGGGTTCATAGTAGCGAAAAATTGGAAACCTTCTGTGGCAGTAACAAAATTATCAGTGACACCTTTTTCGGCTAGTAAAATACTTCTTTCTGGTTCTAAAACACTGTTTAATCTTTCTAGTACGGAATCGTCAGCTAGTGAAATTTCATCTAATAAAAAGAAATTACCAGTTTTCATTGCGTGGATTAAAGGTCCATCACTCCATTCAAATAAAATTCTTAATCTATCACGAAGTTTGGAAATGTTATCCTTTGTTTCACTGCTTAGGGTAGATTTATCAAAACTATTATACAACTTTAGCAACTGATCGATATCATCTATATCAGAATTCAAAACATTTTGTAATTGGCCAAGGAGTTTCCCCTGTAATTCCGAACGATTACGCACTGGCCTTTGGGCACCAAGTATATCACCTGTCTCTGTATTTTGATGTGCATTCAAAGTAATTAAGTTCTTCTTCAAATACGAAGCAAGTATTTGACAGATAGTGGTCTTACCACAACCTGTTTCACCGACAAGTAATATTGGTTCATTATTCTTTAGACAAGTTGAAACTAAAACAGCTAGACGGCGCATAGCACCTGTCCAAACAATTGTATTCTCATTTTCTAGACTTTTGTTCTCTAAACTCTCATAATAAGTATTCATATCAAGTTTAACCTTCATTACTTTCATTAGAATATTTTGTATCACCACCTTTTCTTGAGGTGTTCTACAACGTTCTGCAAGTAACATGTACCCATTCGCAGCCAATTGTTCATAACCGACAGCTTCTCTTAAGGCCCAGCGAAACAAATCACGTAATGTTGCAAAACTGTTCTTTTGTTCGAATAATCTAGATGCAGATCTTTCTATAGACAGTTGGCGGTAAACTTCGACAATCTTTTTAGCATATGATGGGGCAATTCGACATCTTTCGCGTAAAATAATTTCCAACTCATCTTGAGGAATATCATCGAAATGTAACTCTAAAAATCTGTTTCTAAAAGCTCTGGAGAGTACTTTACGGCCACCGTATACGCCTGGAGGGTTTTGGGTGGCAAAAAGCATAAAATCAGGGTGTGGGTGGATAACTTCTTGTGTCTCTGGAATGAAAAGTTCTCTGTTATCATCTAAAAGTCTATTAAGTGCCTCAAGGACATCAGTTGGAGCAAGATTTAATTCATCCAAAACAATCCAATAACCATTTCTCAAAGCCTCCACCAATACACCTTCCCTAAATGCTAGTTTGCCACTATCATCGGCAATATATGTACCAAGGTACTCTTGAAGATCTGTATGTTCATGATTGTTGATACGCACAAATTTGTGACCAGTAATATCCGCTAAATATTTGATCATACTTGTTTTACCTGAGGATGTTGGTCCTTGTACCAAAATTGGGAATCTTCTACTGGACGTTGCTCTTACCAGATTCATCATATTTTTTTCAACAAATGGGGTGATAATATAATGAGCTTGTTCTTTGATTTCTTCGTTACCTTTCTTCATCCAATAGTAATTAAATTTAATGTAATCAGATCCTGGAGCTGGTGGTACCTTTCTTAGAATAGACTTTACATTTTTAACTCTCCCAAGAAGATGCTTTTCAATGATTGGTTCTAGTATTTTAGCAGATTTCTGATCTAAAAGTGTAAGAAAACTCATACAAAACCCATCATATAACGAACGACGTAAACCGTAGATGTGGATGATATCACGCACATATAATAGAGTTCTTGTTAGTGTACGAATACTAAAATGTGGCTTTTGATTTGAACCGTCGACAACCCTATTATTTTCAGATAGTTTCTTTGCCTCAAGATATAACTCTGCTATATCATTTCCTATCCACTCATCACTGGAGCTGTATTTTCCAATGTATTTGTCAATAATAGATAATAGGTCTCTGATATCATTATCTGGTGAGTGTACATAAATTTCTGTAAACTTCGATCTTATACCAGACGGTAAGTCACGTTTACCAACATCTGTTGCTGGATTCATACAAGCAAATAAACGGAAGTCCGGGTGGGCATGTACTGGTTCAATGTCACCTTTTTCGGATAATAGAATACTTCTGGATGTTGCTTCTGCTAATAGATCTGATATACTTTCTAAAGTGTCAGCAGATGCAAGATTTATTTCATCAAGTAAAAGCCATTCACCGTTTCTGACTGCCTTCACAAGAGAACCCTCGATGAAGTCGAAAACAAAAGAGCTTTCGATAGAACTGGACTGTGCTTCAAATTTCTCCACTTCTACTTTAAAATCGTTCCATTGTTGTAATAGTACAGTTTTCTCATGAGAATCTAAACTTTTCTTCTTTTTCTTCACTGGTTCCTCTTTGTCGGTATTTGTGACCGCTGGCTTTAAAATGCTTACTGCCATCTTGAATGCTTCATTCCACAATCTAACAACATTTTTCCATTGACTTTTGTTGAAGCATTTATGCAGCATCTTGTGGAATTTCAGATTCTTTTTAAGAGAAAATGTACTTTCAAACAATATTTCAAACGTCTCTTGAACTGGGACAGCAATTGACTTTGAATTAACAGGTTTGTATCCACCTAAGAGATCACCGGTTTCTGTTTGTTGCGAAACATTTATAACTGTCAGGGTTTTATTAAGACGTTTGGATAGTTGTTGAACAACAGTTGTTTTCCCAGTCCCAGTTTCACCAACAAGCAGTACTGGTTCGGTCATTCTAACAGAGACAGCAATTTGTTCCATAAGACGTAAAGAATGGTTAGTCATTGCAAACGATGTAGAGTTGACAGACTTCTTCATTAATGCAGATTTGGATTTTTCTAATTGTGTTCTACCGATGCAAATGTGATCATCAAAATCTTCGAATCCAGGGATATGTTTACCTAAAAATAATGAAATTCTTGAAGATGCAATTTCCAAAGACTCACCAATAGTGTGTATGATAGGCTCCAGTGCTTTTAATTCACCTATAGAGCTAGCAAAGCAGTCTACAGCTTCCGAAAAGATGTTGTCATATATTGATGATTCGATTAATTGATCTGGTTTAGTAATATTGTTACTGTTAAATAACACTTCTAGTCTTTGGCAAAGTTTAACAAGATCTCTGGTAGATGTACCTCTTGCATGTGCACCCCTGTTTAGGGAAATAAATTTTGGATTCTCGTATATTTTCTTCACAGAATCATATGTCACAATTAATCGTGGAACTAATTGAGAAAGAACTGGAAATCTATTACACAAAATTTTGTTTAAATCGTCTGGGTTAATCTCATCCATGAATACGGTATTCCAAATTCTCATACCAATTAAATTTAGATTAAAATCGTTACCTTCCGATATATTTCTATTATCTTCGTTGTTAATTCTCACTGTTGATATTAATTGAAATCCGTTGGCAGCTTTGATAGTTTCACCTCTCGATGGAATTGTAAGTTCACGTTTTTCCAATAGCGACAATAAAATGGATAAAACCTCTGTTGGGGCCTTATCAATATCTTCAATAAGTACCCATCTCCCCTCTTTTACAGCAGTAGTTAGAACACCTGATCTCCATTCGAAGGTACCAGGTTTATCACCGGATGTATACGTACCAATAAGTAACTTTGCGTCTGTCTGTTCCCCTAAATGAATTTTTACTATAGATTTTTCACATCCCATGTACTTACTCAGCTCGTTAATAATGAATGTCTTACCGGCACCAGCCTTACCTATCAGCATGACTGGAGCTGATTTCTGAACTTGTTTGGCAAGCTGACGAAATGTATCAATAGTTTTTTCAGTTGGTACAAATGATGGCGAAGCATCACTACTCAAGTCATTCTGAGTTAATCTAGGTACTAAGATCCCGCAAATTGAGACTACTTTATCTGTTAAATCGTCTGGTTTGATGATAAAATATTTCCCATTGCGAACAGGAACTAAACATTCCTCTACCTCTGGTAGTCGTGAGTAATTTGAAAATCTCTTGGCTTCATTTACATCTAGAAAATAATAATCGATCTCGGAATCGTTATCATATTGACCTAACAATTCATCTTGGGAAGGGCATTTTATTCTAATCATATCAACAGTTGCCTGTTCACCCATATCTAGATATAATGAAACAATTTTGATGGCAAGGAATTTGATTATACTATTTGAAAAACTATTGGTTTCGCTATTAATGAAATTATACAATAAATCAGGGTTAATGTACTTGCTGAAAACTTCTTTATTGTGGTATAATAATCGGTAGTAAGATAGCAGAATCTTGGAAATATCTTGTTCTGATTGTGTAGAAGGATTTTGAAGGATTGTGGTAAAGTGTTCATTTTCACTTTCCAAGAACTCTTCCATTAACGACATGGATAAAGGATAGGTGGTAATAATACTTGCAGCTGCATCGAGAATATGGACAGCATACTCCTTAGGAATGTTCCAAATCCATTGGGATAAAATTTCAAGAAAAATTGGCTTGTAAATGAACAAAAATGCAGGAATGGAGTTCGAAATGAGGATCTCTTTGGATAATTTTAGAAGGTTCTCTTTAGTTGATGAAGCTTTGTTAAATTTAAATAATTCAATATTTTGCTCTTCTGGAAAAATTTCGGTGAATAAAGTTCTTCTCTCCTTCACCTTTTGTAAGTCTAAGAAGACATAATCTGGGGAAGTCATATCCTTCGGTAATAACTATTTGGAAAATGTTGATTATATCTTTTTCGTTTTCTTGCACTGTAGCAGTTAGATGATCTAGTGATGTGACAAAAAATGTAAGAAAGGAATTAATAGCTTAGTATTTACCTTATTTGAATTATTTCGTAATATTAATGCCTTCAAAACTATTTAAAAACTAAACTTAGTTATGTAACCTTTGGAACTATATCTTATTGGAGGGCCTCCCAAAAATATGTTACTGTTTTGAAAATTCAGCGCCTGCTCATCGCACAAAATTTTTCATGGATCGTTAACAATGAGAAGAAGCGCATTGACTTTTGAGCCGGAGAAAAAAAAGAAAAGAGTTAGTTTAAGTGCAGTAGGTAGGTAGGTACCTTTGCGCTGGAGGCTATGAAAGTCAAAAACCTGATTAAGATAATACTTCAACAAACAAGTAATAAATAAATGTTATATTAAAGTATGGTTTGAACAAACTAATATCAAGAGAGTAAATCTAAATCTATTCAGTAATGTCAAAGCATACTACTGGTCTTATGCCAGCAGAACTAAAAACACAATCAGCCCAATTTCAAGATAGGTATAAAATTTTACAAAAATTATACGATCAGCTAGGAAGATGCCGTTTAAAAGCTGATGCACCGAGATTAAAAAGAATGGCAATTGAACTGGAGCTAAGAGTGGCCAAAGCTAGTGCATCACCCCAAAGCTATCGTTTTCATATGAGTGTTTTACTACGAGATCTTCTTAAGGAAAAAGGCAATTTTAAAAAGATCAAAGTTGCAGGGAAGCCCGTCATATCCAGCACCAAAATGACTACTGGTAAACATATTGATGACACTATAACAAGAAATAAGAACTACGTTATGCAAAAATTGGCAGATATGTTAATTGACCCAAAGATATTGGAAAAGCATAAATATATCATGTCGCGGATTCTACCAGATGATTACATTGATAATAGCGAGTATGCTAATTGCGAAAGATGTAATACAAAGTTCAAAAGAACCGAAATTATGCTGGATACTTTATGTACTTACCATCCACAGAAGAAAATTTACAATAAAGATACTAAGACCCATGTGTTCCCATGTTGTGGGGAATCGACGACATCTACCTCTTTTATGCGATTGGGATGCAAAAAAGCAGAACATCATGTCTTCAAAAACGATTCATATCCAGAATTAAGAAAAATAAGTGATTTTTTAAAGACATCTCTTATTGATGGGAAAGAAAATGTTTTAGCTCTCGACTGTGAAATGGCATTTACTTCGAAGGGTTTCGAAATGGTAAGGTTGACTATAGTTGATTTTTTTACAAGTAAGACGTTATTTGACCAAATTGTGGAACCATTCGGGGAAGTTATAGATTTAAATACCTTATTTAGTGGTATCCATTCAGAGGATATGGATAAAGCTGTTCCTTATTTAGATGTTATGGACAGAATTTTGACATCTGATTTGATAAATCGAAACAGTATTTTAATTGGTCATGGTTTAGAAAATGATTTAAATGTCATGCGAATTATTCACCAAAAAATTATTGATACAGCCATTCTGTTTTCTGTTGGGAGATATAAAATATCGTTAAAGAACCTAACTTTTGAAACATTGAGTGAGAAAATTCAAACTGGTGAGCATGACAGTTCACAAGATGCCATTGCAACGATGAATGTTATAAAGAAGAAAATAGGTGTATCGATAAATCAAGTGAAATGGGATGTATAGATCTATCGGAAATTAAGCGCTATATATATCATGTTTAATTTTAATATAGGTAAAAAATACCTTTATGCATATTTTCTCATATGTGATATCACTAGATATCATTATAATACACAATGGCATACGGCGATATTGATTAGGTGAAAATTTTCACAAGATGATATAAAAAGACGCTCCACATAGAATATATATACAGAACGTTAAATTTTCTACCATATGTAAAATATACATATTATAAAGAGAACGATCGATTATCAAGTTTTAATTGTTTTAATTCGGACATTCTTATAATTCAATGATCGATCGGTGTCTTTTATTATATAATATATATAAGTTACATATTAAAGAACATTTAATATTTTATTTATATTATATTAAGAGCTTCCTTTTTATATCATTTTCTTTAAAGGTTTTTACTTCCTCAATCACACCTTTCATCTCTGTTTAGTTTGATTCTTATCAGTGGTTGACTCTTATCAATGGTTGATTCTGATGGGAAAATTTAATATTAGACATATTCTATCTAACTGAACAAATTTTATTATATTATAAGATCAACTTATAGCCGTCTGATCTTTTATATCTTATATAAAAATATGTAAAGTAAATTATGGAAACAATTATATTCATAAATGAAATATTGTTCCATTTATATATGTTGGATTTCTTGTTGTCTTGATTATAAATTCACTCAACGGTGGCGTAAGTAATATATTAGTAAGTTGTTGCGGGATTAACCTATTATCAGATCATTGCGGAATTAACCTTGGTCGTTAACATTCTTATAATATATTTCCGGCAGATTCTTATCAGTTACTGTGCTTAAAGATTTCTTTACCTATTGAACTTAAGTGTTGTGCATATTACTCTTAATTTCTTACAGTACCATTCTTGGTGGAAAAAGAGGTCAATTAGTAAAGTTGTTAGATAAGATTTGGTATTTTTCATTTAATAGGATACTTTTTTAGTAAAGAAACGAAACATTGGCACTTTATTAATTTTCAACATTGAAACAGATTAATCATAATTATCAACTAACTTTTATTTATAAACTACTCTCGAACCCATGTTAAAATTCCAAATAATGTCAGTTTAAAAAGATTACTTTTCAAATTTTTAATTACTATAAGGACTTCCAAATTTTAAAAACTTTGTTCGCGGAGTAACCCTCCGTGGACATTTGGTCAATTTGAAACAATACAGAGATGATCAGCAGTTCCCCTGCATAAGGATGAACCGTTTTACAAAGAGATTTAATTTATTTTTTTGTAAAAATTTTAAACCTCATCAAGTATAAGATTGTAAGACAAAAGTTACTTCTATATATTGTTTTTAGAAACTCTATGAATAATTATACAATTTAAAGATATAAAAGAGTACAAAAAAGTTCGTGGTTCGAAATTCAAACGTATCATTTTTGTTTTGTTTTGTTTTTTTAAAATTTTCTATTAATGAAATGCAAATAATGTATATACCCCCCCTGTGTTGTTATATAAATTCGGTTAATTTGTTAAATTCCTTTAATCCGCTAAAGGAATCGATCTTTATAGCAATAAGCATGATTTTACCATCCTTGATACCTAACTTCCACAATGATTTTAATAGATGAAGTTTCAACCCTGGTGAGTATTTCTTGTTGTCCCTTTCTGATACGTCGTATACAACATCATTAAATTTAGAGTCAGTAATTAATTGACAGATATTTCTGCATTGGACGCCATTAACCTGTATGTCACTGATGGAAATGCATGCAGGTAACACCAAGTGATCTCTCTCTTTACCACCTTTGGAAGCGGCAAATTTTCTTTTATAATTGTTAAGACTTATCCCTTGACGAGACAAGAATGCATTGAATGCCTTATCAAAAACTCTTAGACTTTCTCCAGTAATATCCATATGAATAATCTTATTATATTTATTGAAGATTAGGGAATTTTCATTAGGGTTCAATTGGAAAATTAATTCTGCCGATGAATCGTCAATAAATGGACGTTTATATCTTACCATATCCCAAGGTCTTTGATGTTCGTTAGTCTTCCTTTTCTTCCTTTCTGGTTCGTTATCATTGTTTTCGTTATCACTAGAATTATTACTACTGTTATTACTACTACTATCACATTCATTACCATTAGTGGATGAACTTTTGCAGCCAGTCTTATTACTCATGCATTGATTACTTAGTTGTGAACTAACATGTTTCTCAATGGGACTGGTTAGTCCCTTTGAACTAATATCGTCTAGATGTAATTTTATCTCTGTGACGTCACTGAATGGGTTCGTATTACGAGATACATTAATTAACCTTTGTTCAAGGTTTTGAAAACGATAGTATTTGCATTCTTTAATCAAAGTATCTCTTAAGTCAGGCTTTAAAGTGAGTGTGGCACCACCTAACAAATCTAATAATAGTTGAAAATATTCTGGTGATCTTGAGACAAAATTTGAAGATATTGGCACCACGGATAATTTATTATTAACAAATCTATATTCAATCTCAGAATTAATTGTATTTGAAAATACTTGGAAATAATTATTTGAATCTCCATCACGTCTAAATAATTTTTTCAAAAATTTAAATGATTTCCCACCAATATTCGCATAATAATATGGAGATTCTTTAATATCCGTAGTCAATTTATTAAATCTGTAATAAATAGAATCTGCCAATATCATCGAGTATTCGTCCTCATCGGCAATATCTAAATAATAACCTTGCAGATGTTTTATAATACGTTTAAATGATATGCAGTTTCTGTCTAAGAATAATTCTGTCTTATTGTCATGAGTCGTGAAAAATTCTGTAAAATAATTTGGTGCATCGGAATTAAATGATAAGCCTGTCAATTTGAATGATTCAGTACCCATCTTAATAGTATATATGTTATCATTTGGAAGTCCCATAGTGGTTTTCTCAGTTTTTTTAACATTTGCAATATCAGAAACGTCAATATTTTGAACTGAAGTTGTCATATTTTAATATTTTTAGTTTTACAAAAGTAATTAGTTAATCCTAATATTGGGATTACACTAAAAGTCTTAAGAATTTATAGTAAGTTTTCCTCAACGAAATAAATTTCATACAATAGATGGTTGTTGCTTAGTTACAAGTACATAGATCTATGTGTATATATATATATTAACACTTGATGAAGATAACATGGAGTTTAAAGCAATAAAATGTAGATTGTTAAACATCGCTTATTAATGATGGCGCCTTGCATGTTTTCAGCTCTGGGCATTGTCTTATGGAAGAAATAATATTTATAAATTTTTCATTAAATTCCGTTTCTCACACATAAATGTACGCAGTTACCGTGCGTCAACGCACAACGGAAGAAAAAAAAAGGAATGAAAATTGTCGGCTTATTAATAATACAAAGTGTATATTGGAATTAGTAATCATATTTTGTCACTATCAGTGATAGCAAAAGCTTAAGGAAAATACGGATGATGGATATAGTTGAAAATTTTGATAGTTCATAATACATAAATAAAATATTGTTAAAAAACATGCCAAAATTTACATCGAAGCACGAGTAGATACGAAACAAAGGATGTCCGGGAGATTAACACTTGAGTACAACATAGCTAAGCTGCGCTTGAGTCAACGTAGTTTCCCAAAATATAAAATGTAAACAATTATATAATGAAGAGATCTATTATTGTTGTTATTGTTATTATTATTATTATTTGTTGATGGGAATATTATATAAGATTACAAAAAAAATATAATTGATTTTAGTAGCAATATTATTAAACACACACACAACAAATGTATATATGCATTAATATAATGAAAAAATGTACCGGTAGACATACGAATCGAAAAAACGAGCTAACCATTAAAACCGTAAACAGATACTAAATAGTATTGATGTAGGAAAGGCCAGCTTTATTTAATGTTCTTGATCGTAGATGGATTAGTTTTGGATTGATGTTTATAAAATAATTCTTAAAGAAATATTGGTGGGGTGAAAAAAACGATTGTTAAAACGAACGTGATCAAAAATACAAAAGTTACTAAACATAAAGAATGTTAGCAATTGTTTTTGATACTAAATGAGAATTTAATAAACATTAGAAGAAATATTCTTCGCTAAAGTTTAATAATCTTTTAAAAAAATGAAGAGAAATTCATAACTTATAATAATAGAGCGGCAACACCGGCGAATAGAGCACCAGCAGCTGGTAGAACGTGGTTGGCGGCACCTTCGAAAGAGGTAACAGTGTGAGAAGTAGTACCGTTGGAAGCCTTGGAGGTAGCAGCGGTAGTAGTGTTCTTAGTGACTTGAGCTTCTTCAGTTGGGATTGGACACCAGGTAGTGAATTCAGTGATGACATCGTTAACAGTAACGGTGGCAGTGGAGACTAGAGCTGGAGAAACAGTTTCTTCACAAACGTGTTCTTCACAAGAAGTGATGGTGACTAGAGTGGTGGTCTTTTCAGTGGCGGTAGCGGTGGTGACGTTAGCGGCGGCAGAAGCGACGGCAGATAGAGCGGCGACGGTAGCTAGAGTAGAGAATTGCATTGTAATTTGTTTGTTTTAAAGGGAAGCGAAAGACTTGGTTTTGATGTATTGATATATGATTAAATATATTTATAGTATGGTTTTTTATATCTTAATAAGAAGAAGAGAGAAAATAGAAAAAGTGTAGAGAGAAGAAATTTAAAATTGATGTAAATATGATAATAAACCTTGCTTTATATATGAAAGAGAAATAAAGAAAATTTAAAAATAAATTATTTTTTCAGTTAATTTTCCAATTTGTATTCGATTACAGGTAAAAAATGCACTTGACTAAGGATAATCCAAATAAAATGAAGAAAGAAAATAAAAAAATTATTTTACCTTATCCAAATTTGCGTAGTTGAATGGAAATAAACAACTACCTTCTTCTTCCTTCTCTATCGTTGCAATGTTTTTGTTTTAGTTTGTTAAAAAGACGACAGAAAAGTATGTGTAATTCTTTGCATTCGGTGTGTCCATGTTAGGAAATCAACAAACAACATCAACCTCACCATCACCCACCAACCCCTCTTCTTTTTTCACTTGCGTTACTTTTTCGTTGTCAATTCAGGTTGTTGTTTTTTTGCTACCCTTGCTTTATTGAACCCCGCGCGCAGCATGTAACAAACCAAAACAAATAAGGAGCCAGCTTTTAGCCAAAATGAGCTGAACAGAATAAAACTTTATGTCTGTTATAAGGATAGTTTACTGGTTAAGAAGAATAAAAATGGACTACAACTGTTCTGTGTCTATTTTTATTAATAGCATCAATATTTCGCAATCTACCTCTATCTGAACGAATATTTTTCTTGCTAAGGAAGGGGAAAAGTGATGAGATTTACTAAGTAAACGCGCGCGCAAGAGTCTGGAAGCGACTGGAATTATCTCGCAATTTGAAAAAATTTTCGCTTTAAAAACTGAAAAACATGAATAATGTGTGTAATTGCTGGACCTAAGACATCGGCGTACAATACACTGAGCATCATTCTTAGTACTCCTTCTTTCTATCCTTCGTCCTAAAATTGAAATAAACAATTTTTTCTAATTAATTACAATACCAAAAGAGCGGATTACACATCCTGACAGAGAGATTCCCATGCAGAAATATATATTATTATTGTTTGTTTGTATTTGTTTTTAACCCTAAATAATAGAGCGTGGTATCTTATCTTTGTTTTGTTAAAGTGGTGGTGAGTAACGCGTCTGAGAATGTGTGCTTTTGCCGGCGTTTGTACCCTTTTTTCTGGGCCTACCCTGCCGGAACCCGGGTGGGTCTGTTGTTTGGAATACTTCCTATTCGGGACACGGGATCTGGTGCGAGTTTCTTACTGAAGAAAAAAACTTTTCAAAAAAATATATATATTTATTTATTGCAAAGCAGTAACGACAACTAAAAAAGCTGTTGCGGTCCGTTTTTTTGATGAGAGGAGAGACAAGATCTTTACCTTCTTGTTTGTTAGCGAAATAAACAAGCTAAACTACGCGCTACTGCTATGGCTATTGCTGTTGGCACACTAAATATTTGTTTCTTTTTTGTTACAGAACGTATTTTTTACTGTATGTTGAAACCCAGCAAAAAAATACATAGTAAAGAAAAACAACCGTCCATATATGTTTTACACTCAAACTTGGTGGGTATTCATTCTATCTGTTTATCATCAATTGAAGTGGTGGGGAACACATTCAGATAACTATATAGCTAATGACCCAAAATATTTAAATATGCATTTTTTTTGTTTTTGGGAAGGTAAGCAAGAGGGAGGGGAGACCAACGATAAGGTTGTTTTGCCCGTTCTGTAATGGACCTAAACCTCCCTCCTCTCCCACCCGTCATTTCTTTTCTTCTTCTTGTCTTAATGTGGTCTACTAAATATTCATAATTGCGGAATTTATATACCGGGATTTCAAACAGGTTTGGTTTTTTTCATATCTGTGTATGTAAGGGATTCAGCTATTAAAATAACTCTATTTATAGATTGTTTCGTTCAATGTGATAGTGAGGGTAACACTCTTTGAATTTTTGATGGAATGTGGGGGTAACAGCATTCTGTATCGTTATGGACGAAGCATCTGCCTTGCTAATTAATTTAATTTTTTCTGATTTTCAAGCCGGACATTAATTGGTGTTTATTTTTTTAGCTTGTTTTTTCGAAGTGGTGGGAAATTACGCCATTGTGGAGCAGCTTTTGGGATTTACTAAACGTTATCGAACTATGCTAGCAACTAAACCAAAAAAATAACTAACTACTGCACATAACAAGTTTAAGTAACATATATGCATGTATATGTATATAGTATATATCAATTGTTCTTATTAACTAAGATATTCTTCATCTTGTTAAATTAGATTATATCGATAGATAGAGAAAGCAAATATAACCAAAACAAAGATGACATCGCATGAAGAATTTATTAGAACACAGATCTTTGGAACTGTATTCGAAATCACTAATAGGTATACAGACTTAAACCCCGTTGGGATGGGTGCATTTGGTCTTGTATGTTCTGCTACCGATACTTTAACAAGTCAACCTGTTGCAATTAAAAAAATTATGAAACCATTTTCAACTGCAGTATTGGCCAAAAGAACATATAGAGAATTAAAATTATTAAAACATTTAAGACATGAAAATTTAATCGGTTTACAAGATATCTTTTTATCTCCTTTAGAAGATATTTATTTCGTTACAGAATTACAAGGTACTGATTTACATAGATTATTACAAACTAGACCCTTAGAGAAACAATTCGTTCAATATTTCTTATATCAAATTTTACGTGGTTTGAAATATGTTCATTCAGCTGGCGTGATTCATAGAGATTTAAAACCAAGTAATATCTTAATTAATGAAAATTGTGATTTGAAAATTTGCGATTTTGGTTTAGCAAGAATTCAAGATCCACAAATGACAGGTTATGTATCAACAAGATATTATAGAGCTCCCGAAATTATGTTAACTTGGCAAAAATATGATGTCGAAGTTGACATTTGGTCTGCAGGTTGTATCTTTGCAGAAATGATCGAAGGAAAACCTTTATTCCCAGGTAAAGATCATGTCCATCAATTCTCTATTATTACTGATTTGTTAGGTTCCCCACCAGAAGACGTTATTAATACGATATGTTCTGAAAATACTTTGAAATTTGTAACATCTTTACCTCATAGAGATTCTGTACCATTCAGTCAACGATTTAAAAATGTGGAGCCAGATGCTGTGGATCTCCTTGAAAAAATGTTAGTCTTTGATCCTAAAAAGAGAATTACAGCAGCAGATGCATTAACTCATCCTTATCTAGCTCCATATCATGATCCAACTGATGAACCTGTCGCTGATGCTAAATTTGATTGGCATTTCAATGACGCAGATTTACCTGTAGATACCTGGAGAGTCATGATGTATTCAGAAATTCTAGATTTCCATAAGATTGGTGGTACTAACGGACAAATTGATACAAATGCTACTTTTGATGATCAAGTTGCAGCTGCTACTGCTGCAGCTGCTCAAGCTCAAGCTCAGGCACATGCTCATGCTCGTGCACAAGCACAAGCACAAAATCAACAATCCGGTACTCAAGTCGAGTCACAGGTTACAGGAACTACTTCTTCAACATCTGGTAAGACAGCTGATGGTGATCCAAGCAATAAAAATAATACTAATGAGCATGATACAATAACTACATTTGCTAATCAAGCCATTCATTATGCAAATGAATTCGAACAATCTTGATTGATATCATCATCATCATCATCATCATCATCATCATCATCATTATTACGATCGAATAAAAGTATTACGTCGCATATTCATTATGCCATGTCTAGATGTTATTTTGTATTGATATAACTCTGTAAATGAATGTACAAACTACTACATGTAGTGTAGCATTAATTCCATAATACAAATATGTAATTTTATTTTTACCAACGTATATATTGTCATCTATGATTATTTTCATGTCTCTATTAAAAAGAAATTCCCATCATTAAAAGAGATATATAAACCTTTTCATATTCTACGTATATACCCTCAATTTTCTTTTTTTTTACTATAAAGCCAGTGGTTTCCAAAAAACTGTAAATCAAAGAGGTACTAAACTCCTTCAATTATTTTATTATTGTGCTGCAGTTGATCGCATTGCGCATGACAAGGATCTTTCTTATTTATTAATTAGCCCTGAATGACAAAAAAAATAAGGGGGCATTATACTCAGCCCTTTGTCATAGTACTATCCAAACGGCTGACAATATAATGGAAAACTAGATAAATCCCGTTTTACTCCCCATTCCCTGAATTTCCTATTACCTATCCATTTTAGTAAATAAACTTCGCATAAGTTATTTATAGATTTTTCTGGATTAGGATTTTAGTCTTCGGTGAAAAAAGCTAAATTTCTAAGGTTTTTTCATTTACCCAATTAGGAATATTGCTGGTATTTACAAAGAAAATCCCGCAGTTCCCACTCAAGCAACCCAGCCTTCTTTATTGATAGAATTAATTACATGAAAAGAATCCAGATTTGCCATTTCTTTTTCTCCCCCGCTCAAGTTATTTTTAGATTGGCAGCAGCAATTCTGAAAAGAAAAAAAGAAACTTTTAATGTATCTGACATTATTTCTCATTACAATTCCTAATATGATGAAAATGGGCTCACACAATGAATTAATGTATGTGTTTGTATTTTTTCAGTTGAGTCATCGATAATTTTTCCTTTATTGAATACTAAATTACGTTCATCTTTTTTTTTTAGTTTTAACAAGGGAGGATAATTATACCAACAACGGTTACATTTGAAATTTTCGGCGTTAGTTTTCATAAGAATAAGATATAAATCTGGACTTTTACTATATATCAATATTATACATCCCTTGTCCGAATTTACTGATCCTTGATATGTTCTGTATTTAGCAGTTTGGATCCTATATGTTATTGAATCTCAAAAAATCAGTACTTTAAATCCTTGCTTCTTTTATCCCTTGTAAAATTTATTGTTCTAATTGTAAATTAGGGATGACGGGAATTTCACCTCGCTAGATAACGGTTACACCCTATTGAAACAGCAATTTTTATAATTAGATAGCCAGACCTTTGCAATAGTAATAATTTAATTAATTGTTTGAAATGTCTTTAAAAATAATAGGAAACTACCATATATTCATATCTAAACCATTGTTACAACTACAAAACGGCTTTAATGGAGGGTTGGCAATCTACTAAGATTGTGATGAGTTATGGTTTCACGCCTCTTAATATATTATGAAATTTTGTGAGTACTCGACATTTTAAAAACTGAATGTGTCAAGCATTGTTTATCCTATATAATATACATTTATATTATAGATATTCAATGGAACACCACCTACTAAACGATGTGGTAAATTAAAATTAACAATCCAGTATCTTCCAAAACCAATCAAAGTTCTATCATCACCATTCATTAACTTTTTAACCTCATTTGGATGCAACGTCAAGTTACCTGCAGATACAGTATTTCTTGCTGACACTTTGAAATCCTCGATATATTGTTTGATTTCGGAAATTGCCAACGCACATTTCAAAGTTCTTAACCTTTTCTGAAATTTGTTTGAATGAGTCGTTCTAATAAATGTTATCAGAGCCGAAACAAATAATAGGCCATCTCCAGTTAGAATGTCAGCGTTAGATTGTCTACCTAATGTCCATAGTAACACGACCACATAGGATTTATTGTCATGGATTCTCTTGAAAATTGGTCTATATGCGTCAACTGATTCTTAGCTCCAAATACCCGAAACATGGCTAAAAAACGCCGACCTTCTTGGAAATAAAAGTTACTTAAGTATTAAGTAAAATATCTGGGAATTTACTAAAGTGGCTGTAATACTCAGCTAAGGGTTCGGAGTTTGGAACGTTACCTGAACTGGTTACTCCCAGTCTGGGAACAGTCGGCATAACAGCACGATGGATAAGCTCCGTGTTACAGCCTTTGAAATGTTTGAATATGTTATTGTCCTTTAAGACAACTAGCTTGAACGGAACTGAAACATGTGATACTTTTGACATATCTCTTTTATCACTATATATGTCATCGCTACAGTAATGGGACACCCACAATCTTCTTAAATATGAACCACTCCATTTCGGAAAATCTTTCAAAGCATTTAATTGTGAATAAATTAAGAAAAAGGTAAACATATTTACATTTTAAATTAAATAAACAAGAAGGATTAAAAATAGAAATCAATATGTATGTAGTCAGAACAAATGAATAAGATCCTAATGTTTTAACATAGGTAAATCCGAAGGTCCTTGTTTTTTTAAAGGAAAAAAACAGGAGAGGTTTTAGTGCGTTAATACCTTTATATATATTAAGAGAAAGATTATCAGTTTTATGTTATATGCATAAAATAAAATTTGAAAGTAGTGATTTCGTAATGCCTAAAAGTATTATTTGGATACATACCATTGTAAAAAACTTTATTAAGTTTTAATATAGATTCCTTTATAATCTGTAAATATTTCTTACAAATTTTTACATTTCGTATCACCTAATACTTATTCAACATGGAAAGATTAAACCCGTTGAGTCGAGATTATGTTATAGCAGATAAACTTTTAGTACCAAATATTTATAGCTAGTGATATATTAGTGAGCAGGTCATTAATCCTTCAAAGGTAGTGTAAACGTAAGTTTGAAATCGAGAATATACGATTAGTATTCGAGTTGAAATTATCGGACATAGTTATAGATATTCAAATTTATAATCTTGTAGTTTATTTTATGTTATATGAAGTAAGTCTATATAAGGAAGATTGTATATATATAAAGCTAGAATATGTGGTCCTTTTATACTTTTGGAAAAGGAAAACAGTCTACCAAATATTGATAGTATTTTTACTAAACATTCTTGAAACATGTTCTAGACACTTATGAAACAATTAGTAATACTTGCTTACTAATCATTCTTAAAGAATGTTCTAGAATCATATTGAACAGTTAGTAATAATTTCTTACTAAACATAAAATTGTAATAACTAAGTATTGCTACTTTCTATATTATAACACATCAAACCTCAAGCTACACCATTCACCTCTATACCTAATACCTTAAATAATGAACGAATATAAGTCTAACCACAGTATGTCAGCTTCAGCTCACATTCGAAATTAGATTCTATTCGTTCTATAAATTATATATAATATAAAGAGACCAATCGATTATCGTATTAAAAAATGTCCGAATTAAATATAGTAAAGCTTGAAGAGACTAATAGAGGTAAACACTCTATCTCAGTTTGTCTACAACATTGTGTATCCACAGTAACTGTCGGAAATATATTATAAGAGGGATAATGACCAAGGTTATGATCTATTGATAGATTCATCCCGCAATGATCTAACAATAGGTTCATCCCGCAACAACTTAATAATAGATTACTTACGCCACTGTCGAGTGAGTTTATAATCACGACAATGATAATCCAACATATATAAATGGAACAATATTTCATTTATGAATATAATTGTTTCCATAATTTACTTTATATATTTTTGTATAAGATATAAAACCTCAGACGACTATAAGTTGATTTTGTAATATAATAAAATTTGTTCAGTTAAATAGAAGATGTCTAATATTCAATTTTCCCATCAGTAACCTATTATTAAGTCATGTCGCAGTTGTGTCCCAAATAATTCTTATATATATTTTATATTGCTTTCGAGTCAATATTTTTAAATTAATTGGGCGTGTGGTCTAGTGGTATGATTCTCGCTTTGGGTTCTAAACTCGAATATGTGAGAGGCCCTGGGTTCAATTCCCAGTATGCCCCTTTTTTCTTTTTACACAAAAGAGCCGCAGAGCTTCATTTTATTTTTCATGAGATGTATGTAGCTCTTCAAATGTTGTTGTCCCTTTTGCTGTATTTGTAATAATGAAAATAACTTAATATTTGTTGTTTTTTTTCTGTTAAATTCAACCAAATTAACCTCAAACCTTATAAATGCTAACCCCTGGTTAGTAATCTTACAGACCATGTATGTCTTGCATAAATGGATTTCCCTTTTTTGCATAGGACTGATTAAATTTTCCACACCAAAAAGAGAGTTTGAAAATATATATAAGTACTAAATATGGAAAAAATAATTTAGTCATCATTTCGTTATATTTTTATTTATCTAATTTATTTGTCTGTCTTAGTTGTGTCATCCGGAACTACATATTCCTCTTTTTCATCTTCCGTTAATATCAAATCGTCAGCAGTCATACTATCCGAGTTTGAATTTTCATCTCTTGGAATGAAGTTACTAGATTTCTCCTGTTCTTTAGAGCTAAAACTCTCATCCTGGTTTACCTTTGCAGAACTAAACGATTCATTGTTGTCATCGTCATCGCTACTTTCATTTAAGTCCCTTTGATGATTATCACGATGCAATCCAAGACCTAATAGGGCATTTTCAATAGCTTTTCTTGTTGAATTTTGTTGTAAATTTGTATTCGTTGTGTTGTCGTCATTTTTCGTTTTTTTGGAATTGTTAGAGCTACCTTTAGATATAACTGAATTGGCTGTATCATTAGTATCGTTATTCAAACATGTTGCATCTTCATTATTTTTAATTTTCTTCCTGTTAAAGTAGTCCTTCCACGATGACCAAACATTCTCCTTTGGAATGGGTTCATTATCATTGTGAGTTTTCTTTTCATTATCAACTGTATTTCCATTACTTACCACCTTCGACACTTGTTCATCTTCTATACTTTTGTTTGAAGGCGCATCAGTGGATGGGTGCTTTCTGAGATTTTGGAATGCCGAGATCAGTTTCTGTTGAAATATTACAAAGTTATCAACACCATTATAGGCATGCTTTGGAACAAACAAATCAAAAAGTCTATCATCTGTCAATTTGTTGAAAATTTCATAATTCCTTGTAGTTTCCCACATGTTTACCCAATGGATATTATATAAACTCCAGGGATTCAAATTTAGATAATCTTGAGGTATGCTTTGTAATGCAACTGGGTTATCTTTGTTGGAATTCACATAGTCAAAAAGTTTTACAGAGGAGAGAAGACCAGTTATATAATCTTCAAACTGCCATCTTATAAAGTCTTCACTACCTTTGAATTGTGAATTCTTGGGTGTTTCATCATCATTTTCGTTCCACGTTTCTTCGACGATGGCAACAATAGATTCAATCCATTTCTTATCATGTCCAGTAAGTTGTAAAGGTCCATCTAATGATTTATTAATTATCTCTAGTGACAGAGTATCAACATTCACCAATATATCACATAATTCATCTCTTCTTTCAAAAAGTAACGAATTAGAAGAACCGACAACGAAAAAATTAGTCTTCTCCGATTTAATATCATCAACTTGTTGGAGTGGTGTATATGGTGAAAATAAGCCACCTTTCTGGAATATTTGTAATGGCAATCCTAAAAACTTTAAAACCGACTTACGATCACTTGATTTAAATGATGTGGCTCTTTCCATCTTTGATATATCCTTATACGTTAGGGGGCTCCCACTATCCCGTAAATCTAATAATAAAGACGGTATGAGACTAATCAAACTGAACTGTAAATTGCACAAGTATTCCACATTGCTCCCATAAAATATAATTTTTTTCTCTAATATCATTGCCTTCAATAATATTAAAACATCCTTTTTGAAATCATGTACAACCTTCCGTAGACATAATCCAATATACAGTCTATTCGCGGAATTTGATATGTCTTCTGTCGAAGAGGATTTATAGAGCACTTTCAAATTGTCATATAGGGATACCAATATCTGTTTATCTGTAAAATCATGTTGAAGAAAGTAAGCATTTGTAACGATACTTAATTTATCTCTAATTTGACCAAATATTGGTTCACGAAATACTACTACGATTGCTTTTTGGACGGTGGAACGTGTGACATCTTTATCCTTTGTTAGTAAATCGTCAGTTTTAATTTGTCTAGAGCAAGATATGGCGAATAACGTCGAGTAATTATTCACATCATTTGCAGAAAGTTCGGTAGCTCCATTTATTGGGCTACAATGATTATCTTCGTCGTATAATAAAGTGAAATAGGTGAATGTTTCCTCGAATGAATGGGACCCATCTGGAAGAGCTTGAAAGGGTAAATTTGTCCAAAGTCCATCCTTCTTTACCCCATCCGGTAACCCGTGCCAATACTCAATTTCAGGGCCTCTCTTATGATGAAAATCCACCAAACATATGCCAAATATCACAGAACTGTCAGAATTTTCCATGTTTGATAGTAATAATTTTGCTTTAAGCTTCGCTCCTTCAATTTTGATGTAATGTAAAGAATAAAGCTAAGTTTCAAAATAAAATTCACCCAAGAAAATATAACAATTCTTATCTTAGCACAGTATTATAAAATAAAACTTCATTGGCATCTTTTGTTAATATATCCCAACGTTTATCCAAAAATATACCGATAAGAGGTGTTGTGGCTATCTATACCTTGAAGAAATGTTCCATGAACCAAAAAAAAAAGTCGCATCGCCCTCCGAAAAGGAGAATTATTCGAATATAATATTTATTATAACAATGAACGTTGAAAGGACCAATAGTTAAAGAGTCCAATTGGAACCCCTTTTGGCTTTGAATTGACATTTCATGTATTGAATTTGTAGACTACTAAGATAATCACTACAATGGCATACAAACTACGAACGCTTGAGGATGGCTCAGGTGTGTGTGTTGGGACAGTAATTCGCTTTGAGACTGTTACGATATTACTGGATCCAGCATGGTCCAATTCAAAGGTACCATATGATAAGTCAGTGTCCTTTTGGGCTTCGATTATTCCTGATGTGGATATTATATTGATATCTCAATCAACAGTTGATTGTTTAGGAGCATATCCTTTACTTTACTATAATTTTCTTTCCCATTTTATCTCTAGAATACATGTATACACTACATTACCCATAACAAATCTAGGAAGGGTCGCTACAATTGATTTATATGTTTCAGGAGGTGTGGCAGGGCCATATGCTTCAAACGAAATGGATATTGATGACATTGAATCAGCATTTGATTTTATTGAAGCCTTGAAGTTTTCTCAGGATGTCGATTTGAGATCCAGATATGATGGACTGTCAATGACAGCTTATAGTTCTGGTTACTCACCTGGCTCTTCCATTTGGTGTATAACTAATTACTCTGAGAAGTTATTGTATGCGAAAAATTGGAATCATTCGAAGAGTACTATTCTAAATGCTGCGGCCTTGTTGGACAGTAGTGGTAAGTCATTATCAGCCCTAAGTAGACCATCTAGCGTTATCACTAGTTTGACTCAGTTTGGTTCATCTCGGCCTTTAAAGAGACGTGTAAATATGTTTAATGAGACTTTGAGGAAATCATTGATGGACGGCGGTTCTGTTATAATACCGTGTGAAATTGGTGGGAATTTCTTAGATTTATTAGCAATGACACACAATTTTCTGTATGAAAGATCGAATAATGGGAAACAATCAAAGGTACCTATATTACTAGTATCATATGCTAAAGGGAGAACGGTGACCTACGCACAATCTATGATGGAATGGTTATCCTCAACTATCATTAAGAAATGGGAAAATAGAAATGGTCGGTCACCCTTTGATGTCAATAATATATTGAAGCCAGTTACTCCAAAAGAAATCTTGAAACAAAAAGGTCCTTCTATTTGCTTTGTTTCAGAAGTTGATTCATGTATTTCTGAAACAATGAAAAATTTGAGTGAAATATCTAATGTAACAGTGTTATTAACATCCAACCGTGAGAACAACCAACCAATTCTTGACAAGATGAAAGTAGAATGGTTGGAACATGCAAATGGTAAGGTACAGGAGGGGGCAAATATTAGTTACTCAACTACTGCAGAATTCGAAATTGCCAATCTGAAGCCTCTAAAAGATGAGTCGTTGATTGAATTTAATGAGAAGATCGACCGAAGACGAAAGCAAAGAAAAGAAGATGAGATAGTTTTACGGAAGGAGTCAAAATTGTCTGGTAGTTTTGCGCACTCGTTTGGTGATGGGACCATTGTTTCACCTGACGGGACTAATAGGGTTATTGGAGATGTGAATGGTGAGGATGACGATGATGATGATGAAGATGACGATGATCTCATTGATATATTAAAAGGTAAAGGTAAGAATAATAAAGAACATGAGATACCTATGGATACAATCATCTTGCCAAATTCGTCGATTAAGAACAAAATGTTCCAATTCAAACCGGTAAAGCATAAGATTGATGAATATGGTTCTTTTGTAAATATAGATCAACTAATTCCAAAGGAAAGCAAAGAACAAGAAGAAGATAAAATTAGTAGTCAAAAGAGAAATGTACGAGACAATGAAGATGAGAAAGAGAATAATTCTGAAGCAACAAATCGTTCAAAGAAACAAAAGAAAGATAGACAAACTGAAAAAGAGAATGCGGAAAGAAAGAAAAAAGAAAAGATGAAATTTGACAACCTTGAATATCTAGATGCCAAGAATCATCCATGTTTAAGAATATTTCAAAAGGAGACGGCGACCATTTCATGTCAGTTATCATTCATAAATCTAGACAATGTTGTTGATCAAAGATCAGCGTCAGTTATATGGCCTACCTTGAAACCTAGGAAAATTATACTACTTGGTTCTAAAGAAATACAAGATGAAAATGTTGTATCCATTCTACTTAAAAGAAAAATTGAAATGGTTGACATACCATACAATGAAAACGTCGAGTTTGATACCATAGTGAAGACGTTGGATATTAGCTTAGATATAGAATTGGATCAATCTTTAAGATGGCAAAGGATTGGAGAAGGTCATACTGTGGCGCATGTTATTGGTAGAATAGTAAAAGAAGCTCCATCACAAAAATCTGGTTCAATGAGAAGTAAGCTTGTACTAAAACCGATAATAACCAATAATAAAAGGCATACTAATGGATCACTATCCATTGGTGATATCAGACTTGCAGAAGTGAGAAGAAAACTAATGGAACTAAACCATAAAGCAGAATTCAAGGGAGAAGGTACATTGGTAGTAGATGGTCAAGTTGCTGTCAGAAAGGTAAGCGATGGAGAAACCGTCATTAATGGGTTCCCTTCTGACATATTTGACACAGTAAAATCAACAATTACAGAAATGCTTGCGAAAGTTTAGGGTATTAGTATTTTTAACTTAGGTATAAATGAAATAATAACAATATATACATATATGTTCGTCAGCATTAATGGCACTTGTTTATATGAATAACATTTTAAAGTGAATTATTCTCGCTTTTCACGGTTTTCGGGAAATGCAATGAGCTTAAGAAAACTTCATGATTTTTATTTCGGATGATTACTTTTCTAATACATGTTTCACAGATGGTTATTAATTAAAGATATTGCACGACAAGTTAGAGTGATAGTCGTTTTTTGTTAGCAGTTATTGTTACGATATTAATACCAAAATCTAATAAGCAGATAGCAGGATATTACACAATATGGCTAACATAATAAATAAAGTACCAGGCCATATTAATTTTTGGGATGATGTTTCAGCTGACAACTCAACTAAAGAGACCTCTAACCAATTACCAACAGCTATAACTGGAGCCCTAACATTTGAGCAAATGGATGCTTATGAAGCATACTTTCGGATCGAAGAAATAACTGAACTATTGAGAAGAGACACATTGCCTCTACCGAAATGGTTTACAAGAATGCCTAGTCCGAATCCTGTCTATGATGCAGATGGGAAAAGAACTAATACAGATGAACAAAGATATAGAAAATGTTTAGAAGATGAAAGATATAGGCTTGTAGAAATTGCTCTGAAGATGATACCGTTTTATGTTCCACCTCAAGATTATGTTAGGCCCACCAAATTCCAGGAAAAATATTACATTCCTGTAGACCAGTATAGTGGAATTAATTTTGTTGGATTATTATTAGGACCTCGTGGTAATACATTGAAGAAGTTACAAGAAAGTTCGAAGTGCAAGATTGCAATAAGAGGTAGAGGTTCTGTGAAAGAAGGTAAACATTCTAACGATTTACCAAAGGGCGCAACAAATATGGAAGATCCATTACATTGCTTAATAATAGCAGATTCGGAGGAGAAAGTGCAAGAGGGTATTAAGGCTTGTCAAGCAATCGTTATTAGAGCTGTTACATCTCCAGAAGGTCAAAATGATTTGAAGAGGGGTCAATTAAGGGAACTAGCGGAGTTGAACGGTACGTTGCGAGAAGATGATAGACCTTGTTCAATATGTGGCTTAAAGGGCCACATGAAATATGACTGTCCCAATAGAGTTTCGTTTGCCCAACAGGTTTTGTGTAACAACTGTGGTCAGACAGGTCATACGACGAGGGATTGTCCCTCATATTCCAATAAGTATAATGCACCATCGCTACCTAATACTGGTCGTGATATGGATACTAATACATTCCAGGGATCGAACGATAACAAAGGTACTATTCACACGGGAAACTCCAGATATAGTGCCATAAACCAAAGTGGTAGTGGTAAATATGACCGTGGAACACAATATCAATCTAGATTTGGCAATAATAATGGAGGCTCTCGGTACAATAGATATTCTGATTCAAATAATGGACAGCAAGCACAGAATGTGAGATTATCATATGAGGAATCTAGTAATATAGGTACTACGCCACCACAACTACAGCAAGCTATAGTACATTCTGATCGCTCCAATGTTAACAGAGATAGAGCAGCTCCTGCTCTATCATCATCTAGTAATCTTCCTCCTGGGTTGGATACTTTCAATGAGCCAGCAAGATTAAGCCCTAACATGGTACCACCTGGGTTAGATTCTACCTCAAATGCACCTCCTGGATTAGATTCTACCTCAAATGTACCACCTGGATTAGATTCTGTATCGAACTTGCCACCCGGATTGAGTTCGGTATCAAGCGCACCTCCTGGATTGGATTCTTTGTCAAATGATTTGAATTTACCTCCAGGAATCCCGGATAATGGTCCAAGAAATACAGGAGATACTCCAGAATTATCAGGCCCGCCAGGTTTATAATGACGACGAATCCCTCATTCTCTATAAATTACTTTGATAGTAATGCACATTACAGGGGATATGGACTAATCGATGCATTAATAGAATATTTATATGTATATAAAGTTGAAAAACCTTTTATAAATATTGTTTTCAAGTGAATAGACATATGGCTTACATTTCGTGTGTCTCATCCTTCTTATCTTCTTCTTCTTCTTCTTCTTCTTCTTCTTCTTCTTCTTCTTCTTCTTCTTTCCATTTCTTTGCGAAAGCAAGAAAACGAGATACGTTCACCTTTCCAGAAGGCGAAGAATCGTCTGGAAACACATAATCGGTATATTCCCTTTGAATGCCATTTTCGTCTTTGACACGTAAAACTGTCTTAGGTGCTTGTTGCACAACTCGTTGATTAGTTTCGGCAGAGCCAAACTTTTCCTCGAATTCTTCATATGCTTGGAATAATATATACCTGTTCTTCCCATCTTCTCTCTCTTTAAAGTATTCTAATCCTCGCTCAAATATTATTCTGGCTCTTGCAAAATTTTCCTCTGTCGGTTTAAATTCTACATCATCGTCATCATCATCACTTCCTTCTGATTCACTGTTACTATTTCCGTATAATGCTTCCAGCTGGTTTTCTGTTGGAGCAGAACTCTCATACATTGCATAAGAAATCCAAATTTTAGTGGAATAATTGCTTTTACGGAGGTATACTTCATATAAAGAGCGCGCATTATTATACTCTTGTGCTTCTGTTTCAAATTTTATAAATCTATCAAGTAGAGATAATTGAGACATTATGGGGATGTCGCTCACATCGTCTTGTAATGAAATCTTGAAAATAGCACGAGCTCGTTCTTCATCTCCTAAATTCTCTTCCAATTTTGCATATTCCAACCAAATATCTTTCTCTGAAGGCGTATACTCGATATATTTTTCATATATTTTCCGTACTCTGTCAAAGTCTCTTAATTTTATTTCCAACTCAATGTATTTTTTGAACATTTTTGTAGTTGGACACATCCCTATCGCTCTACCAAGTATTTTCCTTGCTAATGGTAGATTATTTTGCCTAATTTCAAATTCACTATACATAATCCAAATCTTGCTAAATGTAAAGGTATTATGTGGAATAATTTTATTCAAGCATCGCTTATATAACGTTCTGCTACGCTCAATGTCATTTTTATTCAATTCCATGAATGTAAAGTATCTGATCCATAAGTATATGTAACGCTTCCACTGGATATCCTTTTTTTTTTTCTGCTTTGGTATGGAAGTTGTCACAGCTCTTTCAAAGACATCAATGATATTTTGAGAGTAATATTTTTGGATCAAGTCGATATAAAGCATCCAAGTATAGTAATTTGTAACGTCATTGTTCAACTCCTCTTCATAACTAATTTTCCTCTTCGCAATTAAAGTATCCTCAATATCCGTCACACTTCCAAAATTTCTATTAAATTCGTCTTGACTCTTAATCACAATAGAGTTATTTGGCCATTTGTCTCGACAAACCTTGTAAATAGTTGCGGCTCTCTCATATTCCCTTTCGGAAACTTCCCATTGAGCAAATAACAGCGCTAGTTTCGTTATTCCAGTTTCATAATTGTCATTTTGGACCATAGTGGATTCATATGATATAAGGACATCCAAAGCCATTGAGTATATATTCCTAATAGATTCAACGGTACCATATATAGATTCAAATTTCACCCATGATAACCATGTTTCAGCATCTGGATAAACTAATACAAATTTTTCATAAATATTTCTAACATTATCATATCTCTGTTGTCGTATTTCAAAATCAATATTTGAAATCCAAACGCCTCTTTCAGGCTCTAACGAACACCATTTGTTATATAATGATCTAACCACATCCCAATTTTCCAATGACTCTTCTAAGAATAAATATTTGTACCACAATTTGTCAGCCCTCGGTAGTGTGGTAATAGCTCTGTCTAAGATATTTCTAGCATGATTTAAATATTTATATTTTATTTCAGAATCAGCATATCTAATCCATAGCGGGATATGTGCACTATTAACCAAGAGAGCTCTTTCAAATATAGATCTTGCACGTCTCATATCACGTTGTTCCAATTCAAACGAAGCATATCGTAACCATTGTCTAATATCCAACCTATTTCTTTTGAGGTAGGATTCAAACTCCTTACGTTTCCTTCCTTGTAATTCCCTAAGTTCATCGATATCTAGAATATCAATTTTGGGTTGAGCCTTAAAAGATTTTCTTTTGGCATAAACATCGCTTAAAATACTGTCCACAGATAACTGTGTACTCTCATATTCTTCACTCATTATGCATACCACAGATACTATCACTAGTGGTCAGCAAATATAGATCAATAAGGTACTCTTCAGTAAAATATTTCAAGTAAAATCTTTATAGGTAAAGTTTGTTTTGAAACTTTTAATATTCGCTTCAAGTTTTAATTTTCGGATGATCAACAGAAAAATATTTATTAACATCTCATCTCTCCTCAGAAATATGAATGAATAAACCAATCGTAATAGGGCACAATTCTCTTCAATTATTTATCAGTTAGGTTTGATTATTTAAGGGTAGTACTGAATTATATAGCGAATCTACATTTGCCAACATTTCTTGATAAAATTGGTCAAATCCCTTAATTCTTGTGGTGCGACTGAATGTTCGAGATGTGCATACTCGTGGAAGTTATAATCCTTGAAATGGCACTCCTCTGTAAGATATCTCTCAGCCTGTTTACCCTTTTCTATTGCAACAATTGGATCCCAGTCACCATGGCCATGGAAGATTGGTGTATCTAAATTACAACTTTTGGCGCTTTTATTGACCTCATTATCCCATATGACATCCTTGATACCAGAGTTAATGAACCCAGATAAAGCAAAAAACCCTCCAATTTTCTCCTTAAGATTTAATGTACTACCTAATGTTAAAGCTGCACCTTGCGAGAACCCACCTATAATGATATTTTTAGCGGGAATTCCATTCTTCATTTGCTCCTCAACGTAGTCCTCGACACATTGTAATGACTTGAGGTACCCCTCTGTATCGAATTGCTTCATGTGTGGGTCCCACTCTTTGATATCGAACCAACCAGGCATATGCATCCCACTATTAGCAGTAATTGGAATGTGTGGTGCATTTGGAAATATAAAACTTGTGGAATCAAAACATTTTTCCTGTTGTAATTCAGATGCTAAGAAAGTCCATCCTTGACCCGTATCACCTAGACCATGCAACACAATTAAAACATGGGTATGAGGTTTTGTACGAGATGCTATTCTCACTGCTTGATTCATTATATATGCCGTTGTTTGTTATCACTCAGTGGATAAAGTTGTTTGAATCATGTTAAGAAGTAAAGCTACAGTTTTATCCATATTGAGATACGATTCACTCTTAAATGGATTCGATTGGAGCCGCGCTAAACTAAAAAATCAGAATCTATTGAAATGTGTTTATTTAAATGTACATGATGGACAAGAATGATAAAGAGGTAAAATATCACATCAGGTATCGATATAGACATTGTAATAGAAAGTTTCTGGATATTAATGGTGCTTAGATATGGTAAGGATTGGTTTGGAAGATGAAGGGTCTAAATTTGTCGCTACAACCGTACATTTGGATCATATTACTACAGCATTAAATTGTTTAACAGCATTTGGCCTGAAAGAAGATGTCCTGATATATATTGATAAAGACGGTCTATCATTTGTCCGTGAGAATAACCATGTCATTAAGATACAGTTACTGCTAGCCCGAGAGCTATTTATGTCATATTCTTACAATGATCCTAGTGATGAGAATGATAAAGAGAATAGTGAAGGATATATGAAGCTGTGTGTTAAGATTAACCATTTATTGGATAGTGTCAATATAATGAATAAAAATATTGACGATATTGTGGAATGTACGTTATCATATGATGGGAATGGATCCCCCTTTGTTCTGATATTCGAGGATTCAATGATCTCTGAAAGAGTGGAATATAGAACTTATGTGATAAAAGATATAGATAATACCGGTTTAATACTGGATAAAGAGCATATGATGTTCGAATGTATCATAAAAGGTGACGTCCTCTATAGTGCATTGAAGGATTTGAAAGAAACTAATTGTAAAGAATGTTACTTGTATGCAAAGACGATGGATACAGGTGAAAATATATTTGCACTCATATCTAAATCAGCTTTGGGACTTTCGAAGATTACTATACCTGGTAATAGATCAATCCTTGAAAAATTGGAAGTTTATAAAGATGATTCTACAACATTGTGTTACAATGTTCCAGTGATAGGATCCTTCGATTTTGCAACTTTTGACAAGATTAGGTTAAGTACTAAGATTGCTAGTAAAGTCTTATTTAGAATGGACGTCAATGGTCTTCTTAGTGTTAATGTGTTGAGTCAGACAGATGATATACTAATATCTGATAATAGACAAAATAGTAGGAATAATAAAGATACACGTAATAAATCTACATCATCCAGAAATATTACTATGGATTTACCTAATGATTACCCTGGTATCGTCAGTGAAATATGTCTTCTTGAGAAAGAAATGACAGATCAAAATACACAAGATGAGATTGAATTGTTTATGAATGTAGATGAATTTGGTATGGTTAAGAAACAAAATATTACAGCTATGCCAAGATATGTTAATCCAAATGGCAATGTTAATAATAATAGTACCAACTCTGGGTCCAATATAGAGAGTTCAAATATATTAAACCTAACCACAGAACAAACAGAGATGGTTACCAAAAGTTTCATGGATGGTGAAAACAATGAGAATACCACCGTTGACGTGATGAATAATGATGATGATGATGAGGAAGAGCATAGCATGACTAATTCCAGTGTTACATATGGTAATGGAGATTTACCCTTATTCTTCTAGGTATTATGATGAAACCTTTTATCTACATGCATTATATGAATATACACACTGCTTTTTTAATAAAATAAATTATACTTCTTTCTTATTAATATTATATATCAATATAAAAATGCAATTATATAATAATTAAAAATAATAAGACGTTAATAATAGGGATAAAAATGATTATTCTATATCAATCGAAATGTTAATCCATTTATTGTTGGGAGAAGTGTTCTAGGATCATGTCACGTTCACTGGTTTCAGCACCCCAGTTCTTGACGACAACAACGGAGGAACCGACGACCTTTCTGGCGTTACCTTCACGGTCGATCTTACCTAGACCAGCCCATTCACCTAGTTGCTTGGCATCAGCAACCTTGATTAATGGAACCTTGTTAGCTGGGTCGTTAGCTAGACCTTCAACCAATTTGGTGATGTTAGCTTCAGTGACAGAAGAGACTAGGACAACTAGTTGAGCTTCACCTCTGGTTAGAGCCTTAGTGGATTCTCTTAGACCTCTGGCTAGACCATCGTGGATCAAAGCGGTTCTTAGAACAACCTTTAGGGCATCTTCGATAGTAACTTCAGCAGTTTGTTCAACAACTTCTTCTTGGACTTCGATAACTTCTTCAACGTCAGACATTTTTAATATGAGATTTGGATTGGGTAGTTTTGACTTCTTCGCTAGTGAGAAATATAAAGACTGCTCCGTAAAGACTTTTTATATAAAATGAAACAAGAAAATATTTAATTAATCAAGAGTTGAAACAAAACACGTTTGTAGATTGAAAGTGTCTTGAATTGAAATTAATATAGCAGACAATAATCTTCATTAGAGGTGATGAGGTGAAATTCATTTCTTCCAACCGTTACATTGAGTAGAACTGCATTAATTTTGAGTTGAGTTTTTCCAAGCTATAGAAAGATTGCATGTATGAAATCACCGAACATTGTGATTTTTGAAATTTTTGGAATTCAGTTTTCACGGCTTTAATATTTGTATTGGCAAGCGAATTCCTGCGGGTTTACTCTGAGAAAATTGAATATTTGTAAACTTGGTGAAATTTTTTGAAATTTTAAAAATTAAGTAAAAACATTTTTGATATAATTTTCTGTTAAAGTATAAGGATGTGTGGGTGTAATTGAAGAGGAGTATTTATGGGTGCACTGATGGTGAGAAAGTCAAAACAGTCATACGTTCATATTCGTTTTCCTTTCTTTTATTGGGTCATAAGGATAAAAGACTGATGACAGATTCAATTGAGACTTGTATATACTTTCCTTTTCTCATTTCTAAACATTTTTAAAAGAGTATAATGTGTGAGCTGCCATTTATGATTTCAAAGAATTATCAATTAAATATATAGAGTAATATTTCTCAAATATATATATGTATGTATGTATGTATGTATGTATGTGTGAATGTATGTATAGGTATTTTATATGAGAGAACCCCGTCTCGTCATATTTCCATTTGTCCCACAAATTCATTAGAATCGTCACCGCGTATTCCCATGTCCACATCCTCATCATCGTCATCATCAATAGCATTTTCGTAACTAATCGTCCCATTGACAGAAGCTCCCTGTGGTACGGTGTCGTTATCTTCATCTTCGAAGTCAACATCAAAGAAATCATCGTCACTGCCAACAATTTTCTCATAAAGGACTTTTGCCGCTGTTACAACTTCGTCATATGATATCTCGCTTGAAGGCATTGCAGTATATATAATGCCATTATCACTAGCATTTGGAATAAATTTATTCACGGAGTTTGCTCTATTATTTAATTCATCATTATCAAAGAGAGCTGGATTTACAACATCAAATGGTGGTGTAGATGTATATTGAGTATATGATAATTTCATTAAATGTTGAACACTTTCTCTTGGGATATACTCTTTAAATGATTGGCCTAATCTAACTGAATTTATAATTGGACGACCATCTTCATCGATCTTAACAATATCATTATTGTCAGTAATATCACTGGACGATTCCCTAACAATACTAACCTCTAATGCTTCTAAGGCGGCATCCAAATCCATCTCTGCACGAACACCGCTCTCTATTGTTGACAAGTACCAAATAGATGTATTTTGTGGACAACATTCGGAACCAGCACCTAGGATTAAGGTTTGAACTACATGTTTATTACCTGATTTTAAGGAACCTGGTGGGAATACTACTACAGCAGCAGATTCGTCTTCACTGAACCATTCTTTACAATCTTTCTCTACTAGACAAACCATTCTGTTCACTTCATATTTTTGATCAGGGATATGTTGATTCCCTTCGGGAGCTTGAGTTGGCGACATAATGATCTTTTCTGTAACTGTAACTTTAGATCCATCTGTAAAAGTAGCAACTTGGGTTGTTGGATTGTAAGAATATAGTTTTTCATTTAATTTATATGTAGCACCTGCAACGGCTGCAGATCTACAAAATCCTTGAGAAACTTCACCTGCACCACCATATTTTGAATATAATACAGGGAAAGGACCATACACATCATAACTGATCAAATAACGACGGATTCTATGTAAAGCTAAAGGAACCTTTGTGTCGACACTACAACATAAACCAATAGAAAATACTAATTCAAAGACTTGAGGTTTCTCTAATTTGAATTTTTCAAATAAAAATTGCGTAATTGATTTATCGGCATAAGGTTGCCATATCTCTGGCATCTCTTCCCAATTTAAAACAAATTTTAAAAATTTCATTAAATTACGTTTTGTCATTAATGATAAATTTTGATCTGTGAAAATATCTTGTTTTGTATTTGTCAATTTTTCAAAGGAATCATTTTCATAAGTATGGAATGTTGATAAAGATTGAAACTCTAGATATTGATGTACACGAGATTTCACTAAGATTGATAAAAGATCAGATTTAGCAAAAAGAATCTTTGGAGATAAATCAATACCGAAATCCTTTGACATATATTTACATGACGGACCAATACTTGTAGATAAGTATAATTTAGCATTATTATATGAAATAATATCGTTATTATTCACCCTATTTACCCAATTTTTAATTTGATCAACTGTTAAAGTAGCGGCACTATCACCATAATAATCATTAGTATCTACATGTAGCACCGTAGACCCTTGCCAAGCTAGAGCGGCAGCCAAAACACTCTCTACAAGACCTGTCCCAGCTATTAATACATCAACTTTTTCAGGTGTAGTCTCTGGTAAAGGATCTTCAATACCTGCTAAATGAGGTACCATTAAAGTATCTATATGGTTTGAATTACCTGAAAAATTAGCAAAAGAAGGACGACGTTCAGCCATCGAAGTACGACGTTCCGGACTTAACATTTTATTATGTTTAAATTAATTTTATCTTATTAAATATTGAGTGGTTTTAAAATATGTGGGATATCACACGTCAAAGTTTTAAATTTAAAAAAATACAGAAATAGGGGACTGAAAAAGCTCTAAAAAAGAAGATCAAAAGGAATAAATATTGAAACTAAATTTAAAAACTGTTTAAAACAATCAACTTGTGAAAGCTTAGTTCTTTTCTACCTTTAAAATTGTTTTTTCGTTTGTTTTAAAAAAAATTGTGGCAAACTGTCAAAATAGTAAATAAATGCTTAAAAAAAGGGTCGCCAAATTAATTAACCAACTTTCAACTGTAACTTGTTGAGTATCGTTATTTCACACAAGTTTTCTTCAAGTTGATATATCGAACATAATAATAACACAATTTATAAATATATTTAACAAGATAAAAATATTATAAATATTAATGACACTCTATGTTGTGCCCTTTTTATTTATTAAAAACTCAAGCTCTCTCTCTGTGTGATAAAAAAAAAATTTAGCGATTCTTCACAGTCAGTTAATCCAACTCGTTCACGTCTCGTCACGTCACGTTAAAGCGCGGAAGTGAAAATTTTTTCTGTAAAAAAATTGAAAAATTTTCGCTTCACGGCTTTTTTTTCATTCAGAACGTTTATTCGTTTTCGGTATTGTGATTAGAGACATAAACAAGGAAGAAGTTGCACTATTCATACTTTGTTTGTCTGTTTTTGTGCCAATCTATAAAAGAAAAAATTAATAATTTTTGGGATACTGTAATGCTAGATGGTATTACCGTTTTAGGAACAATAACGTACCGTGTTACGGAGTGTGGGAAACTGTGGTGGGAATTATCGTCTCTTTAATATATTTGCGTATATACATATATCAGTTTTATATTATTTTGTTTTTGACTTTTTATTATATAGGTAGACTCATAGCTGGCAGGATGAATTCTAGCATGGCACCTCTTAAATATATCTTGTCGATATCGTTGTTGTTGAACACGACACCGCCAATCAGTAATACAGTACCGTCGGACTCAATAGTAGATCCTCCGACACTACATATGGATCTTGATTTTCTTAATAGTTCTAAAGCAGTTGAGTCCTGCTCTTGACCTTCATTCATAGATTCAATTGGATCCTCGACCTTCATTAAACATTGAGTCTTTAAGTTTATAACATTAACGAGACCATTTTGAGTTGTAGCACCTTCTCCCTTTTCACCGTTACAATATATTTTGTTGACGGAATTATCATCCATCCCACCAATGAATATACCTGAATAACCAGCTGATACCATCGAATGACCAACAAGTTTCAATTCACTCACTTCTAGTACGTTATCATTACTTGAATCACTCTTGTTATATGTATCGATCTTCAACCACTTCATGGAATCTAGATCTAACCACCACATATCTCCAAACACGTCTAAGTTATCAGAACCACCATGAATCACAATGACTCGTTTGGTATCTCCATTTCTATTATGATCATATTTACCACTGTATGAATTTATTGATCTCAATTGATTATGTAACGATCCCGAATTTAAACTTTCATTTGTGTTTGATCGTCTTTCGTTAATATTATTACTGATTGATTTGTTTAGATTTATAGTGGCAGTTCCAATATTTGTACCGTTACGGAAATTATTTGTGGCGGTCCTCGATGATGATGTATTGGTATTTGTGGATGTATTTGTAGTTACTTTATCAATAGGTATGTGAGAACTATGTGGAATGTTTGGGAATAATAACGTGGTAGCATCATTACTATTATTTCCAGCTGTATGACTGCCAAATAGACTAGACTCTACATTGAATTCTTCTTCTAACCTCTTCAACAATGAATATTCCAAGGAATTCTTTCCTTGTAAAATTGTATCAGGTAAACAATAAGCAAAAAAAGCTCTTGCTTTGGGTATTTCACCTTCTTCACCTATAACAGGAATATTCGACGCCATAATAGAGTCAGCAAATTTTAAAAACCCTTTCTTACCACGAGCAACAATGTTCACATCTAATCTCCACATATCATCTAATGCAGTATATTTATCATCAACAGTTTGTCTATAACCACCATAGATCAATATCGAAAAAATATTGTTGGCGTGGTGAGCATTACTAGTTGAGATATTATTTGAATTGTTATTATTGCTAGTATTCGTATTGGAAGTGGTGGTGGTAGTTGGAGTACTAGGAGAATTTATCATTGGTATAGAATTAGATTGCGTCATGACATTGGTATTTTCATCAAGTTGTGGATCAATATTTGGAGAATCATGGCTATGCAATCCAGAACCTCCAGTTGAATCATCTTTCTTCATGGAATTTGATATACTGACCGCTAAGGAACTAGTACTCTCTGTTAACCCTGAATTACAAGAAATATCCAAATCAGAACTCTTTATAGCTATTTGCATATGACCAAATCTTGGTGAAAACGTAGTTGAAGTACCTTCTTTGAAAGATTGCGTATTCACTTCGATCTTGGTAAATTTAAAGGATACTGTGTCCAGGATATATGCGGTATTATTTAAAAATGCCCTTTTCTTAATGAAGATTTTCCCAGTTGGATCAAAATTAGTTTCAGTTTTAATTTCAATACCACCATAAAATAATAAGTATCTTTCTGTCAATTTTGAGGCTGTCATACATAATAATGGTGGAGGTATTTGCCCTGATATATTAGGTCTCGATAATCTTGAAGAATTGACATATTGAATATAAAGGTATGGATTGTTTACCATTGTAGGGTTATTAATTACATCTTGTAATAGTGGAGGAGGCAAATTCTTAATCCCATCAACGTAATAATTTTCAACATTTGGAATTTCATTATCATTTCTATAACATGCCATTAACCCACCCAGTATAAACACTTGGCCATTGAACTCCACAGTAGTATGATACATTAGAGATGGAAGTTTAAATTCAGAAAAAATCGATGGTAATATTGAATGGCCTGCATGGTAATCGTATAATGAAGGTAAAGCGTAAGTTGCAGTAATAAATAATGGACAAGTTTTGTCCTTATACATATCATCATTTTCTTGTTTTTCACCCGACTTAAATTCAGTTAAAAATTGAGTATGATCTTTCCTAACTGTGGGAACCCATAAGTTATGTTTCTTTAATATATCATAATCTTTTAAATCCACTGTCAATAATTTTTTATAGTATTTATAATAAGAATTTGCAAAATTTAGGTTTGCAAAAGAATGAGAATCTGTTTCTATATCATCTGATAGATGAGTGTCATTATATAACTTGCTTAATCGTAAACCTGAATGAGGATTTGGAATGTCATCATATTTTTTCAAGGAGTCTTTTAATCTATATGGGTCTATATTATTTTCGGCAAATGAAAGGAAATTATCAATAATAGAATTGATATTTTTATTTCTATCACTTTGAATAATTGAGGAGTCAGATGTACTTACCACACTATTCTGCCTTATCGTACTACTTGCAATAGGTTTCTTATATTCATAATATTTTGCCAATTGTAATTCGTTATTCAATTTTATGTTCTTGCTTCGAAACTCATCTAATGTAGTACTAAGAATAGAAGTATAGTTGGACACATAATCGAATGTTTTAAAATCGTTTTCAAAATTGGTAGAAACATTCAACAAAGAAAATGCAGTGGCTACTGGTACTGAAAGTACTGGGTGTACCTGGGAATCACTTGAAACAAGTCCAGTTCTGTCTTCCATAGAAAGATGTTTATCCAGCATCGAGGCGTTGTTTATCAGTATATCACGAGTATCCATCTAGAATAAATGTGTGCGTGTGTGTCTAAGTGTATCGCTCTAGAATGTTAAGGTGATGAGGTGAGAATAAACAGATAATACTTAACTCAATAAATAACAGAGTAGTTTAGATCTTCACGAATCTTTCGATTTTGCAGTTGGTTAGTTCTACCGCAGGTTAAATGGATTTCAAAAATGTTGATTTTTATTTATTCTTACCGTCACAACCGGAATTATATAATTGTGTCGTTTCTTGGGCTCACTATTCTTCGTTTATCTATATCGTTTGCTTTCTTATGCTGTTCTTGTTTCTAACTCCCTTTCTTTTCAAGTAACAAAAAAATCATCCATCCATCTAATCTGTATATTTTTTTTCACGGAGCCTTTACTGCAGGAAAACGAGATAAATCTTTGGAAACATGATGAGTTTCTCGGGTTCAATAATCTCAGAGAAGGCTCTTTTCTAAGGAAAGGTCGGGGTCAATATATTAATGTTAGTGTTGACAGATGTGACAACGCAATTTTTAAGGAATATTTTGTAAAATTATGCCATGAAATATGTATTGACTTGTATTGTATTTATTATGTATGTATTGATGTGTATATATACGATGCATCCAGGAGTTTTAGTGCCATGTACCAAGCTGTTTTATTAGTCTCTTAGTAAATATCATGAATAGAGTCATTAGTACTCATTGAACTTGAACGTCTGGCTTTGGGTAAATTGTCTTTCCTTTGTTTGGTATTGTGACTGGACCCCTGGGATACATCTATTGTCTTTTTCTTTTTAAGCAAAAGTGATTGTGTCCTTTTGAGTTTGTTGTTTGTCTTGTTATTATGGTTTTGTTTGTTGCCCTTTGGTGACATCGGAATAAAACTGTTTGATTCATTGAATTTGTTTATACTCGAGACAAACACTTGGAATTTAGGTTTCTTTGGTTTTGTCTTTTTAACCTTTTTCACTCTTGGACCATTAATTCCTTGATCTACAGATAACGTAGAAGTGGATATGGAATTTGATAATGAATTTTTGTTAAATTTACTATTTTGTTGACCAGAAGAATCAGATAACGTCGCTGGTAAAGATATTGGATTATTCGAATCACTTTTGAACGATCCCATCTTTGGTAATTCTGGTATCTTCAGTGTGTCAATATTAAGTTTATTACTCGAGGAATATGATTTAGGTGTAGGTGATAAAGGAATATTTCTTGCATTTAAATCGAATAACTTATCTCCCAGTCTTTCATCTATCAATTCCATATTTTTCAAATTCGGTATTCTACTATTATCAAGTCTTGAGATTGATTTTGTTACTGACGAATTCAACTGTATGGTAGTTGGGGATGATCCATATGTATTATTATCGCCATCGAAATCATTTTCAAAATTATCGTAGCTGTTACTATTTTTTTCATAAGGTAGTTTTGTAATTGAAGTCTTCTTCAATAGTTGATTTTTATTGTCCTTGTATTGAATATGAGTATTGTTGTTCTTGTCGTTTTTCTTATTTATTTTCTTTAAATTCTTTCTCGTTAATTTTGCATGAGAAGTTTTATTTTTATTGTTCGGCGTAAGAGTAAATTTATTTCTAAGTTGTCTACCCTTGGTTATATTTTCTTTATCATCAGGTGGACTGTGCAATTCGTTATTATTACTCATGCCAGTATTGTTATTAACATCCTTTCTCGCTCTTTGGAAGTCAACTAATGCGCTATTTGTAGGGTTTAGACTTCTAGTGAAGGGGGTACCCATTTCATGTAATATTCGTCTACCATAAGGTGTTAAACTCATAGATATTTTTTTAGAAGGAGACACAGAATTCGACAATATATTCGATTGATTAAACATTAGATTGATATCAATCTTCTCCAAAGGTGTTCTACTCAAAAATTCATCTTGACCATTATTCATCATTCCAAACTCGCTGTTTCCTCCCAGTTTATCTTGGTCCTCAGTTTTACCATTGCCTGATGTAAATAAATGAATTAAGTTTGAACTGGAGACAGATTTTGTATTTGAAGTCAGATTAATATTCATATCTTTAGAATCAGTAACAAATCTTAATGGAGTCTTTGCTGGAGTCTTATGAAACAAATTGAATCCACCAGGGGATTCAAATAAGAATTCTTTTAATTGCTCTGGAGAAGCTAACAAAAACTCATTTGGGAAATTGTTACCAAATTGTAAAACCGTAGATGGTTGCATATTCATATCTTCTAGAGTGTCGCCATCATTATTCATTAGATCTACAGTTGGTTCAGTATTGTTCAGTGAAGAATTACTACTCTTTGAAGCCTTGTCAGCACTTGTTCGTTGTAAATTACGACCAGCATATAGCCCAGTATTGATACTATTTTCTAATACTGAGGAATCAACGGAATGTTGTTGTTGACTTTCAGAAGATAGCATACTAGTATTGTTAATATTAGTATTCAAATTAGCATTGGCATTATAGTTAATGTTTTTTTTATTGCGATTATTATTTCTATTACCTTGATTTGAAGAATAAGGTGTGGGAAATTGAGTATGGGGAATTGGACTATTAATCGAATATTTCAAGTTTTGAGTTAGATTCTTGAAAAAATTTGTTTCAGTGTCTTCATTATCATTACCATCTGTACTATGATCTGTTGTTAAGATCAAGGACGGAGGTGACATCTTTAAAGGTGACAAAATAGGCATCATACTGTTATTTATATCATTGACTGCAGTATTTTTCTTCAATAAGAGATTTAAACCATTTTGAGAGTTCGCTAGACGATGTTTCTGTGATGATATGGGTCCATCCTTGACTAAGGATCTATCTGTTGTATTAGAATTAGACCTGCTCATAATAATTTGATTCGATGACTGGTGACCACGTTTTATCAAATGTGGGGTATAAGATGTTTGTTGTCGAATGTAGCTTTTATTCTTTTGTTTCCACTAATAATAATGAATGTATTGGAAGTGTTTAAAGAACCTTAGTTATAGTATATTGATCTTTAAGCCAAAGTTTCTTCTTGCAACGTAGAATACTATAACTTCTTTCTTGTTTGATTATCAACGAATAATAAACTTATCTTTACTAGTTGTGTACGTTACCAATATTAGACTGTTAAGTATGTTCACTTTTACCTTTCAGTCCTTCTCTTTTAGCTTATTTTTTTCTTGTTTGCTGATGGTTGATCAAAGAGAATGTATAATCTGTATGTATATCCTTTGTTTTATTTTAATTTGTTTTCTATTGCTTTTGATATATTGGGGGGAGAACAGCCTCAAACCTTCTCATTGTTTGTTTGTTTATTATTAATTTGTTTTCTTTGTTTTCTTTTGTTGTGTCTGGCAATTCGCGATTCTTCTCTCCCTGTACGAGGAGTGTTACGGGGCGGGCACACCCTACCTCGTGGTAAACGATGAGTCGTGTTTGTTATTTTCTGTACAGTAACAGTCGTAGGATCTTCCATATGTCTAGCAAGAAAATATTCGTGTTGTGAGGGTAACATTTTTCCCTTGGTCATCTAAGGAAAAATTGAAAAATCGATTTGTTTACATTTCGAAGCTATATAGCCAAAATATTGTCATCCATCATCAATGAGAAACAAGAGGTAAATTCTCGAGGTTAAAAGCAAAGGGTACATTTACATTGTAGGAATTAAAAAGGAGTATTTATAACCAAGATATTACAGCTCTTTCTTACAGGAGAGAAACATATAATTAACCCCAGTTCGTTAGAAGAAAATATATAAAGAACTATGGGTTCAGTGCTTAACCAACCTGGTATGTTTGCTGGTATGGAATATAATAACAGCGATGAGATACACACTGGTAGCAATCTCAGTCAAGGTGATGATGACTTGAGTGATTCCTTGGGGGCTTTATCTGATGAGTTGGGGTCGTTCCATATTAGTCAACCTACTACGTATGCTACTAATGCAACAACATTGGATAGTAAGATTTCGAAACCATTGAAGGCATATCAGACAAACAATAGTTTTTCGGAGTCTGCGTTTATTTCTCAATTCCATGACGAGAATGATAGAGATAATGATAATGTAGAGTATGATAGTTCTGTATCTCCTTCTTCTGTCCTTTTGAACAAAGATCTTTCAGAAGATATAGTTAGATTAAACAATGATGATGATGATGATTATGATCGTGAGAGCATTATGGAATATGGAACGGTTAATCGAAGAGCAAAACAATCTACCCGAGGAACTACAATGGAAATTTCACCTCCTCAGTTTATACCGTATATGAAATCTCATATGAAATCCACATCACCCACACATAGATTGAATTTCAGTTACAATAATGATAATGGGGGGCTCCCACTAAGTTCAGAAGATCTTGAAGATATGGTTGAAAATGAACAAGAACAAGAACCAGCAGTATTACGTAAACATAAAACTGGAATGAAGGCAAGAGAACCAGAATCTGCATTGATTATTAAGGATATTGGTGAATTATCTGGCCAAATGATGAATACATTCAAGAAGAAGAACGAATTACAACAGTCCCGAATATACCATGATGAGACAACATCAGATTCTCTATATAACGATTATAATAATGGAAACAAGACAACGAGCAATAATAATGATGATGATGAAGGTGTAAATGAGTTCACCAATAGCAGTATGTTTGAAGATGAAGATCCTGCATTAGCTGCTAAACAAGTCTATAATAATCTATTGAGAACGCAAGGTTCCAGATTTGATATGAAACGAAATATTACAAACCGAACTATATCTACCAGAGGTAGTTCCGTCAGTGGTACTAGTCACAATAATAACAAAGAATTGAACCTGATTACGCCCAGTTCCATTGGTTACAGATTCAAACATTCGAAAGGTATATGGGTGCCAGAAGATGAATTTCAAAATGTTTCGAGTAGTCAGATGGCAGATACAACTGCTACTACAACTACTAATACTAGTAAGATGAATCATTCATCCACAAAGAATACTACTTCAACTTTTACAATGGAAGAAGAAGAAGGGACACAGGATGTTATACGGGATAATATTGCAAATTCAACAACTCCTTTGGATCCACCTCGTGTCGATCAAGAAACTTTATTAAAGAGCGTTTTTTCACAAAATAATTCTAATATGGTGGTTAATTCACCTAAACAAGAGACATTAAATAATGCAACTAGGCTAAGTGATATTCCAGAAATTTCGTTCAGTAGTAGCAAACAACAAGCTGTATCATTGCTGATGAGTGCCTTGCAGTCTACAGTACCTCATTCTACAGATTGGAAACAAGTACATGACCTAAAAATATTACACCAAAGAACGTTGCGTAGTGTTGTAGGGTTGGGTACATATACCCCAAATTTGATAAAATTAAATTTAAGTCATAACAAAATTGGAAACGTAGAAGGACTTCCGATAACACTAAAGGAACTGTGTCTAAGGGATAATGAAATCAACGATACATTTTGTACATTCACAGATAATAATAGATTACACACTTTAGATCTGTCTCACAATTTACTCTCACGTAATTTACAAATACTTAAGAGTAGTCACAATTTATTAACGGTCAATGTAAGTCATAATAATATTGTTTCTCTGGCAGAATTGGGAGATTCTATGATTCGTTCGTTGGATGTATCATATAATATGCTTAATGGTATTATAGACTTCGAAAAGATAGTATTGCAAAACGATAACCGTCTCGGTGGGTGGCTCACTTTAGAGAGTCTCGATCTCAGCGGTAACCCCAAAATTACTGAACTACGTCACATAGAGAAATTACCTTGTCTGAAAGTATTACGTGTCAATGATGTCCCAAATTTGATGATCACACATACGCAAAGCAGTTCACTGCAAGAATTGGAAATACTGTGTAGTTATAATGGTGCGGAAGAAGATAATAAGCATACGGATCTGGATTTGGAAGGGTTTCCATATTTGAAAGTAATTTCTCTAGATGGTGAGAGACGTCTCAATTCAGCAATGCCCTCCACACTACGTTCAGTAACAATAATGGGGAACCACAATAGGGACTATGATAATAAACGTTTCGGTGATACACTAAGTAAGATCCCAAGAGATATATCTTCCTTGAATATAATTGATACTTTCCAGATGGATCCATTATCTCTGTTTGAACCAACATATTTCCGTGGATTGCAACAGTTGTCTATCAAAGGTTGTGGTATTGGGAGTGCATATGCATTATTATCACGTTTACCGTGCTCCCAAACTCTGCAGATATTGAATGTCAGTGATACACCGCTAGTGAAGCGTAAAATAAAAGCTGTGGTATCGTCAATTGAAGGTCGCAATGAGTTCAAAAAACAACTAACTGGACTTGTACATTCAACGTGTCCTGCACTTCAACAACTCATATTATAGAACTACAAAACTATTTCTAAAAGGATATATAGATGTCATATGTATTAACATGTGTAACATTTAATAATAAAAGTAAAGATTGATATTCTATTATTCTAAGGGTAGTAATTATTTTCAGCAGAAATAATATATATATACAGATGTACTCAAATATAATTGTTGGTATAATAAGGTTTAAATCGAATTTTCTTTCTTTTAATTTAACCCCATTTTTGATGCCACATATAAAGTTTTATCACTTTTAAAGTTTTGTTTACGGAACCGCACTTAAAAAGGCATCTTCGATTCCGTTACAAAAGAAAAAAATAATACGCTTCAATAAATTATTATTTAAGAAATGACAAAGTTTAAGTACGAAACAGGAATCTGTAAAAGATAGACCCTTATTCTTGTTCTAACATTTGATATACTTTAATTATCATCAAATTTGAGTTTCAGGATGGTTTAATTATTTCAAAATTTCTAGAACTAATAAGTAAAATATTGAACGAATGAATTCTAAATATGTATAAAACTACCTCTGTAACATCTCTAAAAACTTCAAGAATAGTAAAATCTAAGTTTTTTTTTTAAATCATCAGCAACTGGTTTTTTTGGTCTTTGGAGAATTATAGTTCAGCAGAATCAATATGGCCATCATATCACACAAATACATAAATAGGTACATTGCTCTCTTACACTCCGTATAAGTCAACTAATTGAGCAGTGAGCTGAAGCTTGCATGGTCAAATCAGTTCTTGGATTCTTTCATTTTATATACTATCAAGTAGAGAGGTGTAGGCGTAATTTGAATTCTAATGTTTAAGAAAGCAAAATATATTTGTTATTCTTCTCTATTTAAATGTAAATGTTTTTTTCTTTATTATATATAATTTATGGAACAAATAGAATCTAACTTGGAGTGTAAATTCAGAATTCTCTATCTTTCTATATTAATCATTTCCTTAATAGGCTGTTTTTCTTATTACCTAAATGATTGTTAGATTATGAAATGTTTATTTCTTATTGGGGCATTTTAGATATCTCGTTCCCATATAATTTCTGTGAAGCAGACCAAACAAGAAATGACTGAGGCTTTTATTAATATATGTTATTGATAAACTTTTTTAATTACATATGTTACTTTACATAAGTGTAGAGTTCTTTATTGTCGCTAGATATTGGTTATCTTCGAATGATCTTGATAATATAAGGAACTTTTGGAGTTTCGGTTCCGAACATTCAAAATTGATTAATTCAAGTCACGAGACGACTCAACTTTCCTCCGAGAAGCACTATATCTCCGAGATAAAATGTTAAAACAGTATAATTAACTAGTTAAAAAAGGGGAGAGCTGTTATATTCGGCCGAAAAAAACAAACGAACGTCCCCTGGCTAAGGGAGTCTCAACTAATTGCAATGTCATTATATAAGTCTCGGAATTATTCAATTACTTATGTATTCTATGGAAGAATACCCATATCAATTGAAAAACTTCTTAATACAACAGTAATGATTCTAAAGTAAACAGAACGAGAACATTGAAAATTTCGATATTCATTAAATTCTGATGGTTGGTTGCTAATTACACTATTTATACGAGGTATTACCAAAATAAAAATAAAAATAAAAATGACACATTCGAGAAAAGTATATAAGTAGTCCAGTCTTCTCAAATATAAATTCTAAATAAATTTAAATAATTCCTATAATAATTATATTATATGAAGATATAGATATATTTCGATAAATTCTAAATACTATATCTGCATACGACCACCTCAATTATGTCTTCAATTTTAGCTAAACAAAAGAAATTCGGTAACACGGGTATGAAGATTTCTCCAATCATTGTTGGATGTATGTCTTATGGTTCCAAACAAAATGAAGCCTGGATGGAAGATAACAAAGAGAAAGTGTTCAAAGTATTAAAATATTGTTACGATCATGGATTACGTACTTTTGATACAGCTGATGTTTATTCCAATGGTGCGAGTGAAAGATTGCTTGGTGAATTCTTAAAGCATTTTAATATCAAGAGAGAAACTGTTGTTATTATGACAAAAATCTTTTTCCCTGTGGATGAAACTTTGGATCCTAGTTTTCGTAACATCTTAGCAGATGAACTTTCTTGCTTGGATATCACCAATCAGCAAGGTCTATCCCGTAAACATATCATGGCAGGTGTTCAAAGTTCTGTTGAAAGATTGGGTACTTATATTGATGTACTACAAATTCATAGATTTGACCCTAACACTCCAATCAAAGAGACAATGAAAGCATTGAATGATGTCATTGATGCCGGTCAAGTTAGATACATCGGTGCTTCGTCAATGAGACCAACTCAATTTGTTGAAATGCAATCTATTGCTGAAAGACATGGATGGTATCAATTTGTTAACGTTCAATCCTGTTATAATCTATTATATAGAGAGGATGAACGTGATTTGAATATATATTGCCAAGAACATGATATTGCATTAACTCCATGGTCTCCAAATTCTCAAGGTATCTTAACAAGACCAATTGGTACTCAAACTGAAAGGTTTAGTACTAGTTTTGTTATTAATGCATGGAAACTAAATGATTTATCACCTGTTGACACAAAAATCGTCAATCGTGTTGAAAAATTAGCTAAGAAGAAAAATATTCCAATGGCTGTATTAGCTACAGCATGGGTAGCTAGTAAGGGATGTTTTCCAATTGTTGGTATGAGTAAAACTGAAAGAGTTGATGATGCGTTAGCAGCATTAGATGTTACTTTCACTGAAGAAGAATTGAAATATTTAGAAGAACTGTATCTTCCAAAACCATTAAATGTCAACTAACTAAAAAAAAAAAATGTAATCGCATGTATTATGATAGATACGTAACAAGACTAAAAAAAAGAAAAAAAAGATCTATTTGCTAACAAAGAGGAGTGATTATAATATTTAAAATGTGACGGCACTTATAATAATAAGCAGGGAGAAAATTGACACAGTCGAATGATTTAATAAAAATATATAGTAAATGTACAATGGGACAAATAATTTATTAGTAAACAAGTAGCTATTCACGTAATTAAAAAAATGACCCATTGGCCAAACTCCGCACCATCCTCATTTCCCCCTCACAAATTGTATTAATAAAAAACCCATCTTCAACCCTGCCAGAGGTCGGAAAAAGAAAAAAAGTGAAATTATTAAGACCATCATCATCATCTTGAACAGCCAACGCGGGCAACAGCAATTAAATCCAAAAAAAAGAGAGGGGCAGTTGAGCAGACTGAAAAAGAAAGGGACAAAAATACTTAATTGCAGAAAGAATTGCAACCGTTTTGCATTTAAACTGACGTACAAACAGTCACCCACCCACACACCCACACGGCTGCTATGTCCGCTGGTTAATTAATTAATTGAAAAAAAACGTACGAACAAACGCACAAACGTACATTTCTTGCATCGTCTCTCTATTGTATTCCCGTAAATTCGGAGAATAAGAATATTCCCATCGCTATTATTATTATTGCAGCAGCAGCAGTTATTACGAAACCATCTCTCGTAATTATTATGAGGCCATCGCTGGATTATTTGAATTTGTCCCCTTTTTTTGTTGCTGCTGTTGCATTTCTTGTCCCATTGTGAGGGGGGGGGGAAAAGCCCTTCATTTCTTTACCATTTTCTTTTTTTGGGGGGAACAACTCACACCCTTCAAACAGATTAAATAAGAGCTAAGTTTGTGTGGGGGGAGGTGGGGAGGGGACATTTCTTACTTATTTAAATTTTGCGGGAGAGGAACACATACAGATTGATGGGGATGGGGATGGAGAGGGTTGATAATTGATGGTTGCAATTGGAGATTACGGATTAGACCATTTCACAAGTATAGCGAACATATATTTCCTTTTTTATTATTTTACTATTTTATTTTATTATAAATATAAAGGGATGGAATGGAATTACAATTTTATCTTGACTCTCTTTTCCTGTTCCATTCCCTTATATAATTATAATTACTATGTGTATTTCTTTTTCTTTTGCTTTCTTCCCTTAATTATTATTTCTTTTTTAATTATTATATATATATAATAATACTAATAACAATAAGAACGAAAAACTTACAAAAATACTCATTATACAATGTTCTCTGTTAGGTCTGCACTTTTAAAATCATCTACTTCACAATTAGGTAGATTACAACTACGTTATTTCTCACATTTACCTTTAAATGTCCCAATTAAATTACCTAACGGTCTAGAATATGAACAACCTACAGGTTTATTCATTAACAATAAATTTGTTCCATCAAAACAACACAAAACTTTCGAAGTCATCAATCCTTCTACTGAAGAAGAAATCTGTCATGTCTACGAAGGTAGAGAAGACGATGTCGAATCTGCTGTCATCGCCGCTGATAATGCTTTCAACAATAATTCATGGGCTACTATCGATCCTTTAGAGAGAGGTAAAGCTTTATGGAGATTAGCCGATTTCATTGAAAAGGATAAAGAAATTATTGCTTCAATTGAATCCCTAGATAATGGTAAAGCTATTATGAATGCTAGAATTGATGTTCAATTAGTTATTAACTATTTAAAGGCTTCTGCTGGTTATGCTGATAAATTAGATGGTAGATTAATTAATACAGGTGAAACTCATTTCAATTATACTAAGAGAGAACCTTTAGGTGTTTGTGGTCAAATTATTCCTTGGAATTTCCCATTATTAATGTGGGCTTGGAAAATTGCTCCAGCTACTATTACAGGTAATACTGTTGTCTTAAAGACTGCTGAATCTACACCTCTATCTGCTTTATATGTGTCTCAATATATTCCTCAAGCCGGTATCCCACCTGGTGTCATCAACATTGTCTCCGGTTTTGGTAAGATTGTCGGCGAAGCTTTAACTCAACATCCAAAGATTAAGAAAATCGCATTCACAGGTTCTACTGCTACTGGTAGACATATTTATCAAGGTGCTGCTGCAGGTTTAAAGAAAGTCACTTTAGAACTTGGTGGTAAATCTCCAAATATCGTCTTTGCTGATGCCGACATTAAGAATGCCGTTCAAAACATTATTACAGGTATTTATTTCAACTCTGGTGAAGTTTGTTGTGCTGGTTCAAGAGCCTATGTCGAAGAATCTATCTACGATGAATTTGTTCAAGAATTGAAGACTGCTGCTGAAAATGTTAAGGTTGGTAACCCATTCGATGAAACTACCTTCCAAGGTGCTCAAACCTCTCAAATGCAATTAGAAAAGATCTTAAGTTATGTTGATATCGGTAAGAAAGAAGGTGCCACTTTATTGACTGGTGGTGAAAGAGTTGGTAATAAAGGTTATTTCGTTAAACCAACTATCTTTGGTGATGTTAAAGAAGATATGAGAATTGTCAAAGAAGAAATTTTTGGTCCTGTCATTACTATTACCAAATTTAAGAATCTAGATGAAGTTGTCAAGATGGCTAACGATTCTGAATATGGTCTAGCTGCTGGTATTCATACTAAGAACATCAACAGTGCCATTAAAGTTGCTGACAGAGTTAAGGCAGGTACTGTCTGGGTTAACACTTACAATGACTTCCATCACTCTGTTCCATTCGGTGGTTTCAACGCTTCTGGTCTGGGTAGAGAAATGGGTTCTGAAGCTATTGACAATTACACTCAAACAAAGGCTGTCCGTGTCAAGTTAGATTAAAAATAAGTTCACCCACATATCCTACTAAAAATCATCACACACCATTGCATTCACTGAATAGGTATATTTTTATTATTACCCATTCTTTTAACTATATTCAGAAAAATTGTCCTATTTTTAACTTTTTAAAAACAAAAATTCAAAATAAAAAAGAATTACTCATTTTTTACATATATATATATATATATATCTATAAATATAAAATATACTAAAAAATTTATTAAAATAAAATGTATTATTATTATTATTATTATTAATCATCTGTATAGTCATGCTATTTAAATAGTTCGTACCATACTAGATACATGGAAATCTCTAGACACCATAAACGATTCTTCAAATCCTGAACTTTGTAATTCACTCTTCTTTTGAAGAACTCTATCCAATTCAACGAATCCTAATTTCTGTTCATAATAAGAAACCAATTCATGTTCCACAATAACTTTAATAACAAGTTTCTTGCAGTCATTATATCTTTGTTTAAAATCAGAAAGTGTATGTTCAAATGTCTTCAAACCACAACCTTTCCCAAATGAGGTAAAACCTGTAATCTCATAAGAATCCGAGTATTTATCCTGAGGTAATGGTCTATAGGCTAAAGTAGACTTCACATTCTCTGTAGAAAATTTAAATGGTAAAATTTCCTTGATATCATACCATTTGTAACCTCCGACAGTTCCACTGGAGAGCAAACCTGGGACAACATCGTTTACGTCATCCACCATGACGTAGAGTATGCAATCATCGATATCTATTCCAAGATCACCGAAAAATGTAGTGACTTCATGAATCCTTGGTGTTTGAACAATACCATATTTTACAACTTGTTTATCGTATCCATTGTTAACAATTGTCATGAGATCCATTATTGTATTGGCAGGACATTCTCTCAGTAAATTCACTGGGATGGCTAGGATACTTCTTTGTGGATTTGTCATATTCCTTTTCTGTTTCGATCTGTTCAGATGGTGGTACTACTTATTTTGACAATCTGGAGAGTACTGAACCATGAAATCATCGATGTATAGTTACTTGTTTAAAACCAGTATTGTATAATATCTAGAAAATGGTGATGAGGTTGAAAATATTTCTGGCTGCTGGGACAACCAAAAAGAAAAAAAAAAGTGTGTGTAAATCTGAAAAATTTACTCCTTCCTTCTTTTGAGTGTGTGAGTGTGAGTATGCCGTACTTTCTCGGTTAAAAGGAAATAATGGAACTGCAACGCGATGAATCGATCTCTCCCAGGTTACACATAGTGTAGATTAGTATTTGCAATTTGGCAATTGAAGATTAATTCCGATGAGGCTCATAAAGTTTAAAAGTAAGACCTCTCTAACTAGTCTAATTCAAACGAATTCGTATCCAATAAGACACGAAGGCCAAGGGACACATCCATACGAGATGGTCGCTACACGAATGAAAGTAAGAATGTTCCTTCATAGAAGGAAGCAATTTTTCATTGTGATGACATTGTTTCTAGCTTTAGTAACACTATGTTTGTTTACATTTAAATCACTACCAACAGACATAATACCGGAATTAAAACCATATCAGAAGGATATATTTAGATTCGGTACATTTAAGGACGGATACTACGTGGATCCAGACTCAATAACAGGAGACGATTCTGGGTTTGACCTCGAGAAAACAAATACTAATTATTCGTTATTTAGTGATGACATATACTCACAATTAAAGGATCTTGATATAGCGAATAAATGTAATAAGCTTGCAAGGACTTTGATATTGGATTCTACGTCGAAGACCCTTGATATAGATGGGTCAACTAAATCGTTAATGAGAAATGTAGAAAGATTTAGAATTTACGATTACTGTTTCTTAAGAGGGAATGTAGAGTTAAAGGATATATTTGCAGATGATTTGAGTCTCATGACGAAATTAACACATAAATTATTCCCATTTTTGAATATACAATATACAGAAGAATATCAATCCAACGAAGTCTTAATCTTTGATTTATCTACAAATAAAGATACCACTGTAACATTTCATGATCATTTGGATAATCCTTTTAAATATTGGATAAAGACAGCAAAGGGGAAAGGGATAGTCACGACAATGTCAGTGAAAGAAATAGATTATTTCCTTAGACTTATTAAAGTTCTCGATAAATTGAAAAATGAATTACCAATCCAAATAGTAGTAACGAATTTAAATGATTTTAATATTATTAAGGATACTTTAAAACACAAACTTTCTAATTCAAGACAAGAAATAATAATTTTGAACGTTTCTCAATTACTTGATACTGAATTTACAAAAATTAAAATTACAGGTTATATTAGTAAATGGATTGCTACTTTATTTAATACATTCGAAGAATTTATATTTTTAGATGTAGATGTAGTACCATTCCAACCAATTAAAGAATTTTTTAACATCCCAGAATATCAAAAGCATGGATTATATGTATATCGCGATAGAGACATCGGCCATGCTAAACTTGAACCTCATTGTAGAACTAATTTCTTTAATTTAGAACCAACACTCCAAGAACGTCAGTTGATTGGAACTCAATGGATCTTCAATTTAAAATCAAGTGCTTTACAATTATCACAAACTAAGGATACAGAACAAGAAGTGTACAAGTCATTTTTCAATAATTTAATTATGCATCAAGTTGATAGTGGACTAGTTATAATAAGTAAGACAGTAGAGAACTATAGTAGTTTATTGATGGCTATGCAATTAAACATGGCAGAGATATTAGAGGATTGTGTTCATGGAGATAAAGAGTACTTCTGGTTAGGTCCTCTTGTCGCAGGCCACTCATATTCAATTGACCCCACACGATGTGGTGCCGTGGGGACATTATACGAAGAGAAACAAGTAAATAATGACGACGAAGAAGATATCAGTAGAGTCGGTATATGTTCTACTCAAATAGGTCATTGTAACGACAAGAATTCATTGCTATGGCTAAACGGTGGTACAAAACTATGTAAGAATCCACATGCTGCTACAAACGATTTCGAGAAATATCCCGATTTTATGACACAAAGGTATGGGAACGTGGATGAATTATCCAAAATATACAATTCGGGACTTCATATTGATGGCATGGTTATTCCCGATAATAGTGAAGACACTATGAGCTGGATGCAAACAAGAGAGTGTTCTCAATATAGATTTTGCGCGTATGTTGACATCTCAAAACAGAGTCATCATACGAAATCTGAAAATTTGATTCGGTTTGATCAGAAACAAATTCAGAATTACAATAAGATATCTGCCATTTGGTCCGAAGATATTAAAGAATTATTAGAGTAAGTAAACGTTACCCATCTTCCCCCCTTCGTTTTCTCTCTGAAATAATTTTCCTGTTTCTTATATATGAAACACTACCCACGTGCTAAAAAGGTACCATTTTATCCTTTTGATATTTGGATTGTTCCAAACTTTTAAAGGGTTCATTGTTTCACCAAGAAATTATATACTCATTTGGAAAAAGAAGTAAAAACAAAAGAAAAAGAAGAAGGTACGAACTATTTTGCAACTATGAAATTCAAAAGGTCCTGTTTTTTTTTCCGGCGTTTCCAGTATTGTTAAGATTTCGCTATCGATAACTTATTGTTAAAGTATCGTTGACTGATGGTATCGTATGTTTTTCCTCTTCTTTGATTACTCAATAAATTAAATCGGTGACTCAAGCGTGTGAGACACTATTGGTAGACTCTCTATCTGCGTCTGAGGTGTGTACCCTTTTTAATGTTCAAGCCGAGAAAAAGAAAAGAAAGATTAAGCGGGAGAAGATTACCCAAGTTAACAGTATCAAATTTAACGATTAAAGAACGTGCGATGCAATGATTGAAATAGAAACTAGAACCATGCACTCTTTAGGAGAGGTGCCGGTTGAAGGTGGGAGGGTACCCCTTATTATTAAGTTGAGTATTGATATGGGATTTCAACAATTATTGTTTAATCGTTTAGATTGCAAGGTTCGTTTTTGACGTTCCTTAAAACATTGAGTTCTGTGATATTTAAATCTGTATATTTTCTTGGGATAGCGATCAATCAATGCATGAATAATATTTTGTTATGTTTGGAGAGGTACCTTTTTTAGAAATTTAATAATACCCATTAACATCAATTATTTTCTTCTTTTCTTTGTAGTTAATTTAAGCATTGTACATTCACGTGGATATTGTTAATGTTCTATATTCATTATATTTTGTCTAGATGATGTTTGAAGTTTATTCCACGTGTGATGAAGTAAAAACTATTACGTTAATTGATACTCAATTGGTAAATGAATAAGAATAGTCAACTTATACTTGTTTAGCTTGTTTTCATTTTCCCTGAAATAATTTTGTATCGAGTTTAATGAACTCTAAATGTTTTCAGAAGAATATATAAATAAGGGATACTCGTTCTATACTTTCACCAATTCAAATGTTCGATTATAATTCTCTTACTCTTATTTTATTTTATTACTATGTATAACTTATCATCCAAAAAGCCATATATACAACCTATTGTATATATTTTAATATAATACTATTAAAATGTTTAACCAGATCCTTACTTTAGCTTCAATTGTATCCACCGCTTCTGTCGTCCGTGCTGTTATCATCGACTCTGCTTTCCTTGAAAACGACTTCTCTAAGATCGGTTCTCAAAAAGATATCTACCAATACTTGTATGGTAACGCTCCTCACTTCTCATATCCTGTCAACAACAGCATTCCCCTAGATATTCCAGAAACTTGTGAGTTGGTTCAAGTCCATTTATATGCTAGACATGGTGAAAGATATCCAACTTCTGGTTCCACTGCTAATGGTATCAATGCTATCTGGTACAAGTTTGGTAACTACACTAGTAGTTTTAATGGATCCCTAGCTTTCTTGAACGAAGAATACCAATACCCATTCGCAAACTCCAGTAACTATGGTCTATTGACAACTCCTGCTAATGTCGCAAATCCATACAACCCATTACTAGGTAGTATCACTGGTACTACTGAAGGTCTAGAATTCTTAGAACGTTACTCTGAAATTCTTTACAAACATCAAAACTTTACTGCTTGGACTTCCAACTCCCTAAGGGTTCACGATACTGCCGAATACTTCATTGAAGCTCTAGGTGATAAGTTCAAGGTTAACTTGCAAACTATCACTGAAGATCCATCTCAAGGTGCAAATACTTTGACACCAATCAACGGTTGTCCAAACTGGAACGAATCTGCCAGTAAGGCCATCATGGCCAAATACGACCAAACTTTCCTTACTGATATTTCTAAGAGATTAAACACTGAAAATCCTGGTCTAAACCTGACAAAGACTGATGCCCTAAACATGTTCAACTGGTGCGGTTTTGAAATCAATGTCCGTGGCTACAGTGAAATATGTGACGTATTTACAATTGATGAATTGATCAAGTACGGTTATTACGGTGATTTATTGACTTACTACGATGAATTTATTGGCAACCCATTAGCTAATGCTGTTGGTTCCGTTCCAGTCAACGCTACTTTAACTCTATTAAACACTCCAGAAGACAAACTAGACCAACAAGTATTCTTAAGTTTCACTCACGACACCAATATATTAAACTATGCTGCTGCTCTAGGTATTTTTACTGACAGTCCTGCACTATACCCTGAATCCATTGACTGGATTACAGATTTCCATAGATCTTGGATTGTTCCACAAGGTGCTAGAATACAAACTCAAAAATACAACTGTAAATCTTCCAATGGTACTTCTTCTTCTTATGTCAGATTTATCGTCAACGATGTCGTCAAGCCATTGACTAACTGTAGCAGTGGTCCAGGTTTCTCATGTTCTCTACCTGATTACAATAAGTTTGTTGAAGACAGATTTAAAGACGTTGATTTCTACTCTCAATGCGGTGTTTCTAAAGTTTCTAATATCACTGAGTTATCTTTCTACTGGGATTACAAGACTCACGACTACAACGCTCCATGTGAAATCTAATTGATTTAGAAATGCAACTCCTTTTGGGTAACATTTTCCTTCAATTTCTTATTCTCTATTAGTATTATGAATTCCTTTTCCCATTTTCTTTAAAAGATACATAGTCTTTTATTACTGCTTATTAATAAAAGATGAGGTATTGTTTCGGTAAAATATTTCTTTGAATAAATATATCAGTTTCAGTTCGTGGTCTCTATTTCCTTTTCTAAATAAAAATCCAACAGTTCAACTTGTTCTTAACAAGAAGAACAGCTTTCTATACATAGACTTCTAAATAACTAAAAATACAATAATACCAGACCGATGTACACTAATTAAGATGTCATTGAACGTTCTTAGTTCATAATTATGTAAGCACACAAGAGTTCTAATATGTTTATAAACATGTATATGAACACAACTGTCAACCTCATCCCTCACTTTATATCATTACATCTTACGTAAGCTTGCGCCCCAAAGTAAGCAACCGGCGGATTCGGCCGAATTATTTTATTGTTAACTCCGCAACTTTCTGTTACGTAATCGTGTAGATCTGCAGTCTCGAGGGAGGCATACCAAAATAAATAATCAATCTGTTTACATAAAAGTATTTAAAGAGCTGAAAATTGACAATAACTTTGATATTGACATGTACCGTAGTTGCCAAAAACAAAATACTTAATTTAACAACACCACAATAAACATATCTGAAAAATAAAAACATAATGAAAGTTTTAATTGTCTTTGCTCATCCAGAAAAACAATCCCTGAACCATTCCTTGTTGGAGGTTACAACCAATTACTTAAAGGAAAAAAACCACGAGGTCAAGGTAGTAGATTTATACGCCGAGCATTGGAAGGCTGGTATCGATCAAGATGACTTCTTAAATCATGACAGGGGGACTAGATTATACGCAATGAGAGACTCTGGTTCTGCATTCTCGGCTGGTATGTTAAGTGAAGATATAAAAGAAGCACAAGCTAAATTAGAATGGGCAGATTTAATTATTTTCCAATTCCCAATGTGGTGGTACTCTATGCCAGCACTAATGAAGGGGTGGATAGATAGAGTTTTAACTCAAAATTTCGCATATGCTGGTGGGAAAGAATTCAAAAACGCTCCATTAGCAGGAAGAAAAGCTTTCATTATTTCTACTGTTGGTGTTACAGAGGACTACTACACAAAGGGTAAATTAGGTGAAATAGACGAGGTGTTCTTCCCAATTCAACATGGAACTTTTTCTTACGCCGGGTTCAAAGTTTTACCAGCAATTATTGGTTACAACGCTGACTCTAGAAAATCAAACTGTTTTGAAATCACCTCAAAAATTATTAAAGAACGTATTGATAATATTGATAATGTTAAACCTATATACGATTAGAGTATGATAGATAGCCTCTTCTTCCATTGAAGATTTATAACTTATTAACGCCATAATTCGAAAAATTCCATATCTATAAAGGTTAATATAAGCTCTATAACTACTTACATTACTTAAATATTTTCTGTATTTATACCTTATTTATGACATCATAAGGTTATTATTCAAATCGCATAAATGAGGTTACTAGTGTAAGAATTAAGGTATTTTGTTTATGGAATTGAAGGAGGTTGACTTGTTTCAATTTTGAGTAATACAACGTTTTTTATTATTAAGAACAAGACCCTTGGCTAGATGAATAACAATGGATAATAAAATACTTAACCATAATTGGAAAAGATAAATAAAGATGTTAAAATATTTAATAATGTAAAGTAAACAACTTACCCCATCCATCTCTCTCCAATCCTCGAAGACGTAGAAAAAATGAATAAGAGATAGTTCAATAATGAACAATGGTATCCAGAAAAAAATGCTCTATTGTATATTAGTTATATTTCGTACATATTACACCAAAAAGTGGTATCATGAACAATGCTATATTTTTATTTATCTGAAAACATCTGAAAACAAAACAATGAAAAAATAACAACATCAATATTTTCCCTGAACTTTTTGTCCTTCCATTATTAAAAAAAACGCTACCATTTTAATATTATTTGACCTTATGCGAGTAACGAATTAGCTGAAAGATAATGATAAATCTGAAGAATTATTAATTTTCAATGATTTTCTAAAGAATTTGAAGCATCTAAGAACTAAAAAGTTATAGGGTTATTACAATTTCGATATATAACAATTTTGTACATTGTTCAAAGTTAGCATAACATCATCTTGATTAGCATGTCGTCGTTAATAATAAACCGTCCAGAACACTAAGTAAGAAATTATTCTTTGTATAACCCTACAAGTTACAACATCTTATAGGATGAACGTCCCTCGTTTGGTTACGTCACTCAAATTAGTATGTTCCTTGTTGTAATATATTATTTTCTGTCATTATTACCTATCATTTTCAGCCTCATCCGATAGCTTACTTTGTCACCAATTCCAGAAAGAAAAAAATAAAAAGAAGATTAGCTGATCGAAAAAATTTGGAAAATAATAGGTAGATGGAGGAGAGAAAAACAATAGAAATACAAAAGAAAGACAAACAACATTTTATGGTAATTATCAGGATATTTTTTTCAGTTAATCTTGAGCAATGAACCATAATCGACATAGAATCAGCATGCAGGGTATCTGTTGCCGCCTTACCTTTCTTACTGAATTTGACAACATATATTTTTGAGGTCAATGATCAAAACAATCCATATGAATTATATTGCGTGATAATTTTGAAACCTTAGTATAATGTAATTGGTACGCTTAATAGCCTCAAGAACTTCATCTAAGACACTATTTAAATCTCATTCCAAAGACTGTTTTCAGAGAGAGATAAAATTTAAACAGAGATGCACATAGAAGCTTCTTAGTTCACAGCTCTTAAGGGTGCACTATTTTGGAATTTTTTAATTCCCTTGACGAATTAATGATCGAACAAGTTTTATTTTCTGAATACGTAGGGATTTTGATATGCATGTCATATAGAAAATGATTTTCATTAAAGGAATCATTATTCTCGACTGTTAGACATTGTAGAAAAATATTGGTCCTGGACAACTCTTAGAACATTTCTCGAAGAGTATATATAGAGGTCTTTCACAATGTTGTACTTCTTGAAATTCGAAACATTTTCCACTATATTTTATAAATTTACTTAAGTTGCCCACGACAAGTTCCATTCTAACAAGAACTAAATAATCATGAAAATTGCTATAACTATTTTATTTTGGATTTTCTTGATCAATTATTCCAGGGCAATAAATGTCTCACCATTAAGTGGTGTTGATAGGGACAAACTTTTATCATATATCAATCTGAAGAGATCTTACCATGTGGATACTAATTCATTGACGTGGAACAAAGCTGCCGCAAGTGCGGCAGCTTCTGAACTTTCAAACTATAATTGTAACGATGAGTCAAAAAATATTTACCATAACAATGAATATGGTTTTACTTTCAGTAGGGGCCAATCTTTGGATGATGTTGTAGATAGCTGGTATTCAGGTATTTCATATTATAATTACGATACCCAAAATGTTAGACCCCTAAATAGACAATTCTCACAATTGGTGTGGAAGGACTCATCATCAGTAGGTTGTGCTATGTTAACATGTGGTTCAGACCCAGTGATTTTATGTCGTTACTCACCACCAGGAGCCATTCTGTCTCAGTCAGAGGATAATGTTGGTGATCTAAAGTTCCATTTTCTCAGAGTTCCATTGACAATAACGACAACCGTTCTGCAATCAACCGAAGTAACAAAAACCTTGACGGCAACTTCTATTTCCCTGAGTACTGATAAAATTACTGAATTTATTACTACGACCCAAGTCACAACTGTTCCAGAACTAACAACTGTACAAGAACTAACAACTGTGATAAGTAGTCATACTATAATCAATTATGATACCGTGACGGAAAGTGTACCAATTACAGAGTATACCACTATAACTGAAGAAACAACACTGAAAGAAAGTTTTACATTTGTTGAATTTAGAACATTAACTGAAGTTAGCGTTCTAACTCACAATGAAACTTTTACGGAAACTGCTACTTTAATTCAAACTTCTACATCTACATCTACTGAAACAGAAAAAGTAACTACATTAGAAACTACAACAGAAACAGAAACAAAAACAGAAAAAGAAAAAGAAATTACAACAGAAACTATAACAGATGCTACAACAGAAACAGAAACAGAACAAGAAATTACAACAAAAACTATAACAGATGCTACAACAGAAACTACAACAGAAACCACAACAGAAACAGAAACAGAACAAGAAATTACAACAAAAACTATAACAGATGCTACAACAGAAACTACAACAGAAACTACAACAGAAACAGAAACAGAACAAGAAACTAAAACAGATGCTACAACAGAAACTACAACAGAAACTACAACAGATGCTACAACAGAAACGGAAACAGAACAAGAAACAACAACAAAAACTATAACAGATGCTACAACAGAAACGACAACAGAAACAGAAACTACAACAGAAAACAAAACCATCTCAACCGTTAGCTTTGTTACACAATACGTAACAGAAACAAATATAGTAACTCTTGTACAAAATATAAGTACAACACTATTCGAAACCATCAGTAGCATTGATACTGTGACTTTAACAAATACCATTCCCAAAAGTGAAACAACCACCGTTACAGATACCTTGACCACTAAACAAACAGACACTGTTACAGAGGTGTCTACGTTGGTTGAGAGTGAGACCATGACTCTAACATATACTATAACAAACGAAAAAAGAATAACTGAGTTTGAAACTGTTACTAAGAACAACACTCTTACTGATATAAGTACTATAACAGAAAATAACAACGTAACCAATGTTGTTACAGTAACTGATAAAGAAACAAACTCAGAATACTTTACTGTGACCCAAAATCAAACTGTATTTGATACCAAGTTAGTAACATTGGACTATACGGTAACAAAATATGACACCGAATCCGTGGTTAAAACTATAGATAACACTATAACTGTGACATATACATCTCTTGTCACAAATAAAATAAATGAAACTGTAACCATTAATAACACGTCGTTAGACATAGTACCCTCAACAATTATTCAAAACACTACGATCACAGAAGTCTTACCAATAATATCAACTGCTTTCAGTACATTTAGAACTACACAAGTAACCACTATCACGGAAATAGATACTATTATTAATGGAAATATGGAAACAAGTATTAATAACGTAACTGCTATATTTACATCTACAGAACAGGTTACAATTTTTGTCCCAACCACTATAAAAGAAGAAAACATATCCTTATTCACAACCACTGTTTCTAATACAAATGCGCTAACTGTTACTATAGAAGTAACAAAGGATCCCACTCAATCCATTGAAGACGTTAAAACTGTAACTATATTTTCAACAGTCACTAGTTTAGACTGTTCCCTAACTCCAGGAAGTTCAATGAGTCTCTTGAATCCTACAGATTTTCAGACTTTTTCTCCTGAAAAGACCTCTAGAGAAAACCTACACGCAAATCAAAGAAGTAAGAGTAGTACGGTAACCACAGAATCTCTAAAACTATCTTTAACTAGCTTAGGAAGTAGTCCCATAGCAAAAAAAACCTTAACAGACGGTATATTAACCACATCTCCTTACTCATCGATGGAGACCTCATTTTCTTTTACAAACAATGAAGATAATACCCTACTCTCGCAATCAATCAATCACAGGTCTGATAACAACAACGCAGTCACCAGTTTAATGAGTTCAGAAAATTTAGGAGGTACGAATGCTCAATCTGTATCATCTAAAACAAGTATAACAGACGTTTCGAAATATTCATCGGAAACGGACACTTGGAATAGTTTACCAACAGAAGTTTTGATTAATGCTCGTGATTCCAAAGATATTATAAGTAAAACTAAGTTAAACATTTCTACAATATCGAGCATTTCCTCCCCGTATAATACTGAAACAAGTGATAATACTGAAACAAGTGATAATACTAATGAAGCAACCACCACAATGAGAGATAAAAAATCAACTACAACCAGTGACACGCGACATATATCACATGATATAAACTTGACAACAATAATTGATAACGAAGAGAGTAAGTTAGGCTCTACAACTAAGGAAACAAACAGTGCTTCCCTGACTACTGACACTAAAACTCAGACTAACAATTATTCCATTACTAGCCTTGCAACTATCACACAAGGTCGAGATATAGTAATGAAAGAAAATTCAGGAAGCCACTTTAATTTTGAGCTTCCAAAGAAAATTTTGCTGTTCATTTCTCTATTAATTAGCATAATCTAGTTGTACCATATTTTTCTAAATCGTTTTCTTATTCTTTCTTTATTCAACAATATATAAGTACCTCTCTCTATAGAAAAGTATTACTTTTATGCTATATGATTCTGTGCGTGTATCGTTTGTTGTGTATACCTTCCACTATAATTTAATTGTTTGCTGTCGCTGAATGCTTCCAAATATTGAAAATTTTTTTTCTTTTAGCGATGCGATGAGGTTTTTTACATTTAACAAATCTTTTATAAGTTATATAACTAAAACAACGGAAAATAGAAACATTCTACCATAGCATATGCTCAAGATATAAAAACCATAATATCATCCGACATACAGTTTGTAAAAATTGCACTATGAGTAGCATTAATTCTGATATTGACGATTTCTCCTCTGACGAGGAAAGCAATAACCCACTTCTAATAACGTCCAAGAAGAAAATATCTACAGTTAACGATGCATTTGATCAGGATGAGGAACACAGCGAAGAGAATGATGGTGAAGAAGATATTACTAAGGATTCTAACAATGCCACCAAAAATGAAAAGGAAGACATGAAAGGTGTAAGGCCACAAAACGATGACAACGAAAAAAATCTAGGTGCTACAAAGGAGGATAATGATATGATGACTAAGGAGGAGAAGACGGCCAATCTAAAAAAGAGATTAGCCCTAGTGCAACATATGCGTAAGAATTCAAAACATAAGACTGGTGTCATATACCTGTCGAGTATTCCTCCATATATGAAACCTGCGAGGATGAGACATATCCTCTCGCGATTTGGTGAAGTAGACAGATTGTTTTTAAAGAGAGAAACTGACGACAAGCATAAAAGAAGAGTTAAAGGTGGTGGTAATAAAAAAACAATGTACGAGGAAGGTTGGGCAGAATTTGTTAGGAAGAGAGATGCAAAATTATGTGCAATTACTTTGAACGGTAATATTATTGGTGGGAAAAAAGGTACGTTCTATCACGACGATATATTAAATGTAAAATACCTACCTGGATTTAAATGGGCTGACTTGACTGAACAAATTGCTAGAGAGAATGATGTTAGACAAGCCAAATTGGAGATTGAAATATCGCAAGCTAATAAATTAAATGCTGATTTCATCAAGAACGTAGAACAAAGTAAAATGATCGCCAACATAAAGAACAGCAGAAAGAGAAACTCCACAGATAAAGAGACAGAGGAAGGTGAAAATAGAAGAAATTTCAAACAGCATAAGGTTGCAACCAACAGAGCCGATGCTCCAAAGGCTATTAAGAATAACAGCAACAAAAAATCGATTAATTTAAATAGCGTTCTGTCCAATTTATTATGAAGACCTACATGACCACTAGCATATACTTGATACATATACATATATATTATTACTATTATACCCTTAACAATCTTTCCAAATATAAAAGTATCGAGTCTGTTTTGATCTTATCCAGACCAAAAATATATTTTGCACGTGATCACGAAAATTTTTCTTATGTTTTTGGATCTACTGCCAAAACGAAAATTTTTCTCTTTCCGATCGATGGGCATCGCTAGAATAGGAATTCTAGAGGGAAATATTTAGTAATGACATTTTATATATATTAAATGAAGTTATGGCAAAAGGGGTTCAACAGATTCCGAGACCAAGATACTGAACCTGAATATCCATATATCGATAGTATACTTAAACATGGGGAACTTTAAAAAGGAAAAATCCAGAAGAACCCGTGAGGGAAAGATAAAAGACGGTAACCTAAAAGTGAAAGGTGAAAATTTTTACAGAGATGGTAAGAGAGTTCAGTTCTTAAATATGTATACCAAAGGTGGTGCTGTTAAGAATAAGAATGGTGACTTGATTAGAGCTGCTCCCCTACAAGATGCTACTATTCCTACTGCTAGAGTTCAACCGGATCGTCGTTGGTTTGGTAACACAAGAGTTATATCCCAGGATGCATTGGAACACTTTAGAGGTGCCATGGGTGAAACCCAAAAGGATACCTACCAAGTTCTATTAAGAAGAAACAAGTTGCCAATGTCATTACTAGAAGAAAAAGACACTACAGAATCCCCTAGAGCTAACATTTTGGAAACCGAATCTTATAACCATACGTTTGGTCCAAAATCTCAAAGAAAGAAGCCACGTATCGCTGCTTCATCATTAGAAGACTTGGTTAGCGATGCTTCTAATGATAGCAAAGTGTTTGAAGAAAAACAAGAACTTAATACAACCTTAGGTCTAATGGGTGGTGAAACTGACGAAGATGGATGGACTCAAACTACCAAGGAACATATCTTTAGCAAAGGTCAATCAAAACGTATTTGGAACGAACTTTACAAAGTTATTGATTCATCTGATGTGGTTATCCAGGTTTTAGATGCTAGAGATCCTTTAGGTACCCGTTGTAAATCTGTTGAGGAATATATGAAGAAAGAAACTCCTCACAAACACTTAATATACGTTTTAAATAAGTGTGACCTGGTCCCAACTTGGGTTGCTGCTGCTTGGGTTAAACATTTATCGAAGGAACGTCCTACTTTGGCTTTCCATGCCTCTATTACTAACTCATTTGGTAAGGGTTCTCTGATCCAACTATTACGTCAATTCTCTCAATTACACAGCGATAGAAAACAAATTTCAGTTGGTTTCATTGGTTATCCAAACACTGGTAAATCATCAATTATCAACACTCTGAGAAAGAAGAAGGTGTGTCAAGTGGCTCCTATCCCAGGTGAAACCAAAGTCTGGCAATACATTACGTTGATGAAGAGAATTTTTTTGATTGACTGTCCAGGTATTGTTCCTCCTTCAGGTAAGGATACAGAGGAAGATATTTTATTCAGAGGTGTTGTTAGAGTTGAGCATGTCTCCAATCCTGAACAATATATACCAGGTGTCTTAAAACGTTGTCAAAGAAAGCATTTAGAAAGAACTTATGAAATTTCTGGTTGGAATAATGCTACTGAATTCATAAAAATTTTAGCACACAAAGGTGGTAGATTATTGAAAGGTGGGGAACCTGATGAGTCTAGTGTTTCTAAACAAATCTTAAATGATTTTAACAGAGGTAAAATCCCATGGTTTGTTAGTCCGCCAGAAAAGATCCCACCATCTGAAGAAAAAGAAATAACAGATAAGAAGAGAAAGGCTGATGATGTTGAAGAAGAAGTAAAAGAACAAGAACAAGAACAAGAATCCAAAAAAGTGAAAAGTGCTTAGAGACAGACCATTGAATAACTCTTTTTTTTGCATAATTATCGTTGTTTTCTCTAAAAATTCTTTCCCAATCCATTTTTATTAATAATATTAGATCTTCATCACATATATTATATAAATATATAAGTATATAAATCCACACTGTACATTACTCATTACTTATAAAAATTCAATTTAAAGGGATAATAAAAATTTGCAAAGAGATTAATGTCCAAATTCTGGATGGTGTAATACTGCTATACCTTTCGTATAACACGATAATTACTACCTAAAAAATTCATTCAAATTTCGAAAATGGAAAGGAAAAACGAATGGCGAAGGCCGTTTTGGTGTCTTCTATAAGATACTATTATACACTGTGTAAATGATGGACAACGACAAAGGATACACAATTTTTATTAAATTGAAGACAGAGCTTGCAAGATATCAATATATATACTTATTGCTTGATAAAAGTTATACATATAATACCGAATTTTCAAAACTACATTGTTTACTAGACAAAATATCAAGGATACGAAAAATTAAGAGCAAGACATATCAAGATAAGAAAATAAAACTTCAAAATGCAGGCGATACAACATCAGGGCATGAATATGCGTGATCATCAATTCTTTAATCAAGGTAATGAAAAACAGAATAATAATACGAATGGAAACATAGCGATAGGAATTCCAAATAATGGATTTGGTTCACAAATGAATACTAATGGATTAATGAATCAACCGCAACAATTACAACAACAACCTGGTAATTTACCAACATTGCATGGTTTTAATCAACCACAGGAACAAGGAAATGCATATCTAATGAATCAAAAAGGAGGCCCATTACTTCCACAACAACAGGACTTCCAAGGAATGAAGGCACCAGTGCAACAACAACAACAACAACAATCTCAACCATTTAATAATAATACCAATTTGGGTGTGCCAGGTCCCATACCTAACAATCTTCCTCCCGGACTGAACGTTATGCAACAGCCTGGTGTCAACGTTAGTGTAAATAGACCTGTCAATATGCCATTAGCTCCTAATATGAATGCACCTCCTGGTGCTAATACAGTAAGTAATTCGAACATGATGCCACCAATGATCTTACCACCTTTAATGCATTTGTTTGTTCGCGAAGTATGGAAGACGAACCTCCATAGCGAATTTGTTGCCATAAGAAGGTTAGCTACTCAATATAATTACGTATCTGTGAGTACTGAATTCATCGGCACTTTAGCGAGACCAATTGGTAATTTTTCATCAAAGGAAGATTATCATTACCAAACCATGAGATCTAACGTTGATATTTTAAACCCTGTTCAACTCGGAATTTCATTAAGTGACGCAAACGGTAATAAACCAGATAATGAACCTTCGACATGGCAGTTCAATTTTGACTTTGATACAAATAAAGAAATGATATCCGCTGAATCTTTAGAGTTATTAAGAAATTCTGGGATTAACTTTGAAAACCATCGTACAACAGGTATCGATAAATTCGAATTTGCACAACTGATGATGGATTCTGGTCTGATCTTAGATACAAACACCGCATGGATTACATTCCATGCAGCTTATGATTTAGGTTTCTTAGTACATATTTTAACGAATGATATGATGCCATCCACTAGAGCTGATTTTGAATGGTGGGTTCATAAATTTATGCCAAACCTATTCGATTTGAATCTAATATATAAGATGATTCGTGATTTCAAGAACCCTCAACATGCACAATCACAAGGCCAACCGCCAAAATATTCATTAACAACGGTTGGTGATGAAATTGGGATTCCTCGTTTTCCAATATTTACTACTACCGGTGGTCAAGCTTTATTAATGCTTCTTTCATTCTGTTACTTGAGTAAACTCTCAATGCACAAATTACCTGATGGAACCGATTTTGCCCAATATAAAAATGTAATCTATGGAATAAATGAAGATCAATTGCAACAAGCAAAGTAAAGCCAATGATTAGATTTTCTTCCTCTCTCATGGACTGGCGTAACTACATGGTGTCATACCACAGATAGACTCGCTCATACACACAGACAAAACTACATACCTACGTATACTTAAATATAAATATGTAATTCGTGGTAGTCATACTTAAACTAATATAATAGTCGAGCATCTATCTTGTTTGATATATTGACTCTTTGTCGAAATAATCAAAGGTAAAAAGGCTCCCATATCACGTGCCGCATCCAAATTGGGCGCAAAATTTTCTGAAAAAAAGAAGTTTTTGACGTTACTTTCGCAATTCACAACGAACGAAGTCGACCGTCAAAACATTTTAGAAAAGAGGAAGAGAGGAAAAAATTGCCACCTCAAAGGATTTTGGCCGTTGGAGGAGGTTTAACTGGGAGCAACCTTTTTAAAAGATATATATATATATACTTGCCTCAATTTTCGTAGTATTTATTCTTGAGTATCAATTTAGATAGATAAATATACAACAGTATTACTAACACGTTTGTGAACCACCAACCTTGGTGTACCATTATTATTCAGCTGCAACTCTTTGGCAACGAATTGAACATTTTTTTTAAAAAAAATACATACCGTCTCCTGCTTTCACTAGTAGACTGAGATCAGAAAACACATTCACTGGAAACATACTTCGTGCTTTTTTAAAAAGTATATAATACGAAGTTCGAATAACCTTTCCAACCCCACAGAATATTCATTTGTAAATAACAAATCATTCTATTAGCATCTTCGTCCATTCTTATTTCTTTTCTTTTCTTTTCAATTTTAACAAGAAAATTTAATTTTTATTGACTTTATTTTGGCAATTGCATCAATCCATATATCAAAACTACATTTTTCTTTCTTTCATTGTATTATAACTTTTCCTAAAATCATTCCCATATTTTTCGAGTTTATTTTAGTTGCAATCAAACTATAATATACATTTATTCATCAAGATACCAGTAGCCGAATTAACTGTAACGTTGAGCAACTTTTATTTTCATTATTTCGTAATTATTTTAATTTTGCCCATTTTAATATCATTCACGTACAGTCATATTTATTCACGATCATATTACTTTTCACATTATTAAACATTTGAATTGTCCTTCGTTTATATATATATATCTTTTTCAAATCAAAGAAAGAAAAAGATTGAAGAATTAACATTAACATTCAAAAGATTAATATACCTTATATTATTTTAGAAATATTATCGTTCCCTTACATAGACAGAATTCTTTTTTGAACAAGATAGTTCCAAAATAAGCATTACTATCTAAGAATCTCTAAGATATAACGTCATAAACTTTTCTTTACCATCACTTTTTAACAACTTCAAGAGGTACTCAAAACAAAAAGAAACATCCAATTTTAACCATGGGTTCCAGTGTCCAAGATATTGCATATGCATTTTTGCAAACTTACTATGAAAGGATGAAAACCAATCCTGGTAAATTATCAAGTTTTTATAGTACCACTGCAGAATTAACGCACATCAATTATCAACAAGTTGATTTTGATAAGATCCCTTCAACTTCCTCTAATACTTTAACTACTGTGAAATTAACCGGTAAGGATAATATTAGCAGATTCTTTGGTAGAAATGAGGAAAAAATTTGTGATTTGAAATTGAAATTAGATTCCTGCGATTTTCAAAGTACAGGAATTGCTCATAAAGGGATTATAATAATAGTTACCGGTGAATTATTTTGGAGTCAATCTCCGATTTATAAATTTTGTCAAATGTTTGTATTAACACCACTTGCTAAAAATAGCGAGGTTTATGACATAACAAATGACATAATAAGGTTTTTACCACAAGACAGTCAATCTGAAAATCTAGCATCTAACTCTCAAGCCAACGAACAAGAGATCGAAAAATCTATTCCTGTTAAAAACGAAACAACGAGTAAGAAAACTGCTGAAGAACCAGCAAAAGAGACTAAGAAAGCCTCAAAACACAAGAAAGATTCTTCTTCTAAAGTCGAGGATAAAATAACAGAAAATACAACACCAATTGAAACAAAGGAAGAAATTATATACGAAAAAGAAGCAACTCCTGTTGATAAGGTGATAGAGACCTCAGATGTACCAAAATCAAAACAAGAAATCAAATCAGTCGATTCACAGGATAAAAAAGAGATCAAGAAGGAAGATTCGAACGAAAAGAAGGATTCGAAGAAAGATTTACCGGTTGAAAAAAAGGACCACATAAAAGAACTTTCAGTGGAAAAGAAGGATAGCAAGAAGGATGGAAAGAAGGAAAACAAGAAGGACAATTCTAATGAGAAGAAAGAGCCTGAAAGTAAGATCGATTCAAAGGAAAAATCTAAGGATAAGAAAGAAAGCAAAAGCGAACACAATGAGAAAACGAAAGAAAAACATCCTGAAAAGAACATTCCTAATAATGAAGTTGCTCCAACTGTCGGTACTTCTAATAATAAATCTGAGAACGTAGAAATACCAAATGATGTGTCTCAGTCTAATTCAAAGACCACCGTAGAATCCAAGGACAAACAAATACCTACCGAAGTGAGGAACTTGACAGATACTGTTGTTACTACAATTAAGGAGACTACTGAACAAACTGAGCCTACTACTACTTTACCTGTCGTACCAAAGAAAATGTCATGGGCTTCGAAGGTTTCGCTACATGATGCAGTTCCAAAAGAAAGTAGAAAAATTATTGTAGCTCGTGAGGAACCTTCAATGCCACGCACTGATTCTAACCGTAACAAGAAAAATAACCGTAACAGAGATGGCGACCGTAAGGATAACAATTCCAAAAATAACGGTAAAAGGAGGCCCAATAACAATGTCAACAGAGATGGTTATTATCCAGTATATATTAACGACACTCAAAGTATAAAACCGGAATTAATTAGAAACAAATTAATTAAGGATTTTGGTCCTGTTATGAAAATGACTACTGGTGATAATTTCATTGTCATTGATTTCCAATTAGAATCCAGTCAAAAGGAAGCTATTGATACTAAGAAAATAATGGTAGAAGGTACAGAGTTTACATTAGAAAGAAAAACATATAGAAAAGGTCAACCTGCTGGTCCTATAACGTCGTCGTCATCGTCGTCTACTTCAACAACTGCATCTTCATCATTACCATCTGAATACACCAATGATACCAGAAATCACAAACGATTTAATTCTAACAAGAAATCTGTATAAAAGCAAACTTTGATCGTCAAGCAAAGTTTTAATAGTAAACTCCAGAAATTTCTAATGAATTTTGCAAAACATTCCTTAATGAATTCCAAGGATTTAATGACCATGTATCCGTATAAATATATAAAATAATAAATAATAAAAATAAGAAAAAAAACACATTAAAAATTAAACACTTTTGCAACGCTTTTAGGCTTTATCCAACTACAAAAAATCATGGTAAATAAAAAAAAAGAGATTTCACATGCTTTCAAAATGGAATGAAAACAAATTGACCTTTCACAAGGAAATGTCGTTTCAACCCACTCTGTTCCTACACAATACCTTCCTCCCGAAGGATTCCAATGTTGCATAGTAACATGTATTTAACTATAAGGGATTCGTTTACCACAACTACCTTGATGGCGTCATAGAGATGGAGATAAAGTCCCTTACAGATTTGAAAGGTCTAATTAAAAAGCAAAAATAAAATTTAAAAAACCAAAAAAGAACCCTTGAAGGAATGTATCTAATTACGTTCATTTGTTCTTTATATTTATACAAAATAAAATATTATACGCTACAAGCTTTATTTTATATGCGTTGGTGTCCTCTTCTTTTTTTTTTTACCAGACAATTGAAAAATATTAAGAAAAATTGGCAGTGCCGTACATTACGATATTTTAGGCCTCCTTCTTTGTTAGGGCTTGTTACAGATTTTGCAAGCATTATTCGATATTGCGAGGCGATCGCTTTGTAATTGAAGCAACAAATCATCTTACCAAAAGTTTTGAGCAATAGATTTGTTCAACAATACCACTACTACCCAATCAAAGACATAAATACTGTAATATCAACAATTCTAGTAATTATGTGGCAATTGTTCTCATTCAAATTCAAATTGCGACAGCGTTGAAGGATGATTCAATATCACTTATTGATCTTGACATATCGTAAAATATATATAGAATGTATATCCTTTTAAGCTATTGGAGCAATATCTAATATGACTAAAAGTTATCATGGTAAGAGCAAAACTGAAGAAGAGAAAAGAGCAGTTTATACGGCAAGTACACATAATCACGGTGGAATTTTACCATTTTCCTCTATGAACTACAATTCCGCTGGTAAAAATTTATAATAACGGAATTCTCTTCTTTTTTTCCGTTATTATTGAAAAACTTCGCCTAAGTCATCTCTCTATGGCACCAAACAAAAAACAGCATATATATATTATTTGGAATTAACAGGGGAATTCCCATGGGATATATGCTTCTATAGACGTAGTTCTTATATTTTCAAGTGATTACGGACAGCAAGTGGTAGTAAGGAAGGACTCACATAATCGCTTGGTATAATATATGGAAATCAGCTTTCTATGACCCACGTTTGAATATTTCAGAATTACCTGAGTAATATTATGACCCATTATAACCACTGCATGCATCTTGGTATCTATCATTTGATTAATTGAGTAAATTTAAAGGTGAAAAATTTCAATTCTTTCTTTGACATTTAATTAAAGAATTTATATATATAAGGATGTAATACCAATATACTTTCTTTTAATTTTATACTTCATGTTACTCTTAATTCTTAATTAATTTACTATTCAGTTATACAGAAGTAACTAATTTTTATTATTTGAGGTATTACAACTAAAAAATAAATAATAGTAATAATAAAAATAACAACATTCAACATGACTAAGAGAGTTCTATTGTTAGGTTCTGGGTTCGTTGCCCAACCAGTCATCGACACCCTATCTGCTACCGACGGTATTGAAGTCACTGTTGCTTGTAGAACCCAAGCTAATGCTGAAAAATTAGCTAAACCATCTGGTTCAGCTGCTATTTCCTTAGATGTTACTAAGGATGATGAATTGGATGCTGCTTTGACTAACCATGATTTGGTTATTTCTTTGATTCCTTACATCTACCATCCAAACGTCGTTAGAAGTGCTATCAGATTAAAGAAGGATGTCGTTACTTCTTCTTACATTTCTCCAGCTCTAAGAGAACTAGAACCAGCAATTAAGAAAGCTGGTATTACAGTCATGAACGAAATTGGTCTAGATCCAGGTATCGATCACTTATATGCCGTTAAGATGATTGATGAAGTTCACAGAGAAGGTGGTAAAATCAAATCCTTCTTGTCCTACTGTGGTGGTTTGCCAGCTCCAGAAGATTCTGACAATCCTTTGGGTTACAAGTTCTCTTGGTCCTCTAGAGGTGTTCTCTTGGCTTTGAGAAACTCCGCTAAATACTGGAAGGATGGTAAGATTGTTAACATTGCCTCTGCAGATCTAATGGCTTCTGCTAAACCATACTTCATTTACCCAGGTTTCGCTTTTGTTTGTTATCCAAACAGAGACTCCACTCTATTCAAGGAATTATACCACATCCCAGAAGCTGAAACCGTTATTAGAGGTACTTTAAGATTCCAAGGCTTCCCAGAATTCGTTAAGAGTTTGGTTGACATTGGTTTCCTAAAGGATGACGCTAACGACATTTTCAGCAAACCAATTGCATGGAAGGATGCCCTACAACAATACTTAGGTGCTTCATCTTCATCTAAAACCGACTTAATTGCTAAGATCGACTCTTTGACCAAATGGAAGGATGCTGATGACAGAGAAAGAATTCTAGGTGGTTACCAATGGTTAGGTTTCTTCTCCGATGAAAATATTACGCCAAGAGGTAACCCTCTTGATACTCTATGTGCTCGTCTAGAAGAGTTAATGCAATACGAAGAAGGTGAACGTGATTTGGTTGTTCTACAACATAAGTTTGGTATCGAAAATGCTGACGGTACTACTGAAACCAGAACATCTACTTTGGTTGACTACGGTAAGGTTGGTGGTTACAGTTCTATGGCTGCTACCGTCGGCTACCCAGTTTCTGTTGCCACTAGATTAGTTCTAAATGGTACCATAAAGGGTCCAGGTCTGGTTGCCCCATACTCTCCAGAGATCAATGATCCAATCATGAAGGAATTGAAGGAGAAATACGGCATTTTCTTGGTTGAAAAGACTGTTGGTTAGATTGTTCTAATCTAAGGTTATATAAGATATATCCTACCTTGTCTCATTTCACGAAACGAAAATTTGAAAATACACACACAAAGATTCCTTGGGATAATATTTAGGATATTGTTCTAGCTATGTAGATAATATCATCATTCATGGGTCTTGATGATTTCTATAAATGCCGAATATATATACGTTCGCTCTTATTGGGTGTACACGTATGGCCATATATGTATACTTGAATAATACACACTTTCTAATGATCAATTTGTTAATATATATATGAATGGGCCGTTTCCATTGGACTTTCAACTCAACTGTTGTCTTTGTTTGTATCTGTCCTTGGACTGAGACTGTATAACTTGTCGTTTAATTAAATATTTTGAAAGCTACTTCTCTACACCCAGACACCTTGTATGCTAAAATAAAATACACGAATAATTAAACTAGTCATGTTATGACGTTGACAGTTTCTCTTCTAAAGGTACATCAAATACTTAACACTTCGAAACAAACCTAAGATCGAACATAACCTAAAGTGCATTTTTAATGCAACATATATAAAACAATACAGTAGGCTTCTATTCTATTTATGTTATTATACTTCAAGATTAAATTGCTAAAAGTCAAATAATCTTCGAAAAATTACTTTACGTTTCCATACAATATATTCATCAAAAATGTCTACGGCAGTCCATGGAGAATCTGGAAATTTCTGGAATAAATTCAAAACTTCTACAAAATCTATATCATCTTCATTTTCTCAACTGTCAGTGAAACCTGAATTGGACGGCGACTCACCAACATCAACCATAGTGCACAAAGCACTTGTAAAACACTACAAGAACCAGGAACCATTCACAGGATTCCCCTCATGGTTAGGTCATAAGGAAGACTTACCAAACGAACAAAAGATTTTAAAGAAGCAGACAGAACATTTAGAAAAACAACAAAGGGTACACGAGAAGCAAGTGAAAAAAGAACAATATCCGTCAGGTTTTACTTCATTGAGGAGAGCTGCAACATCTGTGACGGAGTCAGTTTCACAAACCCAGGATCCTCAACGAAAATCTGTTAGCTATGAAAGACGTTCAAGACCTAGTGATGCATTCCAGGGTATATATAACTCCGAGAGTCCCGAAAGCTATGCTAAAGACAGCAGCACAACATCCGTAAGTAGTACTGACAACAACATTCCATCAAGATCTTCATCGGGACGTATAAATCGTTTAGGAAGACCAAGCTGGTCGCAAGCTTCTGGTAATACAGGGAACCAAGAAAATACTAGACCAGAACTTACATCGCAATCATCATTGCTAATGACTGAAAGATTACGCAGAAAGACAAGAACATAATAATACAAACTTATCTCTAAGATAATCCTCACAGACAACTATTGACGTATATAACCTATAAATTGACCTAATACACATGATATAGAGTAAATAATAATGAGAAAATATAATATATGCTTTATATATCTCGTTTTCATAAATAATTGTCAGAAATGCAAAATATTACGTATGGAGGGTAAAAATGGCCTCACGATAAAGATATTTAAAATACCTTACAGGATTTCTCTGACAGGGAATCTCATATTTTTCTGATCATTGTTTATCCCTGAAGTAGAATGAATAGTGTCGACTCCAAAACTTCTAGGTTCTTGCAGGCCAATTAGCGATTCACTAGGAACATTATTCAGATATTGATGATCCTCTAATTTTTTTGTCTGGAATATGATATTCAGCAAGAAAATCAGCGAAAACAAGACACATATACCTGCTACTATTAAATACACAATCCCAAGCCATATATTTTTTGCTCCTACTACACTATTAGTTGTTAGAACAAATGTCTTTGTACCATTAAACGAATACACTGGATAGTTTAACGTAATATCTATCGAATAATCTCCATTTGGCAATGCAGATGATTCATTTTGCAATATTTTCTTATAGAATGTCGGTAATGCTGCGTTCCTCATCCATACTTGAAATTCTTGCCAGGTATGTAAATTAGGTATGTTAGTTTCGTTGTAACCATCTGGGAATCGTTTGGCCCAATTAGGCGGCGGGACTATGTCAGAAGCGCTATATTCCGTCATCTTATATCTGCGTTTATCAGTTGATCCAGCAGTATTATTATTCGTTAGAATAAAATCTTCTGTACCACTGGTTCCTCTTAATCTGGACTCAAATGTATCATTGAATAAAGAGTTTGCGACCAGTCCACATGGATAGATTATTTTTCCCGTAGTATTATCTTTATTGAGAGGTTTACAGTTCTTGTCTAAAGTACTCAAATTAACGGCAGACCCTTTTAGCTGGTCTAAATCATAAGATTCTATGTATACACGATGGTTCTGATAAAAATTTGTCAATTTGTAATATATATATATGGGTGAATTTAAAATGTTTGGTATTTGGAAATTTAACCTGCATATTGGAGCTTCATCGGTGGCATCATTGCTAATTATGAGCATCCATTTAGGTTGATACCCCAACTGTGTCTTAAAATGAGTACTAACGTATTGTTTTGGAATAGTAGAAAATGCATTCTGGTTAGCTATTTTTTGACAGGTATCATACCGTATCGTTATATCCTGTACGTTGATCGCACTAATAAGAAGTCCGATCCCTATGGGTACAAATATCGTTATAAGAACGACAAGCATAGGGAGGGTATTCTGAGGGGATAACGTTGGTTGCCATGCTCGAAGTCTTTGTTGACGAAATGATGTGTTGAGTGGTCGCCTGGATGTAGTCCCTTTTCCTGTTAGATTCTTCCAGAATCCGGGAGCCATCGTCTATAAATGATATATGGGAGAGAGACACAGAGAGAGAGAGAGAGAGAGAGAGAGAGAGAAAATGTATGTATGTGTGTGTGTGTGTCACTCTAAGTTACTGCCTTATATGGTTTCTTGAATGCTGATATATCTAATCTTAGTTTAAATTAATCTAGGATGTTTTCTATTGATACAAATATCATCACGCTTGTCACCTTTGACTAAGCCCGACTCATACTGTGCCGGCTTAAATAATTATTTCCTTCATTTCCTATTATTGATTTCTTCGAGGACTGTATGATTAAAGTGATAGAACAATTAAAGAAAAAACAAATTCAAAGAAAAGCATACATATTGTGATATATACTCAGTTTTGAGCTAGTGAATCAGAGTGAGTTTATTATTAACATAAAAGAAGGGTTCATTAGGGTATTTATATACATATGTAGGACGTATATTTATAAAGCTTGTCATCTCTAGAATAAAATCATCGCTCTTATTTCTTAAAAAAGGCCCGATGACTGTTACTCCTAGAACGGTTAGAGTTCGGCGTATATGCAATCTTACCATACGAATTATTATCACCATATATCATAGAATCGTTATCCTTTTCCATCAAACTCATCGAATTGAAATTATGGAATGGATCATCTTCCGGTACTTCGTCATCGTTAGCAACAGGCTCATCAAACATAACCTTTTCTTGATCCTCTAGCGATAGTAATGATATGTCAATTTTGCTGTAGTCAATCTTAGACTCATCATTTGGTTTATCAGTGTTTGTACCATCTTGTGACTTCTTTGATGGCATATTTTTTATTTTCTTATTCTTTGCAGATGTTGCAACAAAATCAAATCCATTTTCAGTTAACTTTGGTATTAGTGGTGGTTCTTGGTTCCTTAAAAATGACCATTGGACTTTCTTAAAAAATGGATGTCTCTTAATATCAGCTGCACCCATTTTACACCCCAATCTTTTTGATTCATTCTTACATAATAGTTTTTTTATCAAATCCTTACAATGCCTGGAAATATCGTTATTATTTGGGAATGTTATATCATTTTTCAAAATGTTAGAGAATGTCTTATTGGTGTCTGCTCCCTTGAATGGCGTCATTCCAAATAACATTTCGTATATTAATATACCAAGTGTCCACCAATCCACTGCGGCTGTATGTCCATTACCACGAATCACTTCAGGGGCAATATATTCTTCGGTACCAACAAAAGAATTAGTTCTAAAACCGTCTGAGAAAATCTTTGTATCTATCATTGCCGACTGGTTATGTCCAGAGGTTATCATTGGCGATTTTATCTTAAAATTTTTGGCATCCTGCGTTTGAATAGAAAGATCGAAGTCAGAAAGCATAATATGACCGGATCTATGCAATAAAATATTTTCAGGTTTTAAATCTCTATAGATAAAACCCAATAGGTGTAAATATTCCAGAGCTGCTGTAACCTCACTGGTATAAAATCTCGCATCATCCTCACAGATACATTTACTCTTTCTTGTTTGCAATGCCCTAAAAAATTCGCCTCCCATACAATACTCCATACATAGGTAAAGATAATCTTCTGATTGAAATGAATGATATAATGTTACAATAAATGGGTGATTACTAGTTGCTAGAATATCTTGTTCAACTAATACCCTTTTAACTTTATTCCTCTTTATCATTTGGGATTTGCTAAACACTTTCAATGCATATAATCTATTAGTATTCTTTTGCTTGACAAGGAAAACTTTACCAACATCACCTTGACCTAATAATCTAACTTTCTCAAACGACTTGGGACTAACAGTTATATCTTTGAATTTATTACTAAATGATTTTGTCCTTAACCGTTGGGATCTCTTTGGCTCTTTATCGCCAAATACCTTTGGGGGTTCTGTTGGTTGAAAATCTAGTATCGTAATATCTGTAATCTCTTTATTACCACCAATTAGAAGCTTCTTATTTTCCTTTATAGGTGATCCCAATTGTGGTGTCTTTATTTCATTACGAAGGATACTTTCGTCTTGAGGTTCATCCATCTCTTCATCTGTCAATCCCACAATAATAGATGGAAACGGTTGTATATTCTCCTGGCTCTCATTAGGGCTTCCACCTTGGGAAACTGTCTTAAGAGGAGACACTATCTTCTGAATTGGACCACTACTTCCCTTGCGTAATGGAGACTTATATTGATTAAATTTATTGACTTGTTCATCCTCCTTGATATCATTCAATGATATGTTACTCAAATTTCTCGTTTGATATGGTGAAGACGTCGTTGAAGTAGAAGATAAGGCTGCTGGCGGTAGATACCCAGAATTCATTGAAAAAGAATTATATGTATCATTATCAATAACACTGATATCGTGGGATTTTGGTAGTACTGGTGCAGATGGTGAACGTTTTCTACTACCACTATTAATATTATTATCGTTATTGACTAAATTTTGTTGTTGATATGAAGATTCCTGATTCAATGGTTCACTCATTGGAGAACGAGGATTAGATTTTGAAGTAGGAGATGTATAAGGGTGGTAATGTGCTTCAAGATGTGCATGCATTGGGGAACGAAGAACAGGTGACTGTGGTTCAGTTATCATATTTGACAACTTCTTCTCCTTAGTTTCTATTTGTAAAGTGTCCGGTTGTTTACTACTGTTTTTGGATGCAGTACTAGTATAATTAGCCGGACTAGTATTATTACTTTGAAATATACTTTTGAATTTGGAGAATCTGGAACTCATATCTGGATCTGCTGGTGTGACTATAGTTTCAGGTAATAAATTTTTAGGTTCCCCCATTTCTGTTAATTTTACATTTGATTGGGATGGGGAATTATCATGAGATGATGTAGATCCCTGTGTGCTACCATTACCAGTAGAATTACTGTTCCATCTCCATGATTTTGAAAGTAATTTCGAAAAGGAAACACTTCTACTTCTTTCACTAAATGAAGTTGGTTGTTCTAGAGTCTGCTGTTGATTATCCGTCATGATAAAGAAATAATAATAATAATAATAATAATAATAAAATAAAATAAATAAAGATCTAATAAAAGGGTTAATATAACAGTAATTAAAAACAAATAAACGGATTTCAAATATGGAAAAAATATTCGTACTACAATTTAGGAATGTATAATATAACGGGATATGTTTGGGGTATTATATTGAATCTATATATCCGTGAAAGAATGTTCAGGAATTAAACTTTATCTATACGCCAAATATAATAAAGATGATAGAATGTAAAAAACAAAAATTATAGTAAATCAATAGGGATTTCTTCTCAGATTATACTAAATACACGCAAATGTAAATAGTTATCCGTGCTTGTAAAGTAAACAATATATCAGTAGCTAATCCTATTCTTGTTCAACCTATCAACTTTTTTAATGTAAGCTAAAAATAAAAAAGGAAGAAACAAAACTGAATAGAGTACGGTCTATACAGGGTTAAATGTGACAATGAAATAATATACCGGTAGTTTAATGAGATGCCACTTCTACCAAAAATAAATACAATTATGATAATAGAACTCCACTTTAACACCCCTTCCACACTATAAAATAAAAATTTCAACTAACGATTGTCAAAAACGTCTTCCACTTCTCGTAATTCATGAATCCTTCAAAAACTCCCTCGTTCCATGCCCCGAGAACAAAAAACAGGGCGAAGACAATGTTAAAGAGGGAGAGAGAAGGGACAGCATCAATCAATTAACAACGTGTGAAGGGAGGGAATCAATCATCTATTATTTACAAACAGTATTGAGAAGATATATGGATGTGATAATATATATTTGCCCAATTTAATGAAGGTTAGAGCCTTTAAAGTGGCGAAAGTGTAATAATATAATTTGATTCCTCCATAGGGTAATAATGAGTTACTAGTGTATGGTATTATACATTAACTGTAAATAAGTCTTATATATGCAGATGTTTAATATATTTATATAATATATATCTATTCGAAGATTGATGAGTTATCTTGAAGGGTTATACCAAATGTGGTGGTAGCAACAGATTTGGGATGCTATTTTTAATATAATAAGTGTGTCCGCAATTCTTACACTTCATTTCACCTTCTACTATTGATGTCTGGATCAATAATGTATGTAGGTCTCTTAGGATAGCCATGTCATCCTCGGTCAATGCGTTATTATCTTCAAAGACAGGTTTATTTGGAGGTAGTGACGTATTTCCTAGATCTGAGGCAACCTGTAGTACAGCTGGCCATTCTACACGGTCCAGCACATTCACTAGGAATTCTGGATTGAATTCGATACTTTCATCTTGTTCCAGTTGACATTTGGAACCATCGTAAGCCAATGGGAAGTTATCGTTACTAGTATCACACGATTGAACAGAACACTTTAGAAAATTGGTAGTAAGGAATTTCATATCAGGTAGTATATATGTATGTTTATATGTGTCTTGTTTACTATTTTATATTAACTGTTGATGTTCTGGTGATGGGCATCTCTCTCTTTTGCTCTTTTAATATTGAAAATTTTTTTTTCATTTTAAAATATTATTTAATATGCAAAACTCGTCTTTTTCGCACTACGGAGACTGAGAGGAAGAAAAGCCCTTCAAGATTACATAGAACAAAGACTGTATAACAAGAGGTTATTTGAAAAATAATAGAATAAATAATTTGGATTATCCGGGTGTTGGGAATATTTATGTTTATATATATATATATGTGTGTGTGTGTGTGTGTGTGTGTGTTGTTGTATTTATTTTTTGATACCGATCATTACGTTGTTATCTGGCTTAATAACTGTAATATATGGGGATCCTTCCCCAATCGATCATACAGTTTAGGATCCTGCCTATTCTTAGAGAGCCACTTCCGATGCGAATAAATTACCTGATCATCGGGACATAACTGGATTCCAATCTTGCCTTCGTCAGTCAAGTATCCATTCTCTTTAATCATATGTACAATGCGCAAATACGTATTGTTATAATTTAAAATCTTAGTTCTTTTCTTTTCTTGTTGCAAAGTCAGGTATCCTTGAAGAATGTTTAATACTGTCTCTACCTGTACCACTGGAATATTATTTGTATGCTGTCGTTGTTGTGTTGCTTGATTATCATCCGGGTTTATCTTGCTGAAGAGGATATCTTTACGAGGATTATGCGGATTCAATACTATTGATGCGTATTTGACAAATGTGGGAGGATCATGAAGAGAATCTTTCAACAATTCATTATAAAATTCTTCTCTTTGAGCCATGACATTGGTATCATTCGATTGACGACATTTGATCAGTTTATAATTATCATAGTACCACATTCTGATTAATTTCTTAAATTTATTGGACTTGATGCTATCATAAAAAGATTTGAAATCATCAATTCCACCCATTTTATTTTCATACAACTTATTACACGAATCTTTAAGTGAGTATGGGTATTGTGACCAATTAGGCAATGTAAAATTTTCAATCAAGTCACCACCTCGAGGTTCCATCTTTTGATATGTAGTTCTCCATGCATCATAAAAATTTGTCACTGTAGGTCTGAAGGATGGGTCTATTTTGGAAGAACCGGTCGCTAATACATCCTTATGTTTGTTTCTGAAGTGTAGAAGTTCTTCAAACCACAATTTTTGGTGATGTTTATTAGCTTGCGTATCAACAATAACATCTTCATATATTTTAAAAGAGTATAACATGTTGAACAAATCTGCTTTGATTTTGGCTGAGTTATAATCCACTACTCTTTTGTTTTTACTATTTATCTCAATATCTTCAACATTATAAGTGTGGAATGGTGTATCAACCTCCATATCTTCAAGCTCTTGAGTCTTTTCAGTCACTTTTCTCTGTAACATCTCTAAAGTTTTATCCTGAGATTTTGGTGTTGAAACAATCTCTTCGTCGGTTATATTAATAGGTATCTCTGGGACTGTGAGACTATTTGGTATCAAGGTAGTCATCATCGGATACATATGTTTCCTTACATTACTTGGGCTAGCCAAGACATAATTGTCTGGTGTGTATAATTGATGTTCTTGATCATATTGATGATGACTATTTTCAATTTTCGTAAAATTATGAAGATGACGGATATCAATCAATGTACTAAATGCTACAATACCAGCAAATGCAAATATATTAGTAGTCATGAAAACTACATTGAATGGAGAATTGAAATAACGCCATAATGTGTTCCCAAATCCTTTATTTAATGATGAGTGCAGATGGTTACCATTCCGTAAGACTGATACCATCGAAGTTGTATTGCGCTTGAGACTTCTTATATAATTTGACTCAGTGTCTCTTAGCCTGAATTTCAATAATTTGAAATAAGATCCCCTGTTTGTTGTGTAAAACCTTTGTAACGAAACCCTTATCACGTTCCAACTGCCGTTGGTTCTATTTCGTGAAAACATCATGTAGAAGTCCTATAAAATTCTTGTTCAATTCCAGATTACTCAATAATTTTATATTAAAACTAGTAATAGTACTGCTTCTTATCTTTCAGTGGTTCTAACCTTCCTACCAATTCTTAATTTTTTTCTAAGATCTTTTCATTCATCTTGAACTGTTTATTCTTTTATTTATTATCCCTTCGAAAATCTAGAAAGCGAAAGCCAATGAAAAAACATAGACGACAAACCTCCGAGATTATTCGTGATGTCCGAATATGCACAGCGAAAGTAAAAAAACATAATGAATAAATCCGCTAAATAATGGATGTCACAATTAATATATCAATGAAATCGAATAGGATGAATTATAAAGTGTTTTATATATTTATTATTAAATCGTGTATAAAGAGACGTTCCCATTTAGTAAACGAACAAGAATTACATATAAGAGAAATAAATATATACACTAATGTATATTTTTTATTATAGCGGAATAATAAATATCCATGCGATTAGAGCTGTGAAGGAATACCCTAGCATAGTGGCATCACCTTCAAAGACACTAATATATTGCGAAGTTTGTGTATTTGACTGAGAAGTTGTGGTTTGCTCCACTAAGGTTGGTACAGATGGTGAGGTAACAGGTGTAGTTAATTTGGAAGAATGAGAGGTGGATTGTATTTCTTTACCAACTGTAGGAACAGTGCTTCTATGAGTAGAGGAAGTCTCTTCAGTGAGTGTTGTTGTCTTAATACAGCCAGGACATAAGTCTTCATTACTTGAAGTTGGAACTGATTTAGTGACAATTTCCTCTGGTTTACTAGATGTTGTGGTTTCTATGAAAGTTTCGACAGAAGTGGTGGTTGTTACAGTGTTTCCTGTAGTTATGTCGCTACTAATTTGAGTGGATGATAATGGGGTAGTAACTGTGGAGACAGACGACTTGGTGGTTATTGTTAATGATGGGGTAGTAACAGTAGATACTAAACTAGGAGTTGTTACATTACATGAAGGACAAACAGTAGATGTAGTAGTTGATAACAAAGTCGATTCAGTAGTTTTTATCTTTACTGATATTACTGGAATAGATGTAGTAGACGAAGGTGTGGAGCTAATAACACTACTATTCAGTTGGGGCTGCGAAGATGAAGATGTAACAACTTCAGTAGTCGATGGAGAATAAAAGGTACTATCTGAGTAAGGTTTTGAAGGAGAAGTAGTTTCAGTGGATATGGCAGAGGAAAAGATGTCAATTGTCGAGCTAGAAGAAGCAATAGAGGAGGAAGATACTAATGAGGATGGTACCAATGAGGAATATGGAATGCTTGAAGAAGAGGAAGAGGAAGAATAAATCGATGAGGAAGATGGAATACTTGAAGAAGAAGAAGAAGAAGAAGAAGAGGAGGAAGCTACACTAGATGATGAACATTTATTGTCAGAACATGACTCGATGGAAATGGTAACAGTTGATGTTACTAGTGAGGTAATAGAACTAGAACTAGAAAATGTAGAATCAATTGAGGAATAAGTTGGGTTGGATGAGGAGGCCATTGCAGTTGATGATAAAGGAATAGTTGATGTGACACACATTGGACAAAACTCAGAAGTAATTATAGAGGTTGATGATTGGGTAACAATTGAGGTAGATGATTGGGTGACAATTGAGGTAGTAGAAGATGAAGGTAAATCATATTTTTCAATTGTAGCAGTCTTACATGATCTACAAAATGTGGATGTGACAGAAGAAGTTATCTTAGTAGTGGATATTATTTGCCCAGAAGCAACTGCAAAACTAGCGAATAATATTAAAAATATACTTGACAATTTCATTTTTACTTTTATTTTATTAATTTTGTATTCGGTTTCTGAAGATATGATATCTTATGTGAAAATGATAAACAATACAAACAAGTTATTAAAAGAATAAAACAAATATAACTAATTTATATGAGTTCAAAACAACCTCCTTTTTGCTTTCTCTCTCTCTCTCTATATATATATATGACAATTAGATACAAAACATTACAAAAAAAAAGACGTTACAGTCATAAACATTTTAGTTTAGAATATTTTCTAATTTCGGTATTATGAAACGATTCTAGTAAATGTACTGATTAGGTAATTTACATAGGTATTCGTTTTACTTCCTAAACCCACAATGGCAAGATGTATCAGTTTTTCATTTGAATCTCTGATTCTTTTAACAGTTTGCGTATCATCGAGAGCCTTTCATCACTTTATGGGCACTGTGACGTTTCCAATTAAGAGGAAGAAAAAAAAAATATATATTTGGAGAGAAAGTACGAGGGATACCCGAACGCGGAAAGAGTGATGACCTCAAATTTGTTTCTGGGAAGGGAGATAGAATTAAACAACAAAAACCTCAAAAAACAGTTCAGGATTTCGTTTTCTCTCACATTGTTAAGAAGTTTCAACTCATAACAATAAGTTCATAAAGTGGTTAATTATAAGGTTTGAAATGCAAGGGAATATCGATCATGGGTAGTAGACCTGGGAGATGTTAATTATAGTTATGTGGTTAACTTCTTTTGAGAAAAACAACCACTTTTTCTTTTAAAAAGAAGTAATTTATTATTCTAAGACTAATAAGAATAGTAAAAGTATGTTTAACTAAATTTACTAAAGCACAGAATTGTTGTCTGAAACTATTTTCAAATTCTATTTTCAAATTCTATTATTGCAAGGAATTCTTATTCATCTCCCAGTCGAATGTACTTTTTCGTTTATGAACCTTCAGTTTTTATTGGTACATATTATACTCAATTTGCCACTGAGCCCTCAGCGGCTATTTTTATTAGATTATGAAACAATGCTGATTTGTATAAGTATATGGGACTCGTCCAATATTGGATTTTGCCGCTTTCACTAGAAAAACAGGCGAAAAATTAAAATCTGTTTTTGCTCTGCTGCTTTCCAACTTCAAGATGGAACAATTAGGGTTTACCCTTCAAATATTCACTAATAGTAAAATTAGGGTTCTGTTTTAGATTGAATCGCTATTTACGAAAAAGGGCCGCCGCCTTTTCCCCAAAAGTTTTTGAATTTTGTTAGCCGGGCTTAGGAATTTCCTTCAGAGAAATTAATATAAGGAAGGATTCATCCATTTATTGGTTCCCGGTAAAATTTACAAATACAGAGACAATAGATCGTACAAGATGTTTTATTTATTATTTTTTCCATATGTTTTTTTTAAACCACATGGTAAGAATACTATAAGGTGAGTAATTTCTATTGCTGCATGAAGTATCCGTTGCCACGTAAGTTCTTTTTATTTGCTTTTTTTTCCATTTGAATCATTGTGACAAAGCTGAGTGATAATCTCTTTATTTTTTGTTGTTTCCCACTTTTCTTTTCTTTTTTGCTGCTCCGTTTCCTGTCGATTTATTGTTCATCTATAAGATTAAAAACAGAAATATATCAACAGCAACGTAAATTCTCTGTTTATTTATTTATGTTTTAATTTTTGGTTGAAATTTTCAAAGGATGCTCTTTTCTTTTTCTGCACCTGTGATATTTTTTTTTTGTCGTTCAATGAAAAGGGAACATCCTAAATGTAAGGTTGCTATTATTACGTGTGCATTGTATGGTCAATTTTACTTGTCTGATTTGTTCATTTGTTCCAAGTTACTCTGTCTCTTTATATTTTTTTAGAGTATTTGATTTGTTAAGCATTTGACGCAGTTAAGGGGACGGCTTTACCTCCGTGTTCAATGATTTTACATTTTCCAAAACTGCATTAAAATTAAAGTTATTCCTATGTGGTCTATTCTTTGCCATTATTATTATTTTGCTTTTCCATCAATTTAGATAGACAAAGAGGAACTAACGCTTATTCTTTGTTTTGTTTTGACTTTTAGTTGACGAATCTTTTCCCGTTTGCTCCATCCGCTTTTAATCTCTCCTTTTTTCACTTATTTCCAATTCTCATTCCATATACCCCGTTTCTGTATGTGTATTCTTTGATTTTTTTTTCTTTCTTAGTTGTTGCGTTCTTCTTTTTTTTTTTTTTATTTTCTGTATTTTTTGTTTCTTCTTCCTGTATTACTGCGTTAATCCCAAAAGGTAAAATAACTACACTTTTTTTTTATTTGCTTCACCTGTTTAATAACGTAGCTACCATAAAACGAAACAAAATATCAGCAACGAACTGCAGATACAGAAAAGAAAAAAATAATTTTGAAAAATTCCCGAAATAAATTTAATTTAGACAGGAAGATAATAATCAAAACAAAACAACGTAAAAAAAGTAATCCCCCAGTTAATCCTAAATTTTGGTATAATTCACATTTTTGTATATTTTTTTCTTTCTCTCTCCTTCTCTTATTTTTTTCCTTCTTGTTAAATTTAAAAATAACAGATATCATAATCGTTGTTTATCACTCCTCAATAACTTTTATTCCAAATAACAAACTAAAAGTTGTTAACGAATAAGTTTATAACAATTTCAATTTATTTATATCAGGTTGTTTACACACATTTATTACCTTTAATAAGACTTATATCTCTTTTTTTATTATTATTATTTTTTTATTTGGCGTGAAAATAAGCATATTATAACCAAGTTATTTCTTTGTTGTTCCTCCTATTAAAACATCTACTTTATTAAAACAACAACAAACAAACAAGACAAAACAACAGTTCTTAAAACTATTGACTTGACGTTATTGATTTTGACAGAAAACAAAGTAGGAAAAATTTAAAAACTTTGAGGATTTCCGAAACCAACTGTTTTAGTTAGATAATTATATTTACACCTTTGATATAAACTAAAGAACAGCTATAATATCTAAACTTCAAGATTCAAAAAACAAGTAAATTCTAATTTAAGTCGATTTAAAAGCGTGCAATATTGTTATTAAAATAAACGTGATATAAAAACAATGGCTACATCTATTACTGACTCTCAAGGTAAATTGAACGAACTCCTGGAAAGTATCAGACAAGAGTTCAATAATGTCTCTCAGGAGGCTAACTCTTACCGTCTACAAAATCAAAAGGATTTTGATTATAAGATAAATCAAAATCTAGCAGAAATGCAACAAATTAGAAATACTGTATATGAATTAGAATTGTCTCATAGAAAGTTAAAAGATTCTTACCAAGAGGAAATAAATAGATTGAAATTAGAAATCTCACAAAAAGATCAACAGATTGCAACATTAAGTCAACAACAACAATTGCAACCTCAGCAACCTCAGCAACAACCAGCTCCATCACAGCCACAACAACTCCCTGTCCAACCTCAAGTTCCTCAACTACCTCAGGTTCAATCTCAAACTCAATTACCTCAAGTTCAGTCAGTCGCACCTGATGCACATGGAGTTCAGTTACCAGCTACCAACATTGGTGCTGCTAAGGCACCTGAAGTTATCCGTCCTTTAAACCAAGGTCAAGGTAATGGCCCAACTTTAGCTCCCTTGATTAGCGCATTGGGTTCACAATTACAACAACCACAAACTAATGACCAAGAAGCTTCTAAGATCGCTCCTGCTCCAATCCCACCGATCACTACAACTGAATCCAGCCAATCAACAGCTACACCAACTATGCCTTCAATTGTTCCCGTGGTGACTGGTGACAGTACATCTCCAACTTCTACCGTTGATAAGACCGAAGCAACAGCTCCAGAAACCAAGACTGAAAAGGAAATCAAACCGGAAGAACCTAAACCAACCAGTAATGATCATTATTTAGTCCCATATGACCAAAGAGCTAGTCAAGTTAAACCAATTCCACCATTTTTGTTAGATTTAGACTCTCAACAAGTACCTGATAACTTGAAGAAGCAAGCAGAAGATTACTATGTTCTATATAACCCAGCTTTACCACGTTCTGTTGATGTTGATTTATTATTTTCTTTGGATCACACTTCCGTTGTTTGTTGTGTTAAGTTCAGTAACGACGGTGAATATTTAGCCACTGGTTGTAACAAGACAACCCAGGTCTACAAGGTCTCCACGGGTGAATTGGTTGCCAAGTTAATGGATGACAATGCGAACCCTGTCTCAGGTACTTCCAGCTCTGAAGAGAATGGTAGTACTGGCTCTGGTAATGGTAATACATCATCCGCTGACCTGTATATCCGTTCAGTTTGTTTCTCTCCAGATGGTAAATATCTTGCTACTGGTGCTGAAGATAGATTGATTAGAATTTGGGATATCGCTCAAGCCAAGATTGTTATGGTACTACAAGGTCATGACCAAGATGTCTACTCTTTGGATTACTTCCCATCCGGTGATAAATTAGTTTCAGGTTCTGGTGACAGAACTGTTAGAATGTGGGATTTAAAGACTGGTCAATGTTCTTTAACTCTATCCATCGAAGATGGTGTTACTACTGTGGCAGTTTCTCCAGGCGATGGTAAATATATTGCAGCTGGTTCTCTAGATCGTGCTGTTAGAGTATGGGATTCAGAAACAGGTTTCTTAGTAGAGAGACTAGATTCTGAAAATGAATTAGGCACAGGACACAAGGATTCTGTCTACAGTGTCGTATTTACCAGAAACGGTAACAAGGTTGTCTCAGGTTCTCTTGATAGAACTGTAAAATTATGGAATCTTCGTAATTCTAGTGGTACCTCTAACGCTGCTGATGCCAACCAAACTTCAAAGACTACAAATGGTACATGTGAAGTCACATATGTAGGACATAAGGATTTCGTATTATCAGTAACGACAACGGCAAATGATCAATACATTCTATCAGGTTCGAAAGATCGTGGTGTTCTATTCTGGGACACACCTACAGGGAATCCACTTCTAATGCTACAAGGCCATAAAAACTCTGTCATATCGGTTGCCGTTGCTAACGGTAAACCATTAGGTGAACAATATGAAGTTTTTGCTACTGGTAGTGGTGATTGCAGGGCAAGAATCTGGAAATTCTCTAAAACTAACAGTCATGATGAACAAAACAAAATATCCGAAGTTTGAATATGAAGAAGAAGAAAAACTAATAAAAATAAATAAACCAAAACCAAAAGAAACGAATAACTAGATGAATAATCGATCTTTGTATCATACCTTTTTTTTACCATCTAGCCGCTCTAACTGATAGATATTTTTATTGCTAACCAAGGATGATGAGTATTGTTCTCATTATCTTTTCAATACGATTAGGAAGTACACTCATCCTTAGTTATTGTATAATGTAATTAACTTGTAACAACAGAATAATATATATATATATATATATATATGTATGAACTTATATATTAAAATAAAGAAAAACAATTTGAAAAAATTTATAATAGAATCACGAATAGCTTAAATTTTCTTTGGAGTTATGGAATACGTTTTATATATTTATTTATTAGCATACATTGAATATAAATTCTCAACTATTTTAATTAAGCACAGAAGATATTAATTGTTGATTGAAGCTTATTTTGGTAAACCAGTAGATTGATCAATTAAAGATTTTTCGGAATCTTGTGGACCAGGTCCAACTCTAGTTAATATAATTCTGGTTATTCCTTGATATAATTCAGGATCGATAAAGAATTCAATCTTGTCCTTGTATTCATTTTCAAAAGTATTAATAAACCCATTCAATTGATCTTTATTATATTTTGGTTCCCATCCATCAACTTGATGTAGCAGTTTATATAAAAATGCAAATAACTTATTCTCGTTTTTTTCTAAATAATACAGGACTGCATTTGGACCTGCGTCGAAAGTATAAGCAACAACAGTTTCGTTGAAAAAAGCATTAATGGAATGTACTAATCTTATAACTTTCTTTGAAGTGTCATTAATATAGAAGATTGGTGGATATGAATCTAGACAAGTGGCATGGAATGAATTCGAATCCTTCATAGTCATTTCAGCAAATTTAGTGAAATCGCGATTTACAATAGCCTCTTTCATTTCTACAAAACGTTTTGGAACAACTGTAGTAACTCTTTCTTTAAATAGATCAGATGTTGCAACGGTCAATTGCATACCTTGAGTGGATGAGGTATCCTTCTTGACGTCGCTGACAACTAAGATGGCAGCCTTCATTTCAGGCCAAGCCTCTAATGGTAAGACTTCAACAGCCATAGAGTCCAAACCATCTTCAGCATCACCCATCTCCCAAGCAACAAAACCTCCGAACAGCGATCTACAGGCAGAACCAGAACCCTTACGAGCAATTCTTGACAATTCAGACATATCTTGAGGTAACTTGTATAGTTTAGCGATAGCTACTACTAATGCAGCGAACCCAGCGGCAGAAGATGCTAAACCTGCAGCAGTTGGGAAATTATTCTCAGAGACAATATGCAGTTTCCATTGAGATAATTTAGGTAAAGACGGGTTTTGGGATTCCAATTGATGTCTCAAGTCACGTAAATCCTGCAAACAGTCTTGAGTTCTTTTATTAGCTAGTGATTCTTCTTTACCGTTCAACCATAAGGTGTCCTTCTCAAACCTCTCGGATGTAGCTGCAGAAGTTAAAGTCCTAAGATCATCTTGAGCTAATGTCACGGAGATAGAAGAGTTGGTTGGTAAGTTCAAGTTAGCATCTCTTTTTCCCCAGTACTTCAAAGTTGCGATATTGACGGGAGCAGTAGTAGAAGCAACGTATACGGTCATTTTTCTTTTGCTTTACTTTTGTTTCTTAAGCAGTTATGGAATTGGTCGATATCCGAAAAATCTAGGTGCCAATGTAGTTGAATTCGATCGAGACAGAAACAGGTATCACCATTTTCATATATATATATATATATTCTGAAGCTTTGGCTCTCCCTCTCGAAGCATCTCTCGCTCGTTTGTTAATTATCGCTGTTTTCTTGAACCCACAGGGACGTATCGGAGCAAGGCGAAAATTTCCTGTTGCAAACCGCATAACACTAGCGATGAACATCGTTTAAATGGAAATAGACTGATATAGAGATGTATATCAGTCTCTATAGGAATGGCTTGTTGTGAAAGGGAACGTGGTTTTCTGATAATTGGTAGGTATTAATTAAACTCGTTTTGATTTTGGCATTCTTTTGAAGAGGATGTTGAGATTATGTGTTCCAAGACATGTGTTACAGGCTGTTCCAAAAAGCATATCAAATGGCCAATTCAGTATCAATATTCTGAAATACAGAGGTAAAGGGTCTCTAGCAACTATATTTATTAGGGGCCCCGTAACGAGATTGAATAGTACTTGGTCTAAGAAAGATGAATTGAAACCTACTTTTTCAAAGGAGCAACTAGCGTTAGCGAAAGAACAAAGACTTAAGGGGTTAGGTCCTCTTGTATCAAAGTTACCTAAAAAATGGATTCCTTATGCAGAATTGATGAGATTGGAAAAACCTGTAGGTACATGGTTATTGTATTTGCCTTGTTCATGGGCTATTATTATGGGTGCCATGGAAACAAGTGCAACATTGGGGCAAACGACTTGGATGTTAGGTTTATTCGGTGTAGGTGCCCTGATAATGAGAGGTGCCGGTTGTACAATCAACGATATATTTGATAGAAAACTTGATGATAAAGTTATTAGATCTGTGGAACGACCAATTGCTTCCAAAAGAGTTTCAGTTAGGAACGCTTCATTGTTTTTGGGTGCTCAGACCGCTGTAGGGATGGGTATTCTAGCACAACTGCCTGCTAACTGTTGGTGGCTGGGTTTAGCATCGTTACCTATTGTCTTTACTTATCCTTTATTCAAGAGATTTACATACTATCCACAAGCTGCACTGAGTGCTTGTTTTAACTGGGGTGCGTTATTGGGGTTCCCTGCAATGGGAATAATGGATTGGTCTACTATGATCCCTCTGTACGTAGGATCTTATCTTTGGTGTATGATATATGATACTATATATGCTCATCAGGATAAGAAATTCGATATAAAGGCAGGTATTAAATCTACAGCTTTAGCTTGGGGTAAAAACACCAAGACTGTGTGCAATGTCTTGGCCACTTCACAATTTGCTATGTATGCATTAGCAGGTATCAATAGTGGATTAATAATGGGCCCCGGTTTTATTGGTGGACTGTCTATCTTTGCCTATAGAGTATTTACTATGATTAGGAAAGTAGATTTAGATAATCCAGATGATTGCTGGAAAGAATTTACTGGGAATATCAAGACAGGTTTATATTTCTCTTATGCGTTGTTCTTTGATTATCTACTTCAACTGATGGGTTTCTTATAAGGTAATAAATATCAATATATGTATATATTAAATTCCAGCATGTATATAGATGTAATTAACCACTTAATAGATGAATTTTTGCTATACATATTTGTCATTCATTGTCTTGAAACTGGGATATATTATCAAACTATTAAATTTTATCTAAAAGAAGTGTATGAATTTAATTGTATTTACAAAAAGATTGTTTATGTTATCTATAAACACAAACGTATATGGAGGCTTGATTATTTGGATTTAGTGTTATTTACAATATTTTTAATGAGGTTTGCCTTTTCCTCTTTCTTACTCTTACTATGAAACTTAACCTTATTGTTAGCGTTCAATTTCATCATCTCCTGAATAATAATATTTTTCTGTGTTGAGTTAATGATTTCTTCCTTAGAAGATTTATTACCTACCGAAGAGTTAATATCGTCTCCCTCATCAGATAATATACTTTTACCTTTTTTGCTGTCTCCAAATAAAGCAGATAATATTCTACCATCAGATTTCCATACTGCACCTGATCTAGGAAGAATATATAAACTATTCACTGGTGTCCTCAGTGAGGGACTTAGATCCTTCAAATAAAATGAAAAACTTCCCTTATCATCAAGCCCCTGAGGTCCCTTACCTGTATATATGCTAACGTTGGAACTTCTAACAATATTCTTCATAGGTCTGGTCACGGTTATCTCTCGGCCTAGGATGGCTGACGTACGAGTGATTTCACATTTAGGCATTTGTTGCATTTGGGGGATATATTTCACTCTTGTGACAGTTCTTGATAGGATAAACAACGAACCAATTGATATGGTCAATGGTATCAATGCCATCCCTATGGGACCATAAGCTTTAATCAAAAATAAGGCATCTTTCTTTTCTTCACCGTTAGCATTCTTGTATTGTAAAGAAGCACTCAATTTTGAAACATCGGCAAAAGATAGACTATATGCAACTAGAACAGTCGATAAAGATAGGGCACCTGCACGATACAATGGACGTAATTTATAGGAATATATGACTTGGGGGACATCCCTAGCAGCTAACTCCGAGAGTAATCTAAATACGTTCCCTCCCATTTCAAAAAGGAAAAAAAAATAATGGGCCAAGCAAACAGTTAAATGTCCAAATTGTAGATGTTGTGACAGTTAGTTGTGTCATCAGTTGAAGAATATCGAATCGTCCAATCTAACAACATTATTCAACTTAAATATCTCTATCAAGTTGATATGTCTGTATTCACGTGGCTCGCGGTGCTTTCTCAGGGAAAGGATATCGAAATTGTTCAAAGTGACAATCAAAACGAGGCGGTCTAAATATTACAGACCTCACAATTAAAATTAAGAAGACGATTCAATGAATAAGTTCTTTTAGAAGTTAAACAATTTCTTAGTTGTGAGCCATAGAAGCAACTGTTCGTTAGTGCTATTGATCATTACTTCTAGGATCTTTGGAATAATTACTGTTTATAGGTTTTACCAGTTTCATCCTATATATTTATTATTGATATAATCTTGAATCAGTTGGAAGACTTTTCCTAAATAATAGGATATTTTAACAGAAGTTACTTATCCCTATTCCTTTATAAAAAGAATAAACAATCAGTATGGATGGTTCTAATGAAAAACAGCTTCATAGCTCAGCCACTACACCAGTGATGAATGCCATCAAGGAAGAAGAGGATATGCCTCCTACACCAATTGAGCCCGTGACCTCAGAATTCAAGACACCATACCTTGGGAATGAAACTACAAATATGTCTTCTACCGATCTGTTTCAAACTGCTAAGGCAACTTTTACAAACTCACAGGTACAGACCAAGTTTATGTCGCCGCCTGTGGCAGGCTTTTACTCGGCAAAGGATGGTAACAACTCTAGCTCTAGTCTGATATACAATTCAGGGTTCACATTTGGTGATAGCAATAACAATGGCGGTACCAATACATCTTCATCAAATACCCCGACAAAAACTGTTCCTGTCGGGGTTCCAACAGCTTCTAATTTCAAAAGAGAACCTAGAAGGAACTCTCTCAAATATGTCCCTGGTTCTAAACTGGCTCCCCCTCCCATTTCAAGAAATAGATCTCCAATAAGAAATACATCACCTGAAGTGATACCGACGTCAAAAAGATCATCGACTTATTTGGAATCACCTTTCAATTTTACACAGGGGCATCATGAACCGCCAAAGACAACAATTACATCGCCACATAAATCCACACCACCATCCTCGGCAGGCTCGAGGACTTCGTTCCGTAAGGGGCATCGTTACAAACATTCTTCTGTGTCTATGAATTTCTTCCAAGAAACCGAAGTTAAGATTCCCTTGAATATTGCGAAATCCTTGCCTATTCCTGATTTTGGCGATATTCTTCAAAACCTACCGTGGCCTAAAGCTCATATACAATTGGTTATTGTTTCTTTACAACTTCTACTAGGTATTAGTATTTTTTTCATTGGGAACGCTAAAGCATGGAGTAACTTTATTACATTGTCGCATTTCATAACTTATGATATAATAGGATCTCTTGCAATCATTTTGATCGAGACATTATCTCATTTCGAAGCGTGGTTTACAGGGACAATTACATTCCCATTTGGTCTAAATAGGGTGGATGTACTATTGAGTTTCGCTTTAGCGGTTTCCTTATGTTTTGTAGGGTTAGATCTATTATTCCATATGCTAGAGGAATTTATTGCAATTTTCGTTGAATCTTCTAATCCAGATCATCACAGTGATATCGTTGCTCAAATTCCTCACTCACATCATGATGGGATGGCAGCAGGTCAATTAATTTCAGGATATAATATTACTATGTGGTATGCTGTTGTACTGTTCAGTTTATTCTTGGCAACTTTGTCGCTATTCAAAACGTTTTATGCTAACACTAATAGTAAATTGAAGACGAAAAATCCAATGATTACAATAATATACTCATTTTATTTGTTGATTTTCCCTAGTTTACCCGATAATTTGTCAAATATTTCTGATTACGTTGCATCTTTTTTGATTTCAATGTTCATTTTGGTTCATGGTTTGACAATTGCAGAATGGACTTCTACTATTCTATTATTAGGATTTTCAACAACCGTGCTGCCTTCGTCAGCATTCTTGTTAGATCAGGATACTCATTCTCAAAATCAATTAGAAGATGTGAACAGTCATAATGAAAAAATGAACAATGTTAGTAATGGATTGAATAAAGTAATAATGGGGCGCAAAAGATCTGCGAGTTCTTTACCTGTGGCTACATCCATGAAGAATCATCATTGTAATGATGATTCAATATTGAATTCATTTTTGTCGATTTTCAAGTTTAAGAAATCTGGAAACAGAAGAAAATTTAATAATCCATCAAATATCAAGGCCATTATCAAGGAGAAAATAGAAAATTTATCAGAATTTAAGTCAAGATGTCATCTAAATGATGGTGACTTGATTATCATTAAAACCAATTTTAGTTTATTTATTGTGCTGTTAAAGATTGACTTGAAAGGTGGTTCTAACGACGATGAGACATCCTTGAGATTTGCTGTTGATAAGTGTATCAAAAAGTGTCTACCAAATTCAGAAACTACTATAGAAATTGATAGAATTTAAGAAATAATAAAACGTCAGTTGCATGATTGTTTGAGGGGAAATAATAAACGTTATATGTTTATATTTAGCATAACATGATAATATACCATTTTCCTTATATAGTTACATAAGTATTACGTAATATCTCAATCTACTTTGTTGATGCCATTTCCTTAAGATCATTCAATGCTTCTTTATATAATGTATCTTCAGAATCAGATATCTCCATAATTGAGTTGTAGTTTTCAACTGATATGTTATCTTCAACCTTTTCGCTCTTTTCCATGTCAATATCACCATCTTCGTCCAAATTGTCTGGTTTAGACCAGAATTTTGGTTCAAAACCATGGATATCCCTGCTAATATCGTTAGAGACATGTTGGGTCCAAAACTTCTTTTCACCTCTACCTACTAAGTAGTTGTAAGCATTACCAGAGGCTCCAGCTCTTGCAGTTCTACCACAACGATGCACGTATTGTTGAGAGGAGATAGGGACATCATAATTCACTATATCTGTCACATTTGTAATATCTATACCTCTTGACATAATATCAGTAGTAATAAGAATAGATGCATGCGATTGATCAGTTTTTGTTTCTGAAAATTCAGTAACCAATTTTCTATTTTGCGCTCTTGAGTTATTAGAATTAAATGAATTTACAGATACATTATTGATCATATTTTTCTTTTGCAATATGATATTAATTAGAGTTGCCAGTCTTAGAGATGCTTCGTTCGATTTAACAAATACAATTACTTTTGCTGTAGAGCTTAACAATGGTAATAAATGTAATAATAACAATGGTTTGTACATGCTCTTTGCTGTTGGTACAGTAATATTGAATTCTTGTAAAGTACTTGGTAAGTTGTACAATTTGACAGAATCTATTAAGAACAATCTTGGATTGTATAAATGTAAGTCATGTAATTTTTGTGTATCTGTCGATAGAGTGGCACTAAATACCATTTTAACCACATTACCAGGTAAATGATCTAGTTTATCATTGTCTATAGTGGTCATCAATTCAGAACACCAATTTTGAAATGATTGATTTAATAGTCTATCGGCCTCATCTAAAATTAAAAATTTCAAATTCTTTAATGAAATGGATTTCAACTGTAAATGGTCTACCAATCTACCTGGGGTAGTAATAAAAATATCAGGTTCCGATTGTTGTAATTTTCTACTTTCTTCCCTTAGGGATTGATCCATCTTAGCTGTAGTAATAATAATCCCTGTACCTTTTACTAATTTGTTCAGAGTATCAAAGACTTGTTGGATCAATAGTTTGGTTGGAACAATAATTAAGACTCTCAATCTATTTACTGTTCTATTGGATAAGGCTTGTATGATTGGAATAGAGTAAGCTAGAGTCTTACCCGAACCAGTTGATGCATTGATTAACAGATCACCTATACGTCTCGTTAAATTCTTCTTTGTCAATTTCATTGATCTATTTAATACATGTAGAATGTTATCAAGTAAGATAGTTTGAATGGCAAAAGTATTCGTTGAAAAGTTTCTTTGGATATTCTGTAATAAATTGGGAGTTAATTCATCCTTATATTCATCGAATTGTTTAATCATTGTATTATCATAATATACTTTTTTTGTATTTATCCAAGCTGTAGAATGACTCTCTTCAATGGCACTTTTCATAGTTTTATCAGCCCTTACAATATCAGGTTGAGGAATAAATTCCAATTCATGGGTTGCAACATTATCGGCATTATCAAATGATGGTTGTAAATCAGAGTTGGTTGTTATCTTGGAGTCATTTTCGGAAGTTTTATCATATTTTTGAATACTTTCTTGTAGGGAAAGAGTTTGATGGAATCTCGACATGACTAATGTATGTTTGTCATCATCACCGTCTTCAATTGGCGTATTGTCCTCAACTTCAGGTTCACTTTCATTTTCAGAGTCAGACACTTCACTTATCTCATTCTTTGCGGTCTCCTCTTTATCTTGCTCTTCCGATTCATCTTCGTGCTCATCTTCTTCTTCACTCTCACTCTCGACATCTCTGGTCCTCTTCAATGGAATAACAGTCTTCTTTTGCTCTTGTTCTTCATTAGTTTGTGAACTATCCACAATCTTTGTTGGGTCAAATCTAGCGGCAAACATTATCAAATCAATATAATGAAATTCGAATCACTCAAAGAAAGGTTACTAAGCTGTTAGATCATATATATATATGATTAAATAAATAACTTGGATCTCTAGACTTATCTGCGCTAGCTTAAGAAGTTAAAACTACTTTGAAGTAGCTGTTCCATATCTCATCTCATCGCATCGCATCCATACAAAATTTCAGTTCTAAGCGAATTTTCAAGAAAATTTTCAGCTGTCAATAAAGAGATCATTTAGCATAGTGTAGGGTCTTAAGCTGTATACCAACAACGCATTCTGGACTAAGCCAATGAAGGCTCAATCATATATACATTAGTGAAGATATAGACAACTCATATGAATATAAGTGGTTACTTATTGAATATATCAACTCAATCTCTTGGTAGATATTTAACTTTCTTGCTGAACATCACTGCAAACGATGTGTATTAGCGTTCATTTCCTTTATTAAAAATTCCGAAATTGTCGCAGCGTGAACTAATAAATGTTTATTCTATTAACTTGAACCAACTTTGCATAAAAGAGAGACAGATAGGAATCTGTTTATTTCTACTGGGCTGCTTCCACAGATCAGAGGTTAGTAAAAGATCATATATATACAGACTTACATCATGCATGCGACAATACGAGTATTAGCAAGGTCCGCGTGGAAAGGACCAAATATTGTTCCATTACCTATAAGGGAGGCAATGTCCAAAGGTACACCAATCAGAACCAACGCACGTTCTGCCACGATTTTACCTCAGTTTGTGGGTCTGAAGTTTCAAATACATAACGGTAAGGAATATGTTCCGTTGGAAGTCAGTGAAGATATGGTCGGTAGAAAACTGGGGGAGTTTGCACCAACAAGAAAGAGACTCACTTTCACGAAGAAATGATAGTCAAAGACACGGTTGCCGTTTTATAAGCGAGTGATTTAATGATACCCACCCGCACACATACACATATATGTAAATAGTATTTCCATTATCAATATATACATTCTTTTTAACATTTTAATAATTCATATGAACTGAACGTCGTGTTGCACGACTAGCAATTGTGATAAAGAAAATAAATTCAAGCGAACGAACTGCAATCTCAACGAAGGGGATTCTCATCTACAAAATAAAAGAGAGAGCAGAACTTTCTTAAGAGACAGAATAGACATTACAAAGAATAGCAATAGGTCAAAAAGGAGAATTGTGCATAACCAACGAAAGTTCTAATTTTGTATTAATATATATAGTTTAAAGGATGTTTAGAACGCTGTTTGCCGGAAGGGTCTCTGCTATAGCAACAAAACCATCACAACCACTATCCGGTATGCTGATGGGTCTATCACTTACTAGAACATCTGTTAAGCCAGTAATGCAATTATCCAAACACAATGCATTTACTACCTCAGGAGTGTTTAATGCAACTGTTAATCAAATCAGGAGAGGATCCGGTCCACCTAGACGTAAGAAGATTTGTGTATCTCCGGATTTAGAGAGATCACCATTCAAAAAAGGTGTTGTCCTGAGAGTCATGGTCTTGAAACCAAAGAAACCTAACTCTGCACAACGGAAGGCCTGTAGAGTCAGGCTCACGAATGGTAGAATTGTATCTGCTTACATTCCAGGTGAAGGTCACAATGCACAAGAACATAGTATTGTATATGTGAGAGGTGGTAGATGTCAAGATCTACCTGGTGTGAAATACCATCTTGTAAGAGGTGCTGGGGATCTAAGTGGTGTTGTAAACAGAATATCATCTAGATCGAAGTATGGTGTAAAGAAGCCAACTTCAGAGCAATAGAGATGAAGCAAACGTCTTTTTCCAATTTGGAAGGGGCTATATGATTCTAAATTTTAAGTCATTCGTACACACATACACACATATATATATATATTCATAAACATACTTATGTAAATGTTTACTTGTAAATATACTTACTTCCAAAGGATAAATATTATAATATTATCTCTAATGTATAGTACACTAGGTGTATCTATGCTGTCTCGTATCGAGTGATTTTAGGCGTCCCTAGCATTACCAGCTTGGAGGGAAATTTGACAAAATAGGAGCAAAGAGAGTTTTAGTAGTTTCCCTTGTAATAACATATAGAGAAGATAGTCCCATTTCAATTACCAGAAAGGAAAGGAAAATAAAGGTTATTATAAGAGCATTGTTTTTCCTTATTATTGAATTTATTACAGCAATAACGACAAGCATATATACAGATACAGAGCGTTAAATAATGTTGCATTTACAACCTAGTAATTTATTGATCCAAAAGACATTCAGTGAGGCTCTTGAAGCCAATGGTTCAGGTTCACCATTAACTTTTGATCGTATCATTTCTGACTTCGATTACACTAACTTTCATGTATCAAATGATCCAGAAAACAGAGATTTATTGTTGTTGAGTGTTAGAACCAAGGCTTGGCAATCAATTTTGACATGTGATAATGGATCTCAGGGTGTGTTACCATACTTAGCTGCTAAATATACCAAATTACCAGGTATCACAGTCGCTGGTAGTGCCGAAGCTGGGTTTGATTATACTTTGTGTATTGATCTTTCCCAATTGACGTCAGAGACTATTGTTCAATTGTCTTTACTTAAGACAAACATTATGAGTTATCCATTCTTCTTAGCGTTCCAAGAATTTGCTACATTGAGTACGAAAAATCCCACCACAACCACAGTAACCGTTGGTAGATTCAATGAAGAGACTGGTAATGTCTCATCAATCGATGTCTCTAGTACATTATATACCATCCAATATCGTGATAATGAAAACATGTTTATTAAACCATCAAATGATCGTATTACTGTAATTTTTGAAACATTTTTCCAAGATGAAACCGATAAAGTGTTTGGTAAAGTGTTTCTTCAAGAATTTGTTGATGCACGTAAGAGAAATCGTGACATTCAAAGTGCCCCTCAAGTGATATTTTCTACAGAACCACCTTTAGAGTTACAAAATCATTTACCAAAAGGTAATGAAGTAGGTGATGAAGCATCTAAACGTTTTATTACATTTGTTTTATTCCCACGTCATTTTGCCAATGAGGAGTTACAATTCAAGACGGTGTCGCAATTGATTTTATTTAGAAATTATTTCCATTATCATATTAAATGTTCTAAAGCTTATATGCATTCTAGAATGAGATATCGTGTGGACACATTTGTTAAAGTCTTAAATAGAGCTAAAGTTGATGAGGATGAGGATGAAAGTGGTGGAAGTAATTATGAAACAAAGAGAACCATCACCGGTAGAAAGATGGTTTATTAAATAATAACATAAAGTACAGATAATAGTATACATATGTATGTAACTGAAATAAATGAAACAATTTTTTAAAGAGCGTTTATAAATGAAAATTAATTGATTAACAAAATTATATTATTAATTAAAAAACTAAAACTAGAGAGGACATAAAGGTTATATAAAAAGGAATTAAAGATAAAATTTTTAATTCATCTTAATTAGTTGGGATAGTTGGAGGGACAACCTTTGGAGTGAATAAGACATGAACAGCACCATTCTTACCGGAGAACAAATGAGCAACCTTATCACCATCATCCTTAATGGCGTAACCAGTTCTACCTAATTCGTTGGCAGTGAAATGTAGAAGATCTTGAATATGAGTCTTTTGGAACTCCTTTGGGAATTTTTCAGCAACACCTTCAGCAAAGGTAGTATGTAGATCTTTATCGACAGATTGTCTACCGATGGCATGTGGTAGCAATTCCTTCCATCTTTTGGAAGAAGCATCGTTTAAATGTATATCAGCCATAGCGTTCATTGTGTTTGTGTGTTTGTGTGTTTGTGTGTATAATTAATACTGGTGATTTTTGAAATATAAATATTTAAATCAAGTTGAAAGGAAGGGATGATAAACAGATATATAGACAAAGATATATATGATTAAGACTAATAACTATTAGTTACCTTTATATATGTCAATTTTTTAAATATAAATATTTTAATCGAAATTCAAAGTTTAATAAGAAACATTCTCTCCCCTTCGAAGTAGTTACTCCCTAACTTAAAATTTCCAACAAAGTAATAATAAAATAAGCCCAGCAAAAGAATAAACCTCATTACACACTCCTTATTTACATAAACTTATACTACGGATCTACAATTATAACTATCAAGGGGTGCGAAAGAGCGAATTACTACAATAATTATACAATTATACATTAAACTAGAATTACGAAAGCAACAACAGCAGGCAGAACTCGCAATATGTCGGTAAGCAGTCTAGCGAAATCGGTATTAAGCCCCTTGTCATCGTAACAACAGCAATCTCGAGTTCACCAGTTCTTCTTCTAGTTGCCATTATATCGCTTTGTTGAATTGCAATATTATATAATTTTATTTAGTGACAGCTTCAAGGAGTGTCAAAGACTGGAAACTAATTTTAGCTGTGGTAAATTAAGGGGTGGGGGAACGGGAACGGGGAACGGGGAGAGTCTGCAGCATATCTTTTTGATGTGTTTGCGCATCTCTGGAAGAAATTTGGACGCGCGGAGTGAGCGTTGCAGTTGTGCGGGATGTGTGGGTGTCGACAGATGCATAATTAATATGGAGAATGGCTAATCTACAGCGAGAGCACCAACTGGTAGACCATCCATTCGTCTTTTTGAAAGGGGGAAGAGACGAGAGCTATAAGTAGCAGAGATACGTCGACAAGATATCTTTGGTTTGATCGTTTAGTAGTTTATTATAATGATAATAATGGTGATGGACGGTCAGCAACTTAGAAAAGCCAGCCGTAAACGTAAATATGTAAATAAACAGCCAATTACGTTTTGGAACAGTACAACAAGACATCAAAAACGTTATATGTGTATAAGGGATAGGGTTGTTTAGGGTACGTAATGATATTAGTAATAAATCAAATTTTAAGTAGGGGTTTGTTCTTGGGTTTGTCATGTCTAACGGGTGAGGTGGGGTGTCGAGCGTGGGGGGAAACGAAGAAGAAGAAGAAGACGGCGGTGGCAGAGTGGGGGCGGGTTCTTCCTGTTTGCGTGGGGTGTGTTACCCGGGAATGGGTGTTACCCTACAGTTTGGTTTTTTTTAGATACTGAAATATATATTTACGTATATTTAACATGGAGCTGCATTGTTGTTTTTTTAACCCTTTTTGCGATGTTCACAACTTCACAATAAACGAAGACAGGTTCAATCCTAGGAGATGACTTCAATAATACTATTTAACTGGATTGTAGTTCGAGAGTTATTGTAACTGCAATTGCTTTTTTTAAGTAATTGAGTTGATAGGTTATATAACTATACTAAAAAAAGAAAACAACTGACAGATTCTTGAATTAATTGTTAGTGGTGAGTGAGTATAAACTTTTAAAAAAGCTTTTCAGCGAATGGTTCCATATATAGAAGAATAAGAATAATTATAATATTATATTTTTTGGTGATGTTTTGGATACTATGTAGTACAGTCATTACTTTATTACTATCGTTACTTGCGATTAATAGATATTTTTCATTTAAATTACACAAGAATTTGTTTCCTTTGACTTTAACAATGGTTTCCTTGAATATGTTTGTATTATTAGTGACAGATATTTTATTACCATGGGATTTAAAGACTGGTAATAACTCCTCGTCTGCTACAAATCTTCTTTGGTTATTAATATATTGGACTCAATTTATAATATGTTGGTTGATTATACCTGTGCAAATATCTTATCTTTCATTGAAATATATTACCTTAAAGACTGATATTAAACAAAGATTATCAAAGGCAATTATGGATAATGTTAAATTTTATTCTTTATGTTTAGCAGGTATATTGATTGGTTTCACTTATTTGATCTTTTCAACAGGTCATTCTCCACTAGATTTTAAACCTTTATTAATTTCATTATCACATTTATATTCATTAAGTTATACGTTAATATTATTATCTTCAGGATTAATCATGTTTCCAAGAGATTTATTAAAACCATTGATTCATTCTTTGAAAAGAACTCAATCCATAAATGATTCGACTACAATAGAAAGAGATCCAAATGTAAATAATGCATTATTCATTGAATTGAGTAAAACGAATGAAGATTTAAATGACGCACAATTATCTTTATCAGAAAGAGCAGCAACAATTCAAAGTACTCAAGAATTAAGTAATGGTGATATTGTATTTAATGAATTATTGATTGAAGTGAAAGATGAAATTAAATATAAATTGTCCTTAATTAATGATTCCTTAACGACAGATCAAAATCTTTTGCCTTTACAAACTTCTTCAATAAATTCTTTAGAAAAATTGAATAACAATTATAATAAATTTATTACAAATTATTATAATTTTATTTATTATAAGAAGAAATCAGATGGAATTATTCACATATTAGCACAATCTTACAATTCAACTATTTTATCCCCAAAAAATATTATTAGTATAATTTGTGGTTTCATTGCAATGATTTTATCATGTTTGATTCTAATGGTAGAGATTTTACCTAGAACAAGATTGAATGATCATTTATTTTGGCAAAATAATGATGATGTTTTCATTTCAACTTTATTAATATTATCATATAATACTGTTTGTTCTTTATATGCAATGAGTAAATTTAAATTCAATAATTTCCATTTAATTGCAAATGGCAATAGCAATCCATCAAACGTTTTATATTATTCATTGTATTCTTCAAGATTATTATTTCCTCTATGTTTCAATTTAATGACACTTTTACCAAAGGAAGTTGCTAATGAATCTAGTTTCAATACAACATTGTATCATGATTTGAAATTGATCTCATTTGTTAATTTCTTAAACAATTATTTACCAATGTGTTTCATGATCTTGGTTCCAATAAGTTATAAATTCGATATCAAGAGGAAGATTTTATTAAAAATATTAGGTGAAGAATATTATTATCAATTTTTCGGTATGATGATATATGAACCTGTTGCTAATGAAGAAAATAATTATAACGATGAAAATGATAGACAAACGTATGATAGAATCAATGAAGATTACGAATATTCATTGAGAGATGGACGCTATATATATGAACAAATGGCGGCCAATGTGAATTTTGATAATAATTCTTCTTTGGCTCCTATTAGTCTGCATGATAATGTCTCAACTACGTCACATTTATCCACATCAACACACAATAATAACAATATAAGTAATACAGTTAAATAATAATAATAATAATAATAATAACATATAGATACTATTGAACTCCGATGTTTTCTGCATGTAATCATGATTCATTTTGTTTACTATTTTTCTTACTTTTTCCCTTCCCCTCTCCAACTAAACGTTAAAATATATATATCTTTCTGTATTTCGTTAATTAAAAAAATATAAGGGAGAAAAATGATAATTATTACAGTACAAATACAAATACAAAAGTAAACATATAGAGATACATTAAAGATGGAAAGATCAAAGTACCATCACGTTTCCTTCTCATTTCAAAGGATGATAAAAAAAAATTAATATAATTATAATTGTGTATGTGAAGTGGTATAGTGTGTTATATGTTATGGAAAAAGGGAATAAGAAAAAAAAAATACTTTAAAATAAAAAAGAAACAACATACCATATACGTCCAAAGATCGAGTACACAGTACAAGTGATCTTTGTTATTTTTATTTTAAAGTATTTTTTCTTGAATGGGATTATTTACTATTTTCAGATGCTTCCTCTTTAAATGGTTCATTGAATTCAATCTTGTTATGGAATTTATATTTCTTCTTCGTAACAAAAACATCAGTCAAGGCATCATCATCTACAAACCATGATACACGGCCAGCTGCACCTTCATTGACAATACTACTTGGTAAACCTTTCTCCGGTCTTTCCATAATGGTTTTAATCACAGGTGCCTTCACAGCACCTTCCACAACGAAAATAACTCTATGAGAGTGACAAATCACAGGAATAGTCAACGATATTCTATTTTCTGGTCCACTTGGAGCTTTTTCTACAGGGACAACCCATGCTAATTTTTCACGTAAATTTTCTTGGAAATTTGGGAATAAAGAAGCAATATGACCATCCGGAGCGCATCCTAATAAAAATAAATCAAACATCGGAAGTTTAACAGAATCTCTTCCTGCAAATCCTTTAATAAGGACCTTCTCGTAACTGTCCGCACATTCTTGTGGGTCATCAATTAAAGATTCATCAATATGATAAATATTTGGAGTACCATATTTCTCTGTATCAATAAGATCAAAAATTTTCCTCTTTGATTGTCCATAATTACTTTGATCGGATTTGAATGGAACTAATCTCTCATCTGCAAAATAAATATCCCATTTACCCCATTGAATATCATCTCTTTTTAATAAACCTTCATGCAGAATTTGAATTAAAGAACCACCTGATAATGCTATCTTAAACCTCCTTTCTTTCTCTTTTTTAGTCTTTTTGCTACTATCTCTAGACGATATGCTTTTATTCGATAAAATACGATGCATATCAACTGAGGATGTGCCCCTATCATCCAATGATAAATTCACTGCAGACGATTTTCTTTCTTTTGGTTTCTTGGTAAGTGCACCATTTTGTGCATAAACCACATAATCAGCAACAGCTTCTGCTACATCAGAGAATTCATGGAATGCAAAAACCTTTGGAACTGTAGTAGTCATACTCTCCTTCTTTTCGTTTGTTTATGTTTGTATTATGAATATATCTAAGAACCTTAGAAATTTAAAAAATTATCAATATAGGAATTACAATTCAAAACAACAGTATTAAATAGTATCAATGTTTCCAATTTTACAAAAGTAAAAAAAGTTCAAAGTTAAACAAAGGATTATAAATAAAGAACAATGAATGTTATGCTTATTTAATGTAAATCTTAATAATTTCAACACCTCAATCGTTTATTTTGTCTCACCTATCCAGTATATTATTTCGCAAGTATATTATTCAGGTTCAAAATCTAACTATCAAAATAGAGTCCAACTAAAGTCGATTGATATCTTAATCAGTTTATTATTGTTCGACATCATTCAAAGGTTTCAAACAAATTCCCTCTTTATTTCCAATTTGTATCTCCTTTTTTCTTCCCTTCGCCAAAGCCAAAAAAAATTTCAGATTTTTTTCTCTTTGGTCGGACCTACTGAGAAAAAGGAGCCCTATAGGACCGAAATTAGGGCAACTCCCCCACTATCGATCGAGATACCTCTTGCCAATGATCCTGCAATGATGTAAAAGCAAAAAGTAATAATAATATAAATGCTAAGGATGTATATATATTTACATGAATACTTGAAGTGCACTCTCGAGTTTTGCATACATCTCATCGAGTTCGCCTTCTTGGGTGCTTAGTACAGTGATGGCACCACCTGCCCCAAGTTTCCAATGGTCACCATTATCGTATGAATACATACATCTTATGTTAACAGACCAGTCCCCGTTACCGTTGGCAGACCAATAACCGGTTACACCACTATATATACCTCTAGACCCATTATCAATATGTTTATTCAAGGTCTTCTCTATATCATCTTGCAACAGTTCTACGGTAATTTTCTTGGGGGCTCCAGTCATAGAGCCGGGAGGTAATGAATATTTTAAAACATCTATACCTGTATACATGGATTTATTGAGGTTATAAGCCTTTACTACACTGACTAATTGATATACTGTCTTGTATTCTTCAACAGACATGAATTCTTCAACTTTGACATCAGGTAACAATTCGTATAGATCATTTCTAATTAAATCTAGAATCATTAAATTCTCACCAAATTCCTTTGGTGATTTCAGGATCTCAGTGGCCTTTTCAACACTCATCTCTTCAGATTTCCGTACAGTTCCCTTAATAGGTCTCAATTCACATCCATTATTATCCCATTTGAGAAATCTTTCAGGTGACGTACTAATAAAGGAAAGGATATCATGGGAATTATCTAATATATCGTTAAAATAGAAGAAACTAGAGAAGGGTGCCGGATTTCTTTTGATTAATGTCTTGAAGATCCTCCATGCTGGGAGTCTCTTTGAAGGAGTCACGATAGTCTGTGTAGTTAAACAGATTTCATATGAGTCACCTCTATGCATATATTCTTGACATTTATCAAATGCTGTGGCGTAATCCTCTTTATTTGGCATAATGATATCGTAACTAATATCATTTGGTAAAGTATCTTCCCAGTTCAATTGTATAGTGTGTTCTTCACCAAGAATAGAATTAATCAACTCCGATATATCCTCTGGAAACTCACCACATAGAGAACACAAATACAGTTTACCTGTCTGATGATTAATCAAGACACTGTTTTCAATATACACAAGTTTAGCATCAGGTTTTGGTAATTTATCAAACGTTGTTGTTGTTGATGATGAATTAAAATGGACAAATGATCCCATTTCGTAACCTAATATACCGACAAGACCTCCAATAAATGGAAGATTGTCATGTTTTTTAATAAATTTTTCCTTCATAAACTCTCCAAGGGTATGCCAAAAGGATTCTTTGTTTTCGTTAATTATATTTAAATTTTCTTGATGAATAGCATCTACGGTCTTTAAACCGGAAATAACTTGCTTCGAATGTAAGCTTTCATCTTGCCACTTATAGATAGTAGTCTTTTCAATAGCACCATAGTGGGATAAAACAGTAGAATCTCTAGAAGGAATAGCAATTATAGACCATTCGCCTCGATTAGCACTGACCGCAGATGATGCCATAATAAACTTATCACCCTTTATCTTATCACATATCTTAAAAGTCAGTTGAGGATCCTGAGATACATCGAAGCTTTTAATGGTAAATGGATCGTTAGGTTTATTTGTCAACGGTTCACAAATTGGAGAAATATCGATTGTTTTCTGTAAATCAAATAACTTAGTTTGGTCTTCTTTACTTAGTTCCGATAGATCATACTTATCCTTAACATTTGAATGAATAATATCTAAGAAATTCTGTATTAGTTTTGCACCAAATTCAGAACAACACGATTCTGGATGATATTGGACTCCATACCAAGGTTTTGAACCAATCCTAGCACCCATAAGTAAAATACCATTTTCATCTTCAGTATAAGCTAATGGAGTTATTGATTTTATATTGTCAAAATTTGTCACATGCAAAGAATGATACCTAGTAGATTTAAAATCCCTAGGGTATTCTTTAAATATTGGATCTTTGTTCTCAGTATTTAACTTAATAGGGTACACTTGACCATGCTTAATAGTATCGAGTTCTTCAACTGATGCACCTTGCGAAAAACACATTGCTTGAAACCCTAGACAGATACCTAGAATAGGAAAGTTGTTTAATCTTTGATCTTTAAATAAACTATCAATAATACCTACACTTTTAAAGCCATGAACCGGATTCCCTGGTCCTGGTCCTATGACGACCCCATCGAAGAGGGGTAAATACTTGATAAGTGTCTCAATATTAGCAAACGTATCGTTGTGAATAGTAATGACCTCGACAGGTCTAGTATTGGTTGCTTGTTCTTCAATGAGTCTTACCACATTGTAAGTGAATGAATCATACGAATCGATAAATAGAATACGAATTGGTTCCATCTTTCTTAACCTCAGTGGTCTGCAATGTAACTCTTTGTTCCAACTCAGAAAGTTCTATCAACTACTAACTAATATCAAAACTAGGTTTCCCCTAAACATATTTATACCCAACAACGTTTCTGATCTTTGCACTTTTGAGCCGTTCATCTCCCTGCATCTCAGATTTAAGGTCTAAAGCTCGAGCAGCTGTGGCTGTTGCCTCTCCCCTCTCAAAGGGACAAACAGAGACGGTTTTGATTGTCGAAGTCATCTCTTCCTCTATTTCCTTAGCCGTTGCCGCATTGGGCTCATATTTCTCAGTTCTTGAGAAGCGACGGCGAATACAATACAATTTCAGTCAGTCAGTCAGTCATTGTTTTTATCAACCAACCAACCAACTAGGAGGGATAGAGAGCTAGGGAGAGGGGGCATCAGATAAAAGGAGGGGATGCGAATGATTCTCGAAGATGATGTACGTTGAGGAGAAGAGTGAAACAGGGTATTTGTGTATCGATGATTGAAGTGCTAGTCAACGATCGGTTGGGGAAGAAAGTACGTGTTAAGTGCCTCGACGACGACCTTGTGGGGGACTTCAAGAAGATCCTTGCACTACAACTAGGTACTCAAGCTAATAGAATTGCCTTACAGAAAGGTGGGAACGTTCTCAAGGACCATATATCGTTGGGAGACTATGAGATCCACGATGGTACAAATTTGGAGTTGTACTATGTTTAAAATATCATCGTTATGTATATAACAGAATCGCATTTGATTGCGACTATATTATACTATGAATTAATTAATTTCTATATATGGAATATGTAAGGAGCTTTATAATTTATATATAACATTTCTTTAGTACGTCGATGCTTTATTACCAGTTTCACGAAATTATGCCTTTTATTTAAATGAAGGTAGGTAACAGTTCTTCATAAGAAATATTGGACACTTCGTAAGGAGGCAGATCTGGCTTGGTACTCCTCTGAGAAGACATCTACATCTCTAAACGATTCATCATCATCATCTGACCCATCGTCAATAAAATAATCATTGATAACTTTACTTGTCATCCTCCCTGAATCATCATAAATGTTATTGAAATTTTCTTTTAACAATTTATTTTCAGGTGCTTCTTCAAAGACATTAAAATAAAACTTATTTGTACTGTAAAGTTCCAATATCGAAGCTTTATTCCCACATCTATAACAATAATTAGGGGCAGACCATACCGTGGTCACGAGTCCGTCAAAATATACTTGGTAACCATCGTTACATAGTTGATGAGCTCTATATATACGTGACATCTTGTTAGACTCAAGGAACTTCTCGACGACGGCTCGACCAAACGTATATCCAGCTCCTCTCGGAGACACTTGAAACTGATTCGAAGTAGGCTTGAAAAATTCTTCTAGATTATTTGGATCTATCCCATTCTCAGGATTAATAAGTTCATTCTCTTCAGGATCTGACCATACCAAGTCAGCCATGGCCCCATCATGCGGTATTTCTCTAAATCTATCTATAATCTTAATTTGATCAATCGTTTGTACGTTTGGGGATAAACCACCATGAACACAGAATAATTCATTATCTATAATACAACATAATACCAAATAATCAAACGCATCTGTTAGATAAGTCCATACTCTAGTATTCCCACCATATTTATTCAAACATTCTGTATAAAATCCATAACTTTGTGTGATTTGTCTTGATTCATGATTTCCTCGCAATAAATGTATTCTATCAGGGTATCTTAGTTTCAACACGATTAACAACATTATCGTTTCAATACTATATAAACCACGGTCAACATAATCTCCCAAGAATAAATAGTTTGTATCTGGGATCCGTCCACCTATACTGAACATTTCTAAAAGATCATGAAACTGACCATGCATATCCCCAACAACAGTCACTGGGGTTTGGATGTGTATAACATTCGATTCCTTAATCAACAGCTCTTTAAACTTGAAACACAATGCTCTAATTGTTACTTCTGGAAGTAACTGCCCCTTGTATAACACCTCCAGACATTTATCTAACTCCATTGCCCTCCCACTTACTCTTAGTTTATTTACAGTTTTGGCAAAACCTACCCAAAATATTCAAATACAGATATGACTGTATGTAAGCTATAATGATGTAAACCACAATATACTATATCAGCACACCTTGCAAATAACTTTAATTCCAAGTTGTTATCGCCGTTTATCTCTGTTCTCTTAATAGCACCCACATAACCAAAAATATTTATATTTACAGTGTGAGATATAGAGAAAAAACAAGACGAGCAATCGCTAAATATGCTAATAATAAAATACATCAAATTTCGAACAACTCGAAAACAATTAATTGAAAGAATTACAAAACCTAACGAATACATAAGATTTTTTTTACTAGTATATTATTATAAATTTTAGAAGAAGGGTGACAGTGACAGGTTATTGAAGAATTAAAAGCATTAATCATTGCACAGTCAGATAATTTAGTATCCTGAACTATTGCACAAGTTGCACTCTTTACCAAAATAAAAATTCAACTGTTTTCTCCAAAAAATATTCCCCACACTTTACACCAACATATATTGCGTTGGAAAGACTATTAGTCAAACTTTTCAATTTATTTAAAATGTCTGATTCCAAAAAAACTGAGAAACCCAGTAAGACTCCAACACTTCCAACCACAAATGATATAGCTAGCCGTTCTACATCTAGTTTGAATAACATTACTACCATAACTACCTCCCCTCTGAATCCAAATACATTAAGGACAACAACGTCGATGACACGTTTAAGATCATATTCCAATACTCCTTTACCAACATCTAGAAAATCAAGCATACCTAATGATCTTCAACGAAAAGCATCCGGAAATCCTCTACAACTACACCCTAAAGATCCATTGTATATTGCCAGTATGGAAAGTGGAGCCAAAAGTCGATCTTATTCAAATACCTCGAATGCTGCAGATTTTAAGAATGCCGCTCAATCATCGTCTAACGATCCTAGTAGAAGAGGTTCTATTACAAACAATGTTCATGAGTTAGACAGTACAACTATTATGAATTTACCAAAGCTTTCATTACAGAAACAAAATCAAGGATCAAGTATAGAGCTTCAAAAATCTGACACTAATGATTACAATATATCTCCTGATTCAATGTCTGCGATTTCTATGACGCCAGAGAGAAGATCTGTTGCTACAACTTTCTATAATTCTCCAGTAAATTCTTCAAAGACAAGTACATCCTCATTTCAGGATGGTGCTTCGACATTACACATGGACCACAGTCCGGATGATACTTATGGATCAAATAGTAATATTATTTCTAGACCAATCTTATCCAATGGTAAAATGTTAAGTAGCCAAAGACTTTTTGAAAGACAATATATTTTAAATGAGAAAAAATATCTAGAAGGTATGAAAAAATTAATTACTGATGATGACTACTACACCAGAACGATAAACTTTCCACCAATCGAACTTGATGATGAAGAAAATGACATTGAAAACGACTCTCAAAGAGGAAATGACGAAATTAATGAAATAATGGATACTAGTAATGACAGTATTGTAAATACAAAGGATTATAACATATTAGAAAATGACAAGAAAAATAAATTTACTGAAAACATTCGAACGGAGAAAGATATTAATATGAGAATATTTCATGGTACGAATTCTAGTTCAATAAGTCCCAATTATTTGTTGCATAAATTGAAATGGCTAACCGAAGTATATCCAGAAAATACTTTTGTCAAAGATATTCTCAAAGGTGTACAAAATGCATCAAGCCCAGATAATGTACCTCTTGTAAATGAAAATAATATTTCTGAAACAATTCAGAAATTATTCCAACAATCAAACATCGCCGAAAGATTTGAATGGCTTACAATGTTAACTAATGTCTTGAAAGGTGATATTGTCAGAAGTGAGAAGACAAAACTAGCTAAAGAGAAAAATGGTGTTAACACAAATTATCAATACGCAGATAATATTTGGTTAGAACTTCGTGCATGGATGAATGGTCGTACAAAAGATGAACAAGAGCGTTCACTCAAGGTACTAAGAGATAATTCAGATGTGTTTTTCGAAGAAATATTGACCTTCCAAGTAGCAGAGGGGGTGACAAGGGCAGAGTCCGAAATAATTGTGGATGGAATATTGAAAAAATACTATAAAATTATCAACTTTTGGCCAAACATAAGGAAACTAAATATCGATAAACCAATTACCAACACAATTGCATTTAATCAAAGAGTCGATGCCCTAATCAGCTGGCAGAATGCTATTTGGAACTATAAAAGCAAGAAGAAATTACTGGAGGACTGGATAGGTATACCCGATCTAGCAAAATTATTTGATGATGAGCTTACAGCTAAAAGGGCTCTTTTTACAGAACAATTAATTAAAGAAAGGGATATTGAAAGTATATTTCAAAAGAAGATTTTTTTTCCATTGGCCCCTGGTATTCTGAAGGCAAAGATATTTTATATGAATAACAAAGAACTAATTGATGAGATGAAACTACTCTATTCAAATGAAGAATTATCTTGCTTATTATTATTCCCAATAAAATTAATTAAAGGGATTATTATATTACGAATAGAATATGCAAAGAAACTTCAAAATCCTACAATGATGATGGTCGACCAAATGGTTGACGATTTCACGGCATACATAAGATTAGCAGTACAACTAAAGGCTACATTGATGGATTATTACTACGATTGGCCATTTGAGGTTAAATTTGACGAAGGGTTTGACAAAACAGTAGTGGACGCTATACATTATCTGTTCGTTTTGGTGCAACTTAAAATCCTTGATAATTCTGATAAAATATACAAATCATTCAGGGAACCGGAAGTACTACTAAAGTACTGGGAAGAGTTAAAAAACATAGGCCCATATATAGATGGCTCTGCTGTTGTGATTGCAAATGGCTTCGCGAAACTTACGTTGCGGTTATTACAGAGATTGAACTCTTATCTAAATTTCCAAGAAGATGGCCCTCTTAACACAGAAATGAGCGGTGATACTGAGAAATGGCTTTCACATACTTTAGATAGTCTTGGTTCAATGAAGAGAAAACTTAATAGATTTACGAATTTGATTACAAAGGCCTTCGAAAATTCTGTTTCATTCAAGATCGATGATTATGAGAAGTTATTGACAACATTAGAGAATACAGGTCACTTTCTAATATATACTGGTGGTGAACTTGAAGAGAATGGTGTTTATTTAATTGGGAGTAGTGAATTACTAGGTATTGAGGATGAGGATTTAATGAAAATTCTTAAAAGTTCTGATATAGGTAGTGACCTGATTCCAAAGTTGAATATTGAAAACAGTTTGTCCATTTACAATGCATTGCAAGTACAAAGAGATCCCGATATCCCATTAAGTAAAGACATCGACGACGATGGCGTACCACGCCATAATATTGGGGAATTTTCAGATATTCTTTCCAATTATCAAGAAGCTTCACGGACACACATGAAAACTCATAACATCAATAAGATTAACAAAAGAATCAATAAAAATTACTCAACTTCGAAGAGAAACAAAACTCTTCCTTTGAACAGTTCCCCTGTAGAGGATGCCGAACGAGAGTTATTTGAGCTGGAAATTAGGTTACATACGCTCGGTTATGTATTGGTCCTGGTTCCAGATCGCCCAGTTCTTTGGAAAGGTGAATCATACAATTTATCAAGTACAACCGCTATAAGATATGAAGATTTTGTATACAACCACCATGAAATGAACTCAATAACATTAATTAACCAAGGTTCTTGTTATGCATTAGAATACCAATGCGATAGATTTAGACAAGCCACCGATGATTGTGTTTCATTCTTGAATAGAAAATGCATGGTAGAGAATGTTGATGTTACTCTATCAAAAATAAACAAAATGCATTATAGTTGTACATACAACAGTTTGGTGACTTATCCATATCTTATTAATAAGTTTAAACCTATTTGTAATACAAAGGATCTTTTAAATGGTGTGTTTCTCTTTGTCAGAGACTTTTGTAATGGTGTACTTTCAAATACAACATACGGTAGTGAAAAGAAATCTTTGATTGTACTTTTGATGGTAAAGTTAAGTTTAAACTGGCTTACATATTTAGTTGAAGATTGTGACCCTACCGACCCAAAGACATTTAGATGGTGTGTGACTGCCATGGAATTTACGTTACAAATGATTAGTGGTCTGAATATTTTAACATTGGACGAGTCACAATTCAAATGCCTAAAGCAAAGAATATCTGCTTGTATGTCCCTGATGATATCTCATTTCGATGTCATGGGTGCTAGAGCTAACGAAGTAGAAAATATTCACCAACAAACCAGAGCCAACATTGAAATTGTGGACGATTTTGATGTCGACGCTATGCTGGAAGTGAATTCTGAATTAAGATTAAAATCTATCCTAGAACTAGAAAAGACTATTGTTGTAAACCCCCATCAACGAGGTAAAGTCCTTGATGATAAGGTGAAGACTGATAAGTATTTGACTTCGTTAGCTTCATCCATCTCAAATGTATCGATCAGATGGCAGAAACGTAAGTTCATTGGAGGTGGGACCTTTGGTGCTGTCTTCTCTGCAGTTAATCTTGACAATGGTGATATTTTAGCAGTAAAAGAAATTAAGATCCAAGATAGCAAAACAATGGAAAAGATCTTCCCTTCGATTAAGGAAGAAATGAGTGTCCTTGAAATGATGAACCACCCTAATATTATTCAATATTATGGTGTTGAAGTGCACAGAGATAAAGTTAATATTTTTATGGAATACTGTGAAGGTGGTTCTCTTGCTACACTACTGGAACATGGTAGAATTGAGGACGAAATGGTTACCCAAGTTTATACTTTAGAACTACTAGAAGGTCTTGCATATCTTCATGAATCAGGAATTGTTCACAGAGATATTAAACCAGAGAATATCTTATTAGATTTCAATGGTATTATCAAATATGTTGATTTTGGTGCTGCGAGAAAAATTATAAGAAATGGTACTATTAGGAAAACAACAACCCCAGTTGTTGAATCTAAGGATCCTGACGAAACCAGTGCCAATAGCTCTGATCCCTTATCCAAATACAAAAATGCGGAAGATAACATGCAAAATATGATAGGTACACCTATGTATATGGCACCAGAGTCCATAACTGGATCGAAAAATCATGGTAGACTAGGTGCAGATGATATATGGTCCTTAGGATGTGTTGTACTTGAAATGATAACTGGTAGACGACCATGGGCCACTTTAGATAACGAGTGGGCTATTATGTACCACGTAGCGGCAGGTCAAATTCCACCATTCCCTTCCACTGATGAAGTATCGGATGCTGGTATGGAATTTTTGAAGAGATGTTTGGTTCAAGATCCAAATAAAAGATCTACCGCCGTTGAGTTACTAATGGATCCTTGGATCGTCCAAATTAGAAATATCGCATTCGGTAACGGTGATCATAATATAAATCAAGATGACAATAATTAGTAAAATCATGTGTGTTCATAATTGCAACAGTCACTTTAGTATACAAACGTATGAATAGGAGTAAATAATTTTAAGACAACCATAAATAAACATACATAAATATAACATATCAGATTTCAATCCTTACTTATTCTCTTGTAAGTGTAGAAAATATCAGATTTCACAATTGAGTTTTCTACTAAGTCGGTAAAGAATGGACCGATAGTTCTATTAGTAAAAGCTACTCTAAAGATCTCTGGAATATTTCTTTCTTCATCAAAAAACAAATCATTAATATAAGTATAATTCAAACCCATAAACATTTGAGTGGTTTGAATAATCTCCCATTCGTTATCCTTAGCTGTATCTAACTGAAATGAATCCATCGAAGATTCCAATAGAATTGCATAATCAAAAGTTTTCCACAAGGAAGTCAACGATTGAATGTTCTCAGTTCTATCATAAGTGACAGCATATCTATCATAGTCCAGTTCACCAAACAATGAAACACCAGTCATACATGGAGGAACACTGATATGTACTGTGACATCCGTTACATTATGATTGATGATATAATTATTGAAAGAAAACAACGCATCACCACCTGGATAATTCATACGAGAAATATATAGGAATAACATCGAAAGAATAAAAGAAATCAATGGAGTAGCTGGTAAAGAAATCAAATATAACGCATTCATGAAATTTTCAACTTTAACGTTCTCCCAAAGATATGCAGCCGACAACGAACCCAATAGCATGATAGATGGTACTGCGTAAACAATAAATCTCCATTCTTTATGAGGTTGTAAAGATAAAATTAAAATATGGAAATAACTTGCAAAGGCAACAATCTTTAAATCGGTTGGTGCAAATTTCAATGCAGCATAGTTTAATATCAACGCTGTTGGTGGTAAGAATAACATTGGAACATATTTGTTAAAGTACGCAAAGAAAGATTCAGTCCCCCAATTGGAAGAATTCCCTTCAACAACATTAAAGATAAAAGAATCAATTTCAGGGATCCCCCAGTTTTTCCAGAAGTATGAATCGACAAACAGGGATAAACTTATACCTAAGGATAGACCCATTACACCAAATCTAATAGCTTTAAAAATTGAAACTTTCTTGAAATAGATACAGCACAATGTAATACCAACTCCCAATGCAGCAATTTCCAATCTAAAAACAACAGATGCAAACGCAAGAATACCGATAGACCATTCGTATTTACCCTTTAATACCATAGCCAAAGCCAAATTAGTTAAACTGAAAGCAACGACAAAATTAGGCAATGGTCTAGAACAATAGAACATCATATGGAAACTAGACATGAAGAACAATAAAAACCAGTTACCTGCACTTGTGAAAGAGAAATCATTCTTCACATGTGTGTTAATCTTATTTCCTTCATCATCCTCTGCAGCACCAGACTCCCTATCGACAAGTGCTTGATATTGTTCCTTTAAGTATATGATAGAAAGACAATTTATCAGAGCAATTACACCTCTAGCCAATAACTGAGTCTCCAATTGAGTTGGGAGAGCATCTGATCCATTCCATAAACTGGAGATCCATAAGAAAGGTTTTAAACATCCTGAAACAATCAGAGCACCAATAAAGGTTCTGGGAACTGCACCCGGAAATTGCAAATGATCATACTTAGATATATCAAATACCCCGTAGTTAATAATATCATGAATAGCTTGAAGATTAAAACTTTCTTCTACTTTAGTGTATGGGGCTTTAATCAGGTGTAGAGATGCTATCACTAGTAAGGCAGATTCTAAAAATGTCCACGTCATAGCAATAGAATAGAGGAAGTATATCCAGATAGTATATTTCTTTTAGAATCTATAAATATCAAACAGAACAAACAAATATACAGTAGCCTAATACTTCTTATACTTGATGAACCACCTTTTAACTGAAAGAAAGGAAATTGAAACTTTTGCAATGTCTTGTCTCTTCTTATATAATCTAATAAACTTTTCAATTCCACTAACGGCAATTATTTTACCAGCCGGTCTTGTTGCCATTTTCCACCCATTTTTATTCAGAAACTCCCGCACGGAGCTACATAAAAAATAATTGAAAGTAACCCTCACAAATTCGGAAACCTTTATTACATAATGATTGATATAAGAGATGAGTAGGCAACACTGGATGGAAACTGTTCAGAGTTATATAAGTGTTGAAGAGTTCAGCCATATTTAGATACATACGGACACAGACAGATTTGAATAATTATACCATAGTTTTCAAATTAGAAACTAATCTACTCTGCCTTTTTAGTACGCAAAATATGTCTGCTTTGAAAAATTTCCAATACAATGAAGACGAAGATGGTGAATTACCATCTTTAGTTACAGGATCAGAAAATAACTTAAACGAAATTTTAAGTCATGTGAAGAGTGATGGAGGTGTGAAATTGGTTAGTGACTCTAAGATTGACAGGGTTAATAAACAAAATGATCTTGCTAGAGACTTAATCCAAAACGATACCGATAACGTTCCCTTGAAAAAAATCCCTGTAACTATTATTACTGGTTACCTTGGCTCTGGTAAGTCTACTTTATTAGAAAAGATTGCATTGAAAGGTTCCGACAAGAAAATTGCAGTGATAATGAATGAATTTGGGGACTCTAGTGAAATTGAGAAAGCAATGACCATCAAGAACGGTTCTGATTCGTACCAAGAATGGCTAGATCTAGGAAATGGTTGCCTATGCTGTTCAATGAAAAATGTAGGTGTTAAAGCTATCGAAGATATGGTAGAGAGATCACCTGGGAAAATTGATTATATATTATTAGAGACCTCGGGAATTGCCGACCCTGCACCAATTGCAAAGATGTTTTGGCAAGATGAAGGGTTAAATAGTAGTGTTTATATCGATGGAATAATCACAGTCCTAGATGCTGAACATATATTGAAATGCCTTGATGATATCTCACCTGAGACTCATTGGCATGGTCAAGACGTTATGAAGGATGAACATTTGACAATTGCACATTTCCAAATAGCAATGGCCGATAAAATCATTTTAAATAAAATTGATAGACTCACAACTAATAAAAAACCTACTCAGATGATCAATGACATTAAGGAAAGAATTAGAGAGATAAATGCAGTGGCTCCAATAATTGAATCCAGATATAGTGATGTACAGTTATCAGAAGTATTAGATGTGCATTCATACGATTCCTTGGATATTGAAGTCAACAATAACACAAATGAATCAAAAGAAACTTTGAACTCGCACAAATTAGACAATAGAGCAACCATTCATGATCCTCGTATGTCATCAATTGTACTAACCTTTAGACCATTAAAAGATGAAAATGAATTTCAAAAATTTATCAAAAATTTCTTACAGGTATTACTTTGGAAGAATTTTGGTGTATCAAATAGTTTCAAACATAAGAATGAAAAGGAGTGGGAAATTCAAAGAACCAAAGGTCTACTAATAATCGGGGAACCACCTTCAAAGGGAGAAGTTAAAGTGATCCAAGGTGTAAGAGATACATTTGATGTGATGCATGGTGAGTTACCGCCTAATGTCAATTGTTGCAAACTGGTTTTAATTGGCAAATATTTAAATTTTGAGGATATAGAAAACTTACTCAAAACAGTCATTATTTGAATACCTCAACTATGTAACGTCATACATAATAAAAATTGTTTCAAATACCAGAATACAAGTTGTACATTAAATATCATTTACCTACTAAGATATGGATAACAACAATAAAAAAAAGAAAAAAAGAAACATAATTGTATTAGTTTAGAGGTATACATACTTCATCATTTTATTAAAAATGCAGCTTATCAAATTAATCATTTCTCATAGAGACAACATTATCTAAGTTATTCACGTTAGCAGAAGATTTACTAAATAAAAACTTTCTCTTCTTAGATACCAAGTATAGCACCAATAGGAGCACAAACCCAATTGATACTTTCATGATTGGATTATTATTTTGTTCAAGTTTCATGTCATGTAATTTTCTTCTTTCTTCCTTTTCTTCATCTTTCTTCTTCTTACCGTCCTTCAATTGAGATCTTGTCGGTCCTAATTTAACTCCAACAGTTTTATCACCATCTTCGAATTTAACCAAATTATCCATATATTCGTTATGTGCTTTAGTTAAATCAGCGATCTTCAATTCATCAACAACGATGTAACTAATTGTGATATCATGTTCTGGTCTTGATGAAGCACCACTAACTTGAGACATTTGAATCTTTTCCAAATTATCGTAACCAAAGATAACTTGACCAAAGACAACATTATGTCCATCTCTCTCTGGAGAACCATCAATATTTAATGAAATGGAAAATCTAGAATCGTTTGTGTCTGGCTCGCCATCATTGACCAAAGAGACTCTACCTGGCCTGTCATGCTTTAGGAAAAAGTTTTCATCTTCATATTTAAATCCATAGATAGAGAATGGGGTGATACCAGGTAGTACTTCACCACCTGAAATAATATCATCTTTAATCAATTTTGTGAAAAGGGTCTTCTTGTAAGTAACTAGTGTACTACCTTCTTCGTTGCTACTACCAGTTAAGACTCTTAAACCTTTACCAATGATAGCAAAGTTATCTACAGTCTTTGGAACGACAGTACCATATAAATCAATAATTACTTCACCGACTTTTTCCTTTTTGGCTTCTTCATCATAGTATTTTATCCCCATCAAAATGTGATGTGTAGCAGGAGGATCAGGTGCGTATAGTTTATCCTGTACATCAATATACGATGGAGCAGTTAGCACTGTTCTACAAACCAATGCCAAATATATTATAGCTTCTAATAACAACATTATAGATATTATTTTTTGAGTATTCTAAAATGCTTTTAGTTCCAACTTCTTTGGTAATTTCTAATGAGAATGGAACTGACAATTAAAAAAGAAATCAAATAGGTTAAGTATATATATAAGATAATCAAAGTTGCAGATGAGCCAAGACAATTATTTCCAGTTGCTTAAATTCGTGTCAAGGTGTCAAGGTACGATTATTACCATATGTGGACAATGTTGCAGCTATTAACTATAACGAAAGCCTTAATGTGATCGTGGTCATTGAACGTTATACAAACTTTTTGGTAGTGACAAGTAATTGAATTCTTCTTCCTACCTGCGTCTCTGCGCATTGCTCTTCGTGATATTTCATATTTTAATGAACGCGAGATCGTCAATTAATATTTACATACATTTTCAGCTTATATAATAATATCTTACGCGTACCTGTCTATCATTCTTTGCCATACGAGAGAGAGAGGATGAAAGAGAGAGAGAGAGATTGTGTGACTAGATCAGATTGATATTGATATTGATATTGAGTGGCAGGAGTCTGTACTTGTGCAGTCACTGTATAAAGTCTCTTCCCGCCCTAGGCTGGATAGTTGGGAGATTACGTAGTACAGCTTGGCCTTGTGTCAGACTAATAGTTTATTTCTTTATTCTATTTGACTTGGGACAACGGATACCGTATATCTATGTCTTCTGTACGTATTCTCAATAACTCTGCGCATTGAATCAACTTCAAATCCTTGATGTGTGGGACAGTTTCAGTTTCAGAAGGAGGATGCGTTTCGACTGATTTGACGGTGAGTCTATATGTTTTATTTAATATTTGATGTGTCAAATTTAATGCTTTACCAACAGCAGAAGCCAAAGTGGATGTCACGCTTTGTTCCACAACGGGGAATAACATATCTACCAATAATGCTGAGAATAAATCGCCACTACCGTTGAAATGTGCCTGAATCTTTTCTACAGTAAAATATTGGAATTGATCGAAATTTGGAGATTCAGCAAATGCTACTGTATAGGTATCACAATCGGTACTTTGACTATGGTCCATTGAGAAATCTATACTACTAACAATTACTCGTTTCACACCCGGATATGAACGATGAAAGTTTTGAAAACTTCGTTTCAATGTATCCATATCTTTAATTTTCATCCCCGTTAGGGTCTCCATTTCAAATTGATTGGGAACAGTAAGATACACTTGACAGGTAGATAGAATATCTTTGTATATAGTAACACATTCCATATCCACATATAACTTACCATTATCTCCTAGGACAGGATCTAGGATCCATGGAATTTGTTCTTTGATACATAAATCGTTGACCAATCTTGATATACTTTGCAATGAATCCACAGATGGTAAATACCCCGTTATTATAGCGTTATACTTAATATTTAGACCGTTTATTAGCCCTGAATCGATGATTTTGTAAAGGTTTTCCTTATCGTCTCTAAATCCTGTAAATGATCCATACCCTGGATGATTCGAAAACTGGACTGTATTCAAAGAATCGACGTTCCAGCCTCGATATTGTAATGGAAATGTTGCAGCTTTGTTACCAACATACCCATGGACTACATGGGATTGTATAGAAAGTATCTGTCTAGTATCGTCAATCATTTGCAAAACAAAACAAAACAAACAGGAGAATGATATAATACACTGCTAACTTGTGCGTGTACAGGGTCCTACCAATTTCCTTAAAGAACAGACACTTGTAAAATCTATTATCGAGTAGTAAAACCAATTTAACTTTCTTTTCATTCTGTAGGAAAATTGTTTACCTGATGATTTTTGATTAGCTGATTGATTAACAAATATTTCAAAAATATCTTAATATTATAATGGTAACGGGTACTTCTCTTCCTTGAGAAATGACCGCACAATATCAGCATATCCCTGTAGATTTCTGTGTTCTCTCCGGATTAACAAAATTCTGGAAATAAAAAATGAATATAAAAAGTTTTCTTAATTGAAATAGAATAAAAGTTTAAGTGAGGATTTAAAAGGAAGGTGAAGGGTCATTATTTGGACTAACCTAGAGTTATAGAACATTTACCTGTCATCATTGATTTAGTCAAGAAGTGTTGCTTTAAGATAAAACAATTATCAGACTGTGGATGTTTATTTTACTACTGTGAATTTGAGAAAACTTCCTACTATAAGTTTTCCTATCAAGATATATCTAAGAGGACAGAAAAGGGTTATATCCAATTTTTCAAAATAAAAACAATGAAGTTCGACTCATGCACACTCGACGCCGAGTATCCAGTTTACGGTGCTCAGTTTCTAGATAATTCTAATCTTTTAATCGCTGGAGGAGGTGGTGAAGGGAAAAACGGTATCCCTAACATGTTGAATACTTTAAAAATTTCAGAAACTAATGTTGAAAATCCCAACGACCATACGTTAACATTAACGAAGGTCACTGGATTCGAATTAGAAGCGGAAGATGACTCTCCTACTGCACTGGATGCTCATTCAGGAGTAATACTTTTAGGTTGTAATGAAAATAGTAACAAAATTCAAGAAGGTAAAGGTAATAAACATATTAGAAAATTTGTTTATAATAATATTAATTCTAAATACGAGCTGGAATTTGTTAAAGCTATTGATTTTGATAAAAGTAAAGATCCAAGTGAATATACTAAATTAATCAATATAACAAAGGATGGTACGCTGACAGCGATTGCATCTTCCGATGAACCTACAAAATTAAGAATCATTCATGCTAATGATATGACAGAAATATTTGAAATTCAAAGTTCTTTAGAAATTAAAGACTTACAATTTTCTCCAAACGGAAAGTTAATCACATACATTACAAAGAATTCTTTAGAAATGATCTCAACTGTCACTGGAAAATGTGTTGCACGTAATGTTAATTTTGATCCTAATTTGAATCTATCCAAGATTAGATTTATTGACAATGATACAATTGTGATTGCGGCATCATTTATAAAAGGTACTGGTATAGTATTGACTGCGGTCGATATAAAGAGTGGGAAAGCAACCATAACTAAATCAAAACTTTTAAGTAAAAAATTCAAAGGTATTACTTCTATGGATGTAGATTCAAAGGGCCAATTAGGTGTGATTTCGACGAACGATAATTCTTTGATTTTGATTAAATTAGGTAATTTACAAATGGGTAAATTAATCAAACAAGTTCACAATTTCGCTATCACCAAAGTAACTATCTCGCCTGATTCTCATTACATTGCTAGTGTTTCTGCTGCTAATACTGTAAATGTTATTTCTGTCCCACAAGGATATGCATTATCCCTATCTAAATCAGAAATTGCTTATAAAGTATTTACTAGGTTCATTCTTATTGTATTATTTACCATATTATTGCAACGTATTATTGAAAACAACTTGCATTCTAAATTCATGAAATATTTATCTGATTTAAATGAAAAAAGAAACAAGAATAATAATACTCAAGCAAATTATTTTATTCAAACAACCTTAGTTGGGAAACATACAAGCATTGACGATGCGATACCAACTGAGACGTTGAATCAATAAATAAAATATAGGAAGTGATAATGTTCAAATAAATGTATATCTAAATTATATAATTGGCTTCTTTTCTCACATATATAAATGTGACTGGATGATGTAATATAGTTATATCAATGACGAAATATGAATTAATTATCTATAGACAGACTTATAATAGCAATAGTAAATAATATATTGTGATGATTTAATAAAAAAATCGTAAAAAATTAAGACAGCGACTTTAAAATTTGGTATGCTTGGTATTATAATATACTAAGTCGATTAGTATAATATATATTTTTAAATATATATAATTGAAAAAGAAGATTGAATTTGAACAGATAATGCTCAAATTAAACGAATGCAAAGGTAAAATAAAAGGCCCCACTAAATGTTGGGGATGGGGTATATGAATAAAGTATGCGTGGTATCATGAAATGAAAATGTAAGTGATTAGGGGGTATATGTTTGGTAATGAATGTCTGTTTGTATATGTCGTTTTAAAAACTATGGCCTTGATTCCAAATTTGGAAAAAGATCATGTTTGAATTGTGGATTGATTCCAATTTATTTGGTGTCAAAGGAGAACAAATTAATGATTCATGGTTCTTAAATTCTGGTGTTCTAAGAGCATCGAGTTTTTCATCGATACTACAAGCATTCACCTTAAGAAGTTCGTCATCAATCGTTCTTTTCGATGGTTGTAATAGAGATTTTCCAGAAGTTTTCGAACTCTTTGGAGGTGTTGCAGTCAAAACATCGAATGCTGGACCTAGACCTACATTCATGTAATGATCATCAGTATTAGGTGGGGTTGGAAGAGGATTAGTTTGTTCGTTAAATTTTGGATCTTTTGATTGCACTGGAGGTACCAGACTAACATTAATACATGGGATAGGATAGAAATATTGCTCTAGACTTTTTGCTACTTCCTTTAGTTCTTCAAAGGAAAGATCTAAATCTTTAAAAAATTTTAATTCATGACCTCTTTTGAATCCCCAATAATAGCTTTTCTTATCTGGAGATTTAATAGTTTTTATAAAAGCAGAATTTAAAGACAAGTTATGTCTTACGGAATTTTGCCATGTAGCTTGATCCATTGTGAAATATGGAAATCTAGTAGAGATCCAGTTATAAATTTGAGATAATGTTAACCTATTAAGATCGTTTTGTAGAAGTGCAACAAGAATCAAAGTGGCATATGGGTAGGGAGGCTTATCAGCATGTTCATTATTAAAATGTCTTTGTTTCATTGATTCGACCATCTCAGGGACAGATATTTGGGCCAAGACTCTTGGGATTCTGTTACGACGTACTTGGAAATTTCTGTAATTTTCATTCAGAGTAAGATCTATCACAGAATGCTTTGGCTTATTGATCTTTAATTTCTTAGAGTTAACAACTTTCTTTGAAGCATTTACAGCAGCAATGATTTCCTGTTGTGCAATGATTTGTCTCTTATGAGCAGAAAATTGAGCTGATAAAGGATGGTTATGAAGAGGTTGTGCATTCCACGTCATCTCCTGAGGTGGCGATATTTTGGTCATATCCTTGTCAAATATAGTTGGTCTAGAAATAATCTCATCCAGTGTCGGATAAGAGTCCAATTGGTGGTTATTATTGTACATTATGATTTATCTTGATCTGTTTGTGCTGATGATAAATTGTTAAATAGGATCAGATTTATTCACTATATATGTTTACTATAAATATTTCTAGTATATATATATATAAACATACTCGTCAAACAAGGATATATGGAACAATTTGTAACTGACGCCAATTGCCAATAAGTGGTCTTAGATCACACAGCAAAAGACCTCAATAATGGATAAGTATATGATAGAGATCAAAAAAAAAATTTAAATTAAATTAATTTCGTGGACCTACTACGACCCACTCCGATCATGATACACGCTACTATCAGAAGGCCTCTCTCTAAGCATTACTTTCTCATGGAGACGCCATTTTTTAGATCCATTCACCTCTTAAGAAACTAGCCACTTCAATTAATTTTGCTGCAAGAACGAAAAATATCCTTAAAGTGCCCCATTTCTTCTGAATGAAAACAAAAATTATTTTTTGCTGCGAGGTCTTCACTACTTGGAACGCGAAATATCGCGAAATGGCCCAAAGGAGGGCCAACATTTCGTGTCTTCCCTCTTATCGCAGTAAAATATTTCTTTAAATTATATACCATGAGGAAACCATGCCATTTGATAATTGGTGTTTCAAGAAGAAACTCTCAGTTTTTAAAAATGCTATAATATAATATTATTTAATTAATATGTGTTTGTATGTATGTATATGTAGTATATAATCTATTTCTCATTGTTACTATCTTTAATACCAGTAGTTTTGCGACGTTTAATATCATCTTTAAACATACGGTCCAATTCATAATCGTCGGTGTCTTCTGTACTATCATCTTCGACCTTACGTTTCTTCGATATTTCATTAAATTTCCTTCTTCCTATATTACCAGCAATACTGTCAGTTTGGGTATTGTTGGTTGTTCGTACACTCTTATTATTCTGCATTTGTAAATGAGTTACACTGATGTTATCAGCAACTACAGCCCTAATGGGACCTCTTCTAGCCCTAACAATGTGTTTTTTTTTAGTCTTTTCATTTTTATCAAGATTCTTTTGATTAGCGGTCTCAGCAAACCATTCACTACTATCATGAAACCCACTACTATTTGAATTACTATTATTATCAGAGTACCTAGAGGACCCAACACTTTCTTCCTTCACAGAAGGAGAACTCTCCCTTGTGCCAGCCTCTGATCCACTATCATCTTTAGCGAACCGCATGAACTTCATGTTCATCACACGGCCCGACAACTTACCTTGAACTCCACTCATTCTGTAATTATGATGTGTTATATATATATATATATATATATATATAGCTTGCTACTTCGCTTTCTTGGTGGTAACAATACACTCTGATATATACTCCTTCTCCAATACCTACTTTAACTCTTTCACTTGTTCGTCATCTCATCATCTGTTTCTATAAATCTTTAAAACACTGAAATCTTATTAATATTTTGAAATTTTTCAGACCCTCAGTCACGTGTGTATATCGTCTTTCACGAGTAGCAATTTCGATTTTTCAAACCGAAGACAAATAGATTTCAATTTCTCTGTAAGGAAGAGGAAATGAACTACAACAGGACGTCGTAGAATTAGAAAAGATAAGGTAAAGAGGATAGCGTGGGTTAGAACGTATTAATAAATCTGTCTGAACATAATTGCATGAATCTGTCTCTAGTCACCATTGCGAGATCAATATTTTAATTCACCGTTGTACTATGTTCAAACCTACATCAGTATGTTACAGTGCGTTGACCAAACGTACAAAAAAAGTAAGAGTACAAGTACTCAGAGATTTCCCTAGATTTCAACTATATAAAGGACAAGTGACACAAGTGAAACCTTCTTTGATGAGAAATTATTTACATAATTTCAATGGTGCAAAATATATAATGGAAGATACTGATATTAATACAATATTATTCGAAAGATATTCTGTTCAAGAACAAGAAAGAGAAAAAGAAGCAACTGCATTGGCTGCTGCACATCAAGCTGCTATGATTAATGCAGCTACGAATAATAGCGCAACCTCTGGTAATAAACCTAAATTGTCACAGGAGATGAAGAATCAAGAAAAGAAAAAGATAACTCATAATAAGGATGTCACAATAAAGGATGTGTACATCCCAGGTCTAGACATATAGGTAAACAAAAACAAAGAAACAAAAAACCACCACACTTACCAAATGTTTTGTAGAAATGCATATAATTGATAGTATTCATACTCTTTGTCTATATATCATGTAAATAACTCATATTAATAATTATTCTACCCTTTTTTTTTTGACTTGGCTATGTCGAGAGTCAACAAATATTTCATCCACATAAAAATTTAATAATAGATAAAATGTTGATGCTTTTTAGTAATAACTTTGTAACACATCGCATCTAGTTTAGATAAAGACGAATTTCCCTCGACTAATAACCATTCAGAAGTATGACTAAGGAAGAACCTATTAACAATAAGACCACTGAATCTCGAGACCAGCCTGTTACAACGTCCGGTTTCGAATGGTATAGAAGATCTTTTCAATACAATACCGGTTTGGGTCTCACACCTGAGTTGAAGGAGACCTATGAAAAGGATTACAAAGATATACTGCAAAGCAAGCAATGCACTTCTTGTTATCAGAGCAGAGACTGGCTACTGACCTATTCTCCTACGATAAGGTTTATGATTCAACAAATAAAGAAACTAGAAAGAGTGAGAAATTTTAATGATCCAATCAATAAATCATTGATAAAATTCGATGAAAGTAAAATCATTTGCGACTTCTGTCCAGATTGGAAAAGTGGTGGGTTTCATCCGGAGATTGGAATTCTATTATGCCAGAATAGATTCAAGAATAAATGGCATTTGGAAGACACTTTGAGTCACGAATTAGTTCATTGGTATGATAATTTGAAATGGAATGTCGATTGGACAAATTTAAGTCAGCATGCTTGTTCTGAGATTAGAGCCTCTTCACTAAGTGGAGAATGTAGATTCTGGCAAGAATTTTCAAGACGTGGCCTTGGATTTGAAGTAGGTAGAGGTCATCAAAATTGCGTTAAGAGAAGAGCTGTATTGAGTGTAATGGGAAATCCAAATTGTAAGGATAAGGAACATGCTGTTCGAATTGTTGATGAAGTATGGGAAAGTTGTTTTAATGATACCAGACCATTTGATGAGATATACAGATAAGTAAAAAACCTAATAATCATGTATATAAACTTAAGTATATATTCTTAAAAATTTGAATAATGACAAATCTACATATGCATATATATATATAAATACAAATTTTTTGTTATGATTTAAATTCTCTTTTTTTAGACTTTAAACTATATTGTCAGATATAATGTACATAGGACACTTGGACCCGTACATATACCAATCCAAAATATGACATTACCCAAAATAGTTTTTTTTCTCATTTGAGGTGTGTTTCCGATTGCAACTAATGGCAATTGTAACATTTGGAAAAAGAATATATATAATCTTAATCTCTTAAAGATGACATACATTGATAATTCATGAATCACAGAACTTAAGAAAAATGTAAACAATGTAGCTTGTGCTTTATTGAAATTAAACGCACTGATTGAACTATGATAAACGTGTCTCAATAAGAATTTATGAACTGGAATATTCCAAATTCTAGAAAATTCATCCCAAGTGACACAATTCCACCAATCACCGTAGAAATAACGATCCCCAAATCTCGATAATTCTGCTATACAATTCAAAATAGAATCCCAAATCAAATAGAACACCAATAGATACATGACGATGAAACTTGGGATCATATCGATCAATAATCTTACCCAATGGCTCAATCTGTCAATGATTCCTGTCCATTCAGAATCTCTAATTAACAATGCACGTTCTGCAATTGGATACATGAATAATTGAGCATTCAAGACCATAATAAAGATGGTACCAAATATAGCACAAATTTTTTCTAAGACATACGACCATCTAATTGTTGTAGTTCTTGGATATTCTATTTGATATACGATTGTTGGGAACATTGTAAATTCGAAGAAATTCCAAAGATTAATATTTTTTGGAAATTTCTGTGATTCATCTGGAGTTTGAGAATTTAATTCAAATGTACAAAAATCGTAACTCTTTTGAAAAATTTCGTTAACTTCCTTACTCTTAACGTCATCGATTTCAATTGGAGGTTCCTTTTCTATCTTAGTTAAAGCATTTCTTGAATAATCCAATTCTTCTTTAATTGACCATAAATAACCATTATAAAATGCAAAAGAATGCATTTTCATTAAGATGACTAAAGAATGTAAGAATAGGAAAATTTTGGCAATCCAATGGAAGTTTAATACATGTTCAGGTAAATAAATGAATCCAATAAGGAAAGAAAATTCATAGACAGATACAATTTTCCAACCAATACTATTCCATCTTAAAATATTTTTCTTAGCTAACCAATGAATGAAGAATGGTATATACATGCATAAATACATGCATAGATCGACAAATCCAACCTTAAAGAGATCCTTACGTAAAAATTTCACGATTTCACCATTCATTAAACTACTATTATCATCAATGAAATTATCAACCAAAACTCTTAAGACCCCTAAACCAATAGTCATCCATAGAGCAACATATAACCCCGAAAAATTAGAGACCAATTGTTCATGCATGTAGCCTTTATCGTTAATAGCACCATCTATTTCAATTACTTCATCACTACTACTATTGTTATTACTATTTGTATCTAAATCATCCTTTGAAGCGACTTGGGGAAATCTTTCACGTCTTAATTGAGAACGTTTAGCTTTTTCTTTAATTTTAATGACTTTTTCTAAAGTAGGACCTTCAAAGCTCATTCTAAAAGGTTCATTAATAGATCCATCTAAAATACTAGGTCTATATTCAAAATCTACATCATCAAAATATGAAATGACTCTATCATTTCTATATCTAACTTTATAACGAGATTTAACAAATTGTGCATGATTTACTAATAGTTTTTCATCCAATTTTTCATCTGAAGTGGTTTCATTACCATCAGTGGTATTTAAACCATTTCTTTTGGAAGTAGTAGTAGTACTTGTATTAGATTGTGATCTTGACGAAGAAGAAGATTGAACATTAGATGTTGAGTGGTTAGCTAATTGTGAAGTTAATTTATCAATATCAATATCAGTTTGAATTAAAGATTTTCTCTTTTCTGCATTTCTTGGAGAATTCAATCTTTGAATCTTAATGAAATCTTTATCTTTCAAATAACTCTCTGTCATCTTTGAAAATAAGATATTTTTTCTGTTGAAATTTGCAAAACTTTCGTATAGATTACAAATGTAGATATTTTATGTAATTAGATAGCCAAAAGAAAAAAAAGAATTCAAATCAATTGTTTAATATCACACTTTCAACAAAATAAAACGTTGTCGTATAAGTATAAGTGTCCTTTCTAAAACACAATTGTTTTTTTTCTATTGTTTTAATTAACAATACAATACTAGTTTCCTTTAAGGCAAAAGACTCTTTCAACAAAATACCTTAATGAAATGAAATCTCAAATAATAATTTGTATATAAATTTTTTCACTTTTTATATCATTCATATAAGTGTATTATCCAACTGAACTTTCTTTTAAAATGGAGCCAATACAGGACTAGAGTCACCACTAAGTTCAAACTGGAAAATACTTATGGAGCTTTAGCTAATCCCGTTTTCCCCTTTTCTCTTTTTTCTTGCTTACCTAAAACCTCTTTGTGTGTATGATTTTCTCTGTTTGCCTGAGACGTTTAAGGGGGGGCCAAGCAGACAATAAATTACGGTGAACTGCGTTTAATTTGTTGAATAAATTATATAATTTATCGTTATTGCCGTGAGAAAAAATGGATGAAACGAGGCTGTACACTTGAAGTTAGGTAACTTTCCCGAGACGAGAACGGAAAGTTGAGCTCTGAGATGGGCTCTCGCGTGAGCTGAAAGAAGTTCATAGTACATTGGAACATTCGGATTCCGGATATAACCAAATAGTAATTACATAGCAGAATACAGTTCATAAAGGGGTGGTTGATATGATGATTTCAAAACGAAATGTTATTGACGATATACATCACAGAATAGTGATTTATTGATTTATGAATTTTATTTATTGATTTTAAAAAATTTATATATTTTATCATTAAGAAAAGAATAGATAAGTAGAATGTTTCTAATAGTAGTTGAAGTTAAAAAAAAATAAAAGGATAATAATAATAAGAAAAAGAGAAATAGTTGCGAATAGTCATGAAGGTTAGGATTTGGGGAGGACAAAAAATTATAAAGTAGGGTATCAAACTACAATTTATTTATATTTAAAGATCTTAGCGTCTCTTCTTTCTTCGTTAGAGAAAGTTGTTTGAGATGAAGACATTTTTTCTTGTTCGGTGGCTGCCTTTAAAGCATTAGCCCAACGTTGTTTTTCAATTTGTTTTTCTTTATTTGGATTTAATTTCTTTTCGTATGAACTTAATGCCACTGAACCTAATAGTAATATAACTGTAATAAATTGAGCATACATTCTTGCTTGAACAGCTTTTTGAGAAGTATTCATAACTTTATCTCTGTTAATAATGTTCCATGCAGAATATAAAGAGGCAGCCCAAATACCCGTAATGATCTTATATTTGTTATTGTTTAAGGATTCAACAGCCTTTTCAGTACTGCTTAATTTATCCCAAGCAGCTTGTTTTTCAGCAGCTTCCTCACTTTGATAAGCACCTGAATATTTTATAGCATCAAATCTATTAGAAGCTTCTTCAGCACAAATGGCAGTGAATAAAGTCGGTGGAGTAATGAAAAGAGCTGTCTTAACAGACCAAGTCATTTGACTGGGCTTAAACGATGGGAATCTTCTTGGTGCTAATCTAAATAAAACAGCAGAACCAGCAAGACCAACTAGGGCACCTAAAGCACCACCTTTTAAGGTATAAGCACTATGTTCGTTGATTTCTTTTGACGTTAGAATCTTCATGATTGTTTAAAAGGGTTAAATTTTTGTTGGATAATTGTCTTTTTATTATCTAATCGAATAAAGCTAAAAATAATAATAAGAGAGATCGTAAGTTGCCTTGAACATAAGAAAAGAATTACTAAATTAAAACTGATTAAATAAAAATATGACTACTACTTTCTCTTCTCTTATATATATATATATATTTCAATTTAATAATAATATTTAATTGTTGTTTGTAATGTAATTCAAGTTCGTATTAATCACTAGGGCACTCTACTACTACTGAAAAGAAATTCATTGATAGTTATTTCAGATTATTCCTTATTTTTACTACGCACATTTGTCTCATCTCCCAATTTCATTGTCTTCTGTCGTTAAGAAATCCTCATTATAATTTCATGATTATACGCACACACACACACACATACAGAGCGAGGGACAGAGATAGAGAGACACAACGCATATGATATAAGCGCATACATAATATTTGCAGCAAAGCTTTAGAGTTTTGCTTTTTTGCGGGTACTGCGGGTACTGCGGACGTGTCGGTATGTAAGGTCTCTTTTCATTGGTTCAATAGGATATTCTTGCAAAACAACCCTGGGTTTCAAAGATTTTGGAAGGGTTGTATATTCAAAGTTGAGCTAATTTAGAGCTAATTTAGAGCTAATTGAATTTGTTTTGATCGTCATTATCATGAAGTTTTGCATTATTGTTATTTTCCCACCATGAGAGGTAGGCATGCAGACAGTGGGGTGCGGTTGGTACGGTAGGTCAAATGGCTAGGATTGATCCCTGAGAGTCCCTTGGGATTATCAGGATTATCATGGACGGTATCTCCGGGATAGTGCATAGAAGTCCCCTGCGAAAGGGAGTAATGTATATATCACTTGTCCATTATGTCATATTTCTTTTATTCATTATTAGGAGTACATTGTATTGTGCTCATCAAGCAAGGACGTGGGATACTTTATATACTATCTAGTAGTAGCAATGATTTGATTCTATATATTTAAATTTGTGGTCAAGAGAGATCTCTCTAGTTATTCTCGAACGTGGAAGTATTTCTACTATGACAAGTTTTGTGTCAATGGATATCTTGTTAAATTTTCATTGTTATATGTAAAAAAAAAAAATATGTATTACATTATCATTATGTACAAGTGATATATACGATTCTATTTCTTACTCTCTCTGTTTCCTTTATTATTATTATTATTATTATTTGTTGGTATATCTATATGTAAATGCTGGTTGATTTTTAACAAATTTTGGGGAAAACAGAAAGAGAAGTTGATGGTGATATAAATTAAAATTATGACATGGATGAAAGGTGATAGTTATAGTTATAGTTATATTTGTAGTTGAAGTAGTTCGTTAGTAAAGGGTATTCTTGGTTATTTATTTTCCCTTCTTCTTTTTTGTTTTGTTTTTGGTTCATTAAACTATTCTAGAATCTTGTCTTTCGTTCCACTCCATAGACCTGCAACACCAGCTACTATACCAGATGCATAAGCCATTTGTTTAGGACCTCTTGAAGCTCTAAACAAGGCACCAGTAAGACCACCAGCAATAACAGACCCAGCAACATCATGTTTTCCTCTAAACGCATCAATACTAGAATTAATAATATTATAACCTAATGCTAATATACCAGCACTGTTCCCCATGAAGGGACCACGTTTAGTAACACTATTCAATATAGTGTTTAATTGTAATCTACCACTTGCATTTGGTGGGATGGCCTTTACACCTTGTACAAACCCACTGAACCCACCAAGCCCTAGACCTAATAAGTATACTGCACCTGTACCATAACAAAGATCGTCAGACCAACCACGAGAAGGAATTAACCCTTGGGAACCTTCCATGGTGGACAGTTGTTCGTCTTCAAGGTCCATATATTCAACACCTTTCTCTAGACCAGCCAAGGGATGTAATCTTGAGGAATCAAACCCTGGTGTGGTTAATATACTTGCTATATTTGTTAATTTGGAGGTGTCGATCTCATTATGGTTAGAGACACGATCAAAGGTCTCGGAACCGTTATCACTCAACATAGATGCCATTTGTTTCGGTGTTCTACTGTTTTCTTACGTGAGTATCGGTAATATTTACAGCTGACGTATTTTGTAAATATATACTTGTAGTTATGGACTAAACCCCTGTATGTGCATGTGTTGATTTATGACTCGTTCTGGGTTTTTTATATATATAGCGCCTGCCTTTCTTTGCCAACTTCCAAATTTCTGAGATTTTCTGAGATTTTTTTGCCCTCCTTTTGCGTTGCGTTGCGTTGGTCACACACAATTATTATATTAAAGAAAAGAGTGATATTTGTTATTAAGATATACTTGCTCGTTCAAAGTGATCCAAAAATCTAATATTACACGTTATTATTATTATTATTATAATAATTATTATATAATATTGTAGAATTAGCAGTTACTATTTTTGCTTCTTACTAGAATTTGATTCAGCATCTACTTCCAATGACCTTTTCTTTGTAACGTTTTTTTGTTCTGATCGCATTATGTCTATATGTTTTAAAGGATCTTGATCCTTACATTCGCCTGTCACATTATCCATTTGTGACAATAGGTACTTCAATTCATCATAATTTTTACAACGTGTCACATATTGATACATTTTTTGTTTCCCCGGGATGATTCTGCTCAACATATATTTCGTATTACCAAAATGGTTCTGCAATTTCGTAGCAATTTCGTAATATTCATGGACCACCTGAGGCCAACTCAATGGAGCATCATTAAATACCGAAGGATTAGACTCTGCGTTATCTGCAATCATCCCACCGACAGTCTCTGGTAAACCCAATGCTTTTCTCGTGTTAATAAAATGAGCTTTATCCTTTAATTTCCCATTCATTATTAATGAGACACCTGCCTCTCGACATATCGTTTCTATATCCTTTAAATATTCCCATCTTGGAGCGTCTCTATTTCTCATCTCTCTAGTACGACAATGCACAGTCAGATTCGTGATCCCTGTTTCACATATCTTTTTCACCAACTCTATGGTATTTTCCAAACTATCTAAAATTCTAATCTTACAACTAATTGGTTTCTTATTGGGTTTGCCAACTTTTGTTACTAAATTGTCCAGGATGTTACATAATAGATCCGGTGTGGATAGCAATGCAGCACCCATACCCGAATGCACTGAGAAATGTTTTGGACAACCGCAATTCAAATCAATACCATCGACATCATTAACCACTTTCAAAGCAGCTTGAACGGCATTATCTGCATCATTTGAACCTATTTGAAATATCAATTTCCCAGATTCTTGGCTTGGCAAAGTACGAAACACCACGGTATTAGAAGACGAGTTATTATTTGAGGAAGTGATGAAATCTACAGTATTTAAATTTTCATTAATTAATCTTTTTGTCTGTATTAATTTAACATCGACGATTTCAGGTGACCAAACTAAATCTGCACCATGATGTAAAGCTAATAATCTTGTAGGTAATTCACCTGCTCTAACCATAGGTGCAAGCACCAACTTCCCAGCATACAACATATTATCCTATCACTGCTGTGTTCTATTTTTACTAACAATGTTATTCAGATCAAGGTCATCGCGATGTCAAAATGAAAATAGAGACCTTACGTATATATATATATATATTGCAAAATGACGAAAATTTTCAACTACTACTACCAAAATAAAAAATATATATGTGTGTGTGTGTATATTAAAGCGAACCACGCGCGGGCATCGCCTAATGAAAATAGTAATAGTAATAGTATTAATAATAATAGTATTAATTAGATTATTTAAGATGCATAAATGTGAGTATATATATACTATAATAATAATATATGTTATGTGTATTATTATTAAACAGAACCAGCTGAAATTTCAGTATATAAAGGTTTTGAAAATCTAATTGCTACCGACCTCGTTCTATGATGTGTCTTATTATGTCTATGTGTCACACCATCTATATCTAATGTAGTCCTTACAATGTCTATCTTATTATCATATACAAGAGGAAGTTGATGATCTGTCTTGTATTGAATAATCAATGTAGCAGGAACTGCGTATTTTGCAGTTGTTGTATATAGAGATTGAGTCATTATTATGAGATGAAATGAAATGGTAATAGTAGCAGTAATGAGATTCTGTTTGTGGGGGGTACACTTATTTGTTGTTATTACAACGATAAAAGGAAAGCAAGGGAAGACTAGATTAGTTAATAAATTTCAACTAAAATAATAATAAATTGACTTATTTATATAGATATTATAAATTTATGTCAATCTTTCATTGTTCCTTCCACCAGGGGTAATGAAAAATATCAAATCATGCATATCCTGTTTAGATATAATCGATTCTCTTCACCAATATGAATAATCGATTACAACCGGATAAATTTGTTGTTACGGTTGTATATCACTCCTGTAGTGTGTTAATGGATGATGGGTATATGCGGCTGTCACATTCACACACATAAGAAAATGAGCAAAAATATTACTATTGCTGTTACTATTGCTGTTGGTTTGGTTTGGTGGGCTTGTCCTCTCCTCTCCGCCTCCTCTTCTGTGCGTTGCGAGCAGATTTCGTTTAAATAATTTTCGGAGAAATTTTACGAATTTGAAGAGAAAGGAGTGCGAGGGGGCAGGCAGAAGAGGGGATTGAGAGATAGAGAGAGATAGGGTCGCTGGTGCGATGTGAGGGTGAGGTGGGTGTTGGCGTGGGTATTGGCGTGGGTGTAATATTTGATAGAGCCTGAGAGGGGAAAACCCTGAAAGTGTGGGTCGGCGTGGGTGTCGGTGTCGATATGGATATGGATAATAAAGTGACCTCAAGAGGTAACTAATTTAAACTTACTTGTAATTACTGGAATAGAGAGAGACGGAACTTTTAAACTTTGAAGTGATCGATGACAGTTAATCTAAGTTTAGTGTTTTGTAGCTCAATTTAATTGGGTTGTGAATACCAGAATCGTCTTTGTCATAGTTAAATGAAATTTGAAACTCTGGTAGAATTTATCGATATATATGTGTTTGTATAAATTATGTAGATGTAACGCAACTCTGCGTTACCATCCGTATATGATTCTTAGCTTTGTTAGTAGTACACTCAGCATATAAAAAGAAGGTGTTGTAAGAACTATGGCCGAATACAGTATCTCAAAGCGCAGTAAATATAACTATTACTACAACAGTTATATTTATTTTAAAAAGTCAGCTGATTGATCTGTAAAAATAATTTTTACATAGTAGGCAGAGGTTAGATATATATATATATATTCATTTATACCAGTAATACAATACATATTTTAGAGTGCTATATGTGATCTTCTTCTATTTTTTGTTTGTTTGTTCGCCTGAAGCGATGGCACCGAGAACAGTTTGCAGGCTACTGAAATTTTCGGGGGGAGAAACACCAATAAATAAAATAGATAATCAATTAGATTAGTTAAGTTGATTGAGTTTGGATTAGTTAATAACAAAATCTCTCGATTTTTTAAAGAATTTCTTGAAAAACAAAGGCAAATTTTGATAAGTTGACTGTTTCCTTTATATATATCTATATATATATAAGAAGATACTACTTTTTTTCTTCCTTTTTTTTGAGTCACGTATTTTCGTTATCTGTATATGTCAAATTTTTCAACCCTTTAAAATATTAAAAAAATTATAGTGAAATAATGAAATTCTCCCATTCGTTACAGTTTAATGCTGTACCAGAATGGTCCTCAAAATATATTGCTTATTCGCATTTAAAGAAATTGATATATTCTTTACAAAAAGAAAAATTATACGCAAAGGGTAATAGTTTCCAAAATTTAAACGATACCGAACAAACTCCATTATTAGAAGAAAATTCCGATCCTTATGTGTTAAGATTTATCCAACAGTTAAACATCGAATTGAAAAAAATTGATAAGTTTTATATATCGCAGGAGACTGGTGTCTTGGCAAACTATAACGAACTGGATGATGATGTCAATGAATTCAAATCAAATCTATTAAATAATAGATTACCAAGTTTAAGTGATGCTGTTCCACAATCAAAGAGTAGTAGTAATAACAATAAAAATGGTAAAAATAGTAATATGAAATTAAATAGAAGGAAAAGAAGATCTACAGGAAGAAAAAATAGTATGCCAGATTTACCTCATATTGCTAGGATTGCTACTACTACTAGTGAATTGCAAGGGATTGTCTCTACTGGGAATGGACCTTTTACAGATATAGACACTAATATTGCAGATGAGGATGAATATTATGATGATGATGATGACGATGACGAGTCAATGAATTCAGGTTTGGCTATGTCCATTGAATCAGCTCCTGCAATTAGGGCAAATAATGATTTGGACATGGTGGATGATGTAGATATTCATAGCAATCATATTATTGCTACTCAAAAATCTAGAAATTCTTTGAATACATGGGGGTCCTTGTCTCAATCCAGAGATAATAATGGACCAAATTATTTGATTACACCATTCTTACAACATAAAGTTACTTTAAAGAAAAGATTAGTGGCAATGTTTACTCAATTATCTGAATTGAAAGAATATATTGAATTGAATCAAACTGGGTTCTCTAAGATTTGTAAAAAATTTGATAAATCATTGAATACAAAGATTAAAAATGATTATTTAAAGACAATCGTTACAAAGTCTCATGTGTTTAAACCAGAGACAATAGCAAATATTAAATCGCTGTTGAATGATACTATTATTATTTATGCAAAATTATCCAAGGAGACTTATCCATCAATTCCATCATTTGCAGAATTAAGCAATAACAATAGTGATCTATATTTAAATGTTGATGAAATAGAAAATGATCAGGATACACATGTAAGTAGGGAGGATTTGGTTGATTATGAAGCTGCAGAGAAAGAATTGTCTTCACATTTAAGAGATCATGTAGTTTGGGAAAGAAACACTGTTTGGAAAGATTTAATGAATTTGGAACGTAAATCACAAAATGTGAAGACTACCCATGTAAATAATATCCGTACAAGGAATAATTCGTTGGTAGGATCAGTTGGAGCACAACCATCTGTGATAGAGTTCGATACCGCTGGAAATTATTTGAACGTTGAGACAATAGCTGATTTTTCCAAATTATCAATAAAACAAATGCTGTTTTTAGTTTTAAATGCTACTGCCTTATGGAAATTTGTTTTCATTACAGCTATCTTCCTCTCATTTGTTGGTATATATAGCCCCTTTGAGGATACTCTACAAAGGAATTGTTTTGCAATTTTGATATATGCTTCATTACTTTGGGCCACTGAAACTTTACCCTTGTTTGTAACATCGTTGTTGATTCCATTATTAATAGTAGTATTCCCTGTACTTAAGGATCAATCATCGATGGAACCATTAACTTCTGTACAAGCATCGCAATTTATCCTGTCGACAATGTGGTCAAGTGTTATAATGTTGCTATTAGGTGGTTTTACTTTGGCCGCAGCTTTGTCCAAATATAACATTGCAAAAGTTTTATCCACTTATATCTTATCTTCTGCAGGTACAAACCCTCAAGTAATTTTGATTACAAATATGTTTGTTGCCGCATTTGTTTCGATGTGGGTATCTAATGTGGCAGCACCTGTTCTTTGTTATTCCATTATTCAACCGTTGTTGCGGACCTTACCAAGAAATTGTGATTATTCTAAATCATTAATCCTTGGGATTGCGTTAGCATCAAACATCGGTGGTATGTCTTCTCCTATATCTTCACCTCAAAACATTTTCTCATTTGGATTAATGTCACCACCTCCATCTTGGATAGAATGGTTTATCATTTCAATTCCTGTTTGTATTATTAGTATCTTATTGATTTGGGTGTTATTAGTATTAACTTTCAACACCGATTCTAAGGATATTAAGATTTTACAATTTCATCCTTTGAGAGACCCTTTCACCATTACTCAATGGTTTGTTAGTATTACAAGTATTGGTACTATCTTATTATGGTGTCTATCAAATAAACTCTCTGAGAAATTTGGTGACATGGGTATTATATCTATTATCCCAATAGCTTTGTTGTTTGGTACAGGTTTGTTAAGTTCAGACGATTTCAACAATTTCATGTGGACAATTGTTATCCTGGCAATGGGTGGTACAACTTTAGGTAAAGCTGTCTCTAACTGTGGTCTTTTATCGACAATTGCTCATATTATAAAGGAGAGTGTGGAGGGACAGCCATTATTTTTGATTGTACTATTGTTTGGTCTCGGGGTGTTGGTGATGGCGACTTTTGTTTCACATACTGTCGCTGCCATGATTTTAGTACCATTAATGGGTGAAATTGGTGCTAACTTACCTGGTGAGGACCACTCTAGACTACTGATAATGATTACTACCTTATTATGTTCGTGCGCAATGGGTTTGCCTACCAGTGGTTTACCTAATGTGACTGCTATTTCCATGATTGATGAAGTTGGAGATAGATATTTAACAGTAGGAAATTTTATTACAAGAGGTGTTCCAGCAAGTTTGATTGCATATGTCTTAGTTGTCACTGTGGGATATAGTGTATTGAGATTATTGGATTTCTGATATTCCTTATTTTGTAGTATTAATTCGTTTATTCAATTATATACTGTACAGAGACGTCTCTGATTATATACATGGACAACAAAGTCTCTATATGTGCTTAATATATTAATATTTTATTCCTTTCATTTTTTTATGTCGTATTTGAAATCAAAAATCGATTATTTACACCCAAAATATTTAGTATCTACAAATCTTGAGGATGCCCATTTCATATGACTCTGCTTCATATCCTGGTTCATAATAATTTTACCTACGACAATAGCTATCTTATTCCCAAAGGCATTAATGATTCTTTTCAACCCGATCTCTGTTGCAAGAAACACAGTCAATGTCATGTTCTCCGGTCTGACACCATAATCAAGTAACACTTGTATGGCCATTAATGTTGACGTCCCTGTAATGACTTGTCCTTGTAAAACTAAAATCTTTTGGAACTCCGATATATTTTTTGGTAAAAATTCACCATGCAATTGTGGTTCACCAGTAAGAGAATCTGATTGGATTAACAGCTTGCCAATAGTTATACTTGGAATAGTCTTCCTGACGGATTTCATGAAGCAATCACCAGATCGGATCAGACTTACAGATGTTATTTGATCAAAATTGCATTTTAAAGCATTATTAATATGGTATCCTGAAGATGTAGTTAAAGATTCTTGTCTATGTACCGGCAGATCATCGAGTGCCCTTGATAGCAAAATCATAGCAAATCGATCAATGTAGAAAACGAAGCTATCGCGGTCAATGTCCTTGTCCACAATCATTGTCAATATCACTTTAACCTGGGGAGTCTGCTCGAGTTCCATGACTTTAGGATTACTAGAAAACGTAATATATTTATGACCTGATGATATTTCACATAATCTATTCAATTCTTTGATATGTTTCTCCGACTTCGCATCTAACCTCGATTTAATATGGTCTACCAGTAGTGTTACTGCAATAGTATTTTCACCCATAGATGCAATAATAGCATCAGCATTTTTCATCGTTTGTTTCACATACTTAACTGCGTTTGGTTTCACAAATCTTTCCCATTGATCAATGCATCCATTTAAGTCTCGTCCTCGAGAAACAATGTCACGACTTAATCTCCTTGCCAGACATACGTCTAAATCCGCATCCACATAAATCTTAATATCCATCAAGTCTAACAGCCTTTTATCGTATAACCCGTATATTCCCTCCAAGATGACGACACTTGCCCCATAAATCGGGATAGTCTTGCCGGGGACCCTGTTATGATTGACAAAACTATATATCGGAATATCGGTTTTCTTTCCCTCTTTCAAATCAGAAATGCATTTGTAAGCTAAATCCAAATCAATTGCAGCAGGTTCATCAAAATCGTACTCACTCCTGTAAGCTCTCTTTGATTCTTCGGCTGTCAATGGTTTATAAAAATTGTCTAACGATATTAGAACTGTCCAAGGAACGTTTATCATTGATACAATTTTTGAAGCCACACTTGTCTTTCCAGAACCTGATGGACCACCAATACCAATTACATAAGGAGTGGTCCAAGGTGGTACGTATCTGGGATTTTTTTGATCATAAGACATCATAGAGTTTGTGCTGCTTCTCCTTCTTCTTCTCCTCTTTCTCTGATGGTTTGTCCTATTAGGGGATGATGGAGGGCTTAAGGAGTCTTCTACAGCTGTTGATGACATAATTGTTTGGAGTTGGAACTTTTGAAATAGAGCCGCTACTTATTGCAATAAATTATCTTAGTTAATTGAGAATTATAAACGTTTACTTTTATCCATATAAGTTGTTGTTTATATGCCTTTGAATAAATTTCAATTTTATAAGAACCATCTAAACTTGATGACTTCGCGATGAGCTCCGTAAAAGGCTGTAGCGATAATTTCAATTATATGCTGAAAATTTTATAAGGTAACGTAGTTAAATTATTTACAAATATAACTGAATATTTAATAAGGGAGACTTAGGAAAAAGAAAAATAAGAACTAGTATTAATACTTTGGTTGACCTGGTTGAATCGAAGGCATACTTTACTAAGTGTAACATTTAAAGACGGAAGATTGAAATGATGGAAGATCCGGATAGAATAAGTGGCGTCGGTATGAGGAGGAGGAAGGTACGTGAGGATGAGCCACAGGAGGAACAAGTCATAACTACACAAGTTAAAGAAAGCGACGACATATTAATAAATGAGAAGAATGTTTCTGTTGTGAGACAGGAACCTTCCCTTGAAAATGCCCCTCGAGGAAGTAGATATAATCCCACAGGTAAAACCTTTAATAGAAACAAAGATGATAATATAGATAAACAACGCAAATCGAGGTATAATCCTAGCCCGTTGACTGAAGAAGAAAAATATAAATTATGGATCAAACAACTCTCCGACTTAGAAAGAAAATTGAAGAAGTATGGATGGGATCACTTGAGTCACAAAGATCAAGATGAACTTGGTTTAAAGAGAGAATTGATTGAGCTTTATGAACAGAGGAAAAGGGATGACGTAGATGGTTTCAAACTTGGCCATGTTGAAATAAACAGTGATAACAAGGATAATAATTCAACGAGAGAAAAACAAAACAAGAAGAATGATGATAAAAGGACGCGACAACAGATGTGGGAGGAACAACAAATGGGGTATGCTGTTACCAAAGCTAACATAGATGAAATATACCTTCCAGAATCAGAGAAATATGATTATGTATTTGATCAAGAAGCAACCATAGATTTTACCAACGACTCGAACGATGTACTGGCCGACAGCAATGAAGAGGAGGAGGAAAGTTCAGAGGAAGAAGATGAAGAAAAGAAAATGTTACTAACACAGTTGGAATCAGAAGCCACTAGAATCAAAAATATTGGGGAGTCAAGAAGACTACTTCCTGTGTATGCATATAGGAGTGAGTTAATGTATGCAATCAAAGAAAGCCAAGCTTTGATTATTGTTGGTGAAACAGGTTCCGGTAAGACCACACAGCTTCCTCAATACTTGGTTGAAGATGGTTATACAGAAGGAGGTAAATATCAGATTGCGGTCACACAGCCACGTAGAGTTGCAGCAATGTCTGTTGCAACAAGAGTTTCAGACGAGATGAATGTTGTTCTTGGTACGGAAGTTGGTTACTCCATTAGATTTGACGAAAAGACAACCCCAGGTAAGACTATCTTGAAATATATGACAGATGGTATGTTACTAAGAGAAGTTCTCACTGATCCAGAACTTTCGAAATACTCATGTATTATGATTGATGAAGCACATGAGAGGACATTAGCTACTGATGTCCTTCTGGGTCTCCTGAAGAACATAATGAAACAAAGAAAATCTTTGAAGTTATTAATTTCATCCGCGACAGTTAATGCTAAGAAATTTTCTGTATTTTTTGGAGATTGCCCTATATTTAATGTTCCTGGTAGAAGGTATCCTGTTGATATCCATTACACATTGCAACCAGAAGGTAACTACATTAATGCAGCGATCACAACAATCTTCCAAATTCACACCACTCAGGCACTAAAGGGTGACATTTTACTTTTCCTAACAGGTCAAGAAGAAATTGAAAATACTAAAGAAAAAATAGAAGAAATTGCATCAAAACTAGGATCAAGGATCCCACAACTACTAATTACACCTATTTTTGCTAATTTGCCACAAGAGCAACAGGCAAATATATTCCAAAAGACCCCTGAAAAATGTAGAAAGGTGGTACTTGCGACAAATATCGCTGAGACATCGTTAACCATTGATGGTATTAAATATGTCATCGATCCAGGTTTTGTGAAGGAAAATTCATACATCCCGTCAACAGGAATGACCCAGTTGTTGACCATCCCTTGTTCAAAAGCATCCGTAGATCAACGGGCTGGTAGAGCTGGTCGTGTTGGGCCAGGTAAATGCTTTAGATTATTTACCAAATATTCTTATGAAAATGAATTAGAAGCTATGCCACGACCAGAAATTGTTAGAACAAACTTATCAAACACAGTACTATTGTTATTGTCTTTGAATGTTAAAGATCTGCTTAATTTCCCATTTCTAGATCCTCCTCAGATTTCAACATTGACCAAATCGCTGGAAAATCTATATATTCTGGGTGCTTTAAATAGTAAAGGTCAGATCACCGAACTTGGAAAAATGATGTGTGAATTCCCTTGTGAGCCAGAGTTTGCAAAAGTGCTACATTCTGCAGCTACTCATCCGAAGGCTGGAGGTGTATTAGAACAATGTCTAAGTATAGTTTCAATGTTCCATGAGACGACTTCTATTTTCATTGGCAATAAGAAGGAAGCTACGTCTCATATTGTGAGCGATATTAGTAGTGATCATTTATTGTATCTTAAAATCTACGAGGATTGGGTGTCTTCTAATTATAGCCGTCCTTGGTGTCAGGACCATAGAATTCAATACAGAACTATGTTGAGAGTTCGAAATATCCGAAATCAATTAAATAGATGTTGCGTGAAGTTAGGATTGAGTACTATAAATGCTTCTTTTAATGGCGACGCTCAAATGGGTGAAAATGTAATGATTGCAAAATTAACGAAGTCCTTTATTAGTGGTTTCCCTTTGAATATTGTAAAATTGACAAGTGGTGGATACCAGACCATTGGAAAGTCGAAAGGAGGATTGAGTGTTACAATACATCCATCAAGTGTGATATTTCAAAATCAAAAAGAAAAGGGTAAGAAATTAGAAAAATTTATCTTGTATCAGCAACTCATGCTAACTTCAAAGGAATTCGTACGGGATTGTTTACCGATTCCAAATAATTTATGGTTAACCGAAATGGTGCCACAAGTTTTTGATAATGTAATTAATGATAAGTAATGGTAAAGTAATATATTATATTTATTTAATGATATGATTAGGTACCATATATTCTCTTTATTAATTTTGGACAACGATTCCCCACAGTTTTACTTATTTACAAATCGTAAAAATTATTATTGTTACTAAATATTAAAAAAAGTACAATTTATTTTACTAATATAAAGTTATTTATCGGTGAGTTTATTATTTATACAGTTTGACTTAATAATTCAATTGAATCTAAGTTGTAGTCAATTAAGTTCCAATTTTAATATTTATCAGTTACTACGATGGTATCACAATTCCATGTCAATATCATCCAATATTGCTTCATCGTCAACGGTCATCGAAGTACTACGAGCGTTGTTATTATCATCTGGAACCTCGGCTGTAGCCATTTCTGAATTATTATTATTATCAATATTATTGGTATTATTATTTGTATTATCATCGGTTTCCGTAACATTATTGGGCACTTCTACCGGTAGTTCAGGTGCGTTTATCTTTTTATCTTCATTATTTTCTAAGCCTATAGATGATTCTTCCTTGATATCTGCTTCACTTTCCCCTTTTATATTTACCTCTTTTTGGACTTCTTGTTTTGCTTCTTCTTCTATCGGGACTTCAGTATTTGTTTCTTCAACATCTGGTTCATAATTACAATTTGTTAGAATCTCCGAAATTCTACCTCGAAGATCCACTAATACTTTTTTCTTAATCTGTAGTTCATTCTCTCTATTCATAATAAATTGTTCCCATTCATCAGTAGTCTTACTTAATAATTCTAAAGAAGAATCGCTTTCCCTTATAAGAGTCTTACAATTCCTTAATCTGTGCCTGATCAAACCTGTCTTAGTCTCTAACTGATTATTAGATCTATTAGGATCCTTTTGAATTTGATATAAAGTGTAAAATATGTGTGGTATAAACTCTGTAGTTGCTACTGTGCTTTGGGTCGAGGATGATTTTGAGCTTGAAGAGCCAGGTGGTATGGTAAATGTTTCCTTTTCAGATTTTTGCGGAATCAAGATCTCTTGGATCCTATTAAGATCTTCGTTTTGCAATACTTTATAGTTTTCATTCATATTCGCTTCAAGGTTTTGTGTCAGAGGGACAATAAATAACCTTATTGTTAATTTGCGTCTTTGTTTAGTGTCTCAATGAGAAATTTGTCAGTTAGTTACATGTATGGCCTTTAATGTTTTAATCATTTTCAATTTTACAACAAAAATATGCCTTATTAAAGTTATCGTGGTGTACGAAGGCCTTCTATATTTCTATATGCTAAAACAGGAACAGACATCCGAGAGTAATTCATACGGAAACTGAGCTGATATAGGACCGTTGAGGTCAATGTCTTTCTTCGATAATCCCAATTGTATATGTTTAAACAGTTTCTATATGAAAGGAAATCTTATTTTCTTTTGATATGAATTTATATAAATATATAATTGGTTATGGTAATTTTACATGTAGATTATGAAAAGAATAGTAATTCTGCTTTTATTTTATCTATTGATTTAATGTGATTTTGTAATTTGTGATTATTAATAATAAAACAATCAGCATATGAACGAAGTAATATAATACTTTTTCTTTTTCTATTCTTGCGACTAAATTACATTGATATTCTTATTAAAAATGAAATCTTGTCGTGATGCTATAATTTTTGGTGTGTATATATATATGTGTGTGTGTGTAAGTATGTTCTGTAATGGAACTTTTTAAAGTTGACTACTGCTAGTGAACAAATGCATTAAAGACTTTGCAGCCTTTACACTCATTGGCGTCTCTTGTTTTACTAACATATTTATCTTTTGTTGATCACGTATAGGTGTTGTCATTGTATTCACTACTGTAGTATCGTTTTGATTCCTCACAGTAGCATTAGAAAGTTTGATGTTATTAATGGTTGTTGTGGATACACTTGAATCGACACATGTATTATAAGATTTTGAGAAGATTGTATCATCGCCAGAATTTAATAATGGTTGAGTTGTATGTTTCTTTGATGGTGTTCTATAATTACCTTGAGAGACTACTAATTTTCTTCTCTTCGAGATCTTACGTGAAGCCTTTCTATGGACATTGGCATGTTTTTGAACAGCATGTTGGCATTTCAAATCCGCAAAATTCAAATCACTTTGTTGAGTCTTATATTTATAATATGCAAATTGTAATCTAATTTTTAATTTCTTCGATATTTCACTGTAGTTTCTAAGTGGATGAATTGGTAATGAATGTGAACGTTCTAGTAATGGTTCGGCCATAACAGATGGCAAAGTATGTAAATGATGCTGATATTGGGGGATCAAACTTGGTTGATGGTCATCAACAGATGTATGGTTAATGAGAGATTTGATTGAAGGTAATGTAGTCATTGAGGTGGTTGTGGTAGCACCTGCTAGACGACTACCTCCAAACAGTTCAAGTCTGTTCATTCTAGAATTGGAATAATCACTTAATGGGAATCGATAATTTTGTAACGACATAGTTTGTAATTGTAAGGTTGATTGAAAATAATGCAATAAAAAAAGGAATGAATATAACGTGTGTAAATGAAAGATGCAAACTATGTATAAGTGAATATACACTTATATTTATCGATCGACTCCAAAAGAACTTAAAAAAATAAAGTAAAATATATACCAATCACCTATTATAATTTAAGAATATTTGTATTAGATCTTATTAAAAATTAACAACAAGTATATATATAAATAAGAAATCCACATAGTTGTCTATACTTAAGATATTGCTGAATTTTGCATATACTACGAAGAGGAAAACATCAACAAGACAAACCATATACGAAATCATCTATTAAACGTCTTACTCACATCCTTCCATTATTGAGTAACAATCAAGCATAAACAAAACACAAAACAAAACAAAAATAAGCAGATACTACAACAAAACAAACAAACAAAAGACATCAACTTACATAAAATAACTAATTTTATCTCATAAGAATCTGTGCAAAAGAATCTCATCACCTTCACTATCAACAAGTTCTACTTCTACATGTCACAAAATATCGCCAAAAACATCAAAAATCAAAACAAAGACAACGCCAAATGAGACCAAAAATTTAGCGTGCGATTACAACTTGAGACTTCGCGGCGCGTCTTCATTGTTGACAAATCGACCGTTTTTGGAAGTCTTTCAGTTTGCATGAAAAGTTGAATTAGGTCATACTTAAATATACACTTCTATTGGCAAAAGTGTGCAGAGATGAAGTAGTAAGTAATTGGATATTGATATTTATTTAAACATATATATATATATATATTGAGAAAGATAGAGAGACTGTGCATATAAAGGGTAATGGTGAGGGTTGTCTTATCCCCTTTGTCCTTAGCCATTGGTTGGGTATATATATATTTATGTGTACGCATATCTTCCTCTCTGTTCTGAGTAGCGCCTCACATGGGGAAGTCTATGTTAGCCACCCAGTTCGTCAGGTTCGAGTGTAACTTGTTATTAATTGTTGAGCCGTATCCGCCTGCTATCTTCAAGATGTATTCGTTCAACTCGGCACTACCAAGTATATCGACATGATCAGCTGTCTTAGATCCACCACGGATATCGAATCTATCCGGTTCATGTTTAATCTCCACGATGGTGACATCGATTCCGGCTGGATTATATGCAGATTTGCCCTGTGCCCATTTGTGGCACATTGCATGCGACATAATTGGAACTGTTCCATCACCATTAGTTAAAAATACAGGTGTGTCACTATCGTAATCAATGGTCAAATTTAACGAAGCTGTGTCATTAGCATGATTTTCTTTATAGACATAAGCACGTTCTGTTGGATTATCTGTACCATATATACAATAAATCTTCATATTTGGTGCGTTAGGCAATGCCACATCCATTGGGTTTGTCCAATGGGAATGATCCTTTGAATTCTCATTCATCTCTTCCTCTGTACTGGCATAACCATAACTATATTGTTCACGCATTCTCTTAACCAACCATGATGGTGAAACAGTCTCGATTAAATCTATTGCTGAGGCCATTGTAAGATTCTTTTCGTAAACGTTACTCAAAATTTTCTCAAATCTAATAAAATTACCATATGTATCAGTATTGTTATGTAACTCATCCTCTGATGAATAACTTAAATTGCCCCAAATTAAATCGCCACCCTTTGGCAGCATTGATGGAATACCACCCCAAGTTTGTAACATTTCTACTCTTTCTTTACGACTGAAAAACTTCTCTAGACCGTACATTGCTAATGCATTCAATTGAATGGTATCCTTCATTTCACCACTAATCAATGCTGGAACTGCTTTAGGGGCTCCCAGCAATGTGCCCGCAACATTAACAAACGATTCAATGTATTTATCTACCCATCCAGGACCTGCATTACCATATGATGGTCCCTCAGCTTCTACCCATTGAAGGAAATAAAATACAATTTGCGAACCCATAGAGTGTCCAACTAATATTGTTTTTTCACCTGTAAGTTTATGAAATAATTCAACTTGCTGTTTTAATTTACTAAAATATTGGTCTCGTTTTTCAAGATCCAAATACGCTAATCTCCAATCATATGCTGCAGTAACCATAGTATCTGGTTCATAACCAATGGCACCTAGATTCTGCAACACTTTATTCCAAATCCAGTACCCAGTAATAAAAAAATCACTACTTTCAAACCCTTGAGCAGCCCTTAATTTAAAATGTTCCGGATCAAGACCTGTAATAGGATCTAAACTAACATGTTTCAACCAGCATACTTTATCCATAACCATGGTTTTCAACATATAAAATGAGCCCCACAGTCTTTTTCTAAAATGAGGTGAAGAGTCACATTCTTCGTCACCTTGAACACCCCAACTTTCAATGCCAGTAGAGATGACACCTGGGACCATAACTACAGGATGTTTTGCATGTAATTCCATATCTTTTATTAATTGCCTACCGACTGCAAAATTTTCTCCGAGGTCTTGTAATTGATTCGCAGCATAACCAGTCTGTATATCAGATATAAACGACGTGAATCCACGAGGTAATATATCCTTCCAATCATCAAGATAATCCTTAACATTTTCAAAATTAACCATGTTATCAAATAATTCGATATTATTGCTGTGAACATGATATGATCCAAAATATGCTGCCATCGCAACACCTAAGAAAGCACCCAAAAAGAATATAAATCTACGAGAATCCCTTAGTCGTTTATTAGCTACTTTAGCATCTGTAAAAGAATTGCGTCTCTTAATTGATCTTCTACTTGACACTGATTCATTATCACTTAGATTCATTAACCTTTCCTCTCTAACATCCATATCTTCTACACTGGGGTTGGAGATTACATGGCTCAAAGACCGGTCTCTTGAGTGAGATCCACTACTGTACCCAATCCGATGATCAGTGACCTCATCATCATCTGTAACGTTTTCCATATCAGGTCTCTCCCTATCCAACCATTTCTTTCTTTTTACCATCATTTTCCCGTCAATTTGTTGTCCTTGTACCTTTTCCGTCAGTATACTTGATCCTTTCTTAGATTGTAATTTCTTAAAGCTTCCAACAAGCGGATCTTCACCTTAGTATACCTCGATCGACTATCTTAGTTAGGATCAATAATGTAACAGTATTCTCGTTTATCCTATCTTCGTTGATAACTCTATTTTTTTCTTTAAATCCGCATTGTTGGGCTTTTTTTTTGTCCCTTGAATCCGCTTAGTGGTTCCAACAATGTATATTCTGTTTCTACCTTTAACGGTATTGAATTGTCCTGACTACTACAACAGAAAGAAATATCAGATTACGAATGGCGAATGCTTCATGGTAATAACTAATTAGAAATACATTGTTGCTGATAATTTACAAGATTATATAAATACTACAAATACAACTATCCTATTATCAAGAACACATAATATTCAAATATCTCATACTATTCTATTTTACTCCTACACATACGTCATAAATGTTAAGATCAACTTTAAGCAGCTGGAGGGAATATCTAACTCCCATATCTAATAAGTCTACGTTTCTATCTACAGGGCAAATAACACCCGATGAATTTGTTCAAGCTGGAGATTACTTAGTACATATGTTTCCTACGTGGTCATGGAATGGCTCGATGGCTCGTAGTGATATATCGATTAGAGACTTTCTTCCGGAGGATAAACAATTTCTAGTGAGTAGGAAAGTCCCATCTACAATGAGGGCTCAGGATTTATTTAACATAGATTACAATGATGAACTAGACGATGACGAGGAAGTCGATGTTGAACCAAATAATATTGATACCAAGGAATCAAAGGAAAAACAGATGGTTTCTTCTAATACAGATTCCACATCAAAACAGGTCGAGGATATCGATGATATGTTAAAAAATATGGAACTTGATGAAACGGAAGATGGCGACGATGAAATAATAATGAAAACTGAAGATAACTCCAAAGATCAGAAAAGATACTATGATCTTTATATTACTTATTCAACGTCGTATAGAGTTCCTAAAATGTACATTGTAGGATTTAACTCTCAAGGTACACCTCTAACCCCTGATGAAATGTTTGAGGATATATCAGTGGACTATAGACAGAAAACTGCCACCATTGAAAAGTTACCTTTCTTTAAAGATACGGTTTTGTCGGTATCAATCCATCCTTGTAAGCATGCCAACGTAATGAAAATTTTATTGGAGAAGATCAGGAAAGTAAATGAGAGAAAGAGGTTAGAAAATAAGACAGATAACTCAGAGGCCAAGCCAAAAGAATATGAGGATGATTGGGAAGACCTTCAAGATGATATTAATGATACTCTGAGAGTAGATCAATACTTGATTGTATTCTTAAAATTTATTACAAGTGTCACACCAAGTATACAACATGATTACACCATGGATGGTTGGTAGTTTTGTTTTTTAATAGAATTTTTTTTTTAAGATTACTAATACTGCTACTATCATTATTATTGCATGCATTTGTTTATAAATTAATATATACACATACATATATATATAATTTAAACTAAGGTTCATAAATTATCATGGATATTACAATTCAAGTAACAGTTCCTCTTCTTCTAGTTCGCCTATTTTATTTCCAACGGGAACTGAATCGTTCATAACACTGTTGGTTGTCGTAGTGTGAGGCAACTTGCTAGCAGGAACAGCAGGGAAATCATATGTCACAATGTTAGCAGGTGTATCGACTTCCTTGGGTGTTGCTGTCTGTTCATTAGCTTCTATAGGATAAGGTGGTTTTCCACTATTTAAGTCAGCTTCTGGCTCTGCATGTTGGGTTTCATTCTTTTTAGGAGAAAATTCATTCTCCTCGGGATATGGGGGTTCTGAAGGTAAGATTGGTTGAGAGATATTTTCAACCGGTGTCTGAACATATTGTTGTGGATTGGCAACTGGTTGCACAGGAACGTGTGGCTCAATAACGGTTTCATTCATTACAGACTGAACTTGAGGTACAGCATGTTGGGCAGGTTGTGGATGAGCAGGAAGTTGTTGTGTAATTGCATAAGGATCAGAAGGTTGTTGAGCTAAATTGTACTGTTGAGAAATGTTGATTTTCCTCAACTGTTGTTCCAATAATGAATCGTATATGTTCATAATATCTGAAATCTTTGCGTTCATATCAATCAAAGTATTATATTTATTTATTTTATCATTTAGTGAATGATTGAGTTTTGGTTTCGTAGCAACAACTTTTTGGTATAATTTCTGTAATTGTACATCATCTAAAATATCGGTAACAGTCTGGGTCTTCATTTTTTCAACTAACGAAGCAAACATGTATATGTCTTCCTCTTCCGAAGCTGTTAGATCATTATTAGGTTGTTGTTGTTGAAATTGCGGGTAAGTTGTCTGTTGAGATTTTTGAAAGTTATTATTCTTAGCTTTTGCTGCCTCTGCCTCTCTTAAACTCTCCTCAATTGCAGCTTTCAGATCTTGATCATCTTCCGTTTCATAGGTACTATTTTCGGGTTCTACTACAGGGATGATAGGTTCTGTACTTCCCGTATTACTCTCTTGTAATGATAATTCAATAGCTCGTTTTAATTGTTCATCTTCATCATCTTCATTGTTCTTATTCTTCTTACCATGTTTTCTACTATGTTTTTTCTTATTACTACCGCTTCCACCTCCATTGCCACGTTTCTTCATATCATAATCTTCAAAGCAATTATCACAAACTCTGACTTCTTCAGTGATCCCTAAGTCCGGCAAAGGGATGACGTGAGAAGAATGTTCTTGACAAAAGATACCACCACATGAACGGCAATGGTGTCTTCTATTTATCATCGAGAATCTTTTGGAACAAATCATACATGCGTCAGAATCTACCCAATCTGCTGGTGTCTTTGAATCAAACATAATCATCGGAGAGTTAGTATCCACAAGATGTTCAGGGAATTTGATGCCGCGTGACGTCAATTTAGAATACACAGTAGACACATAATGTAGTTGAGAATCACTCTTAAATGCAAGGTATAATTCATAGAATATCTTAGTGACAAGTTCATACAGTTCATCATCTCCTGATATATGTCTGTTATCATACATTCTAATTATTGTATGTTCAATAGTATCCATAAACTCTCTTGAACAGATAGTAACAATAAATGGAGTGCCACCATTTTTGATACATACATCAAGTAATTTCCATGAAGAAAGTTGTGTATTTGGATTCCCTAATGTTGAGCCTATTCTTTTCTTCAAGCATCGCATACATTCTAATGGTTTTAATTTGCGAGACCTGATTATATCAGATATTTCTAATGCTACAGGAAGATCTAATTCCCCATTAGGGATACTTTCACTAGTAGCTTTCTGAATCAATAAATCAAATTCACTGGTTGTATATTGCGACATCTATAATTTTGATTTTCTTATAATAGTGTTTCAAAAATAAAATGTGTAAATATATATAAAAATACCACGTATATGAGTAGATCGTTATTCTCTCTTTCTATCTGGGATACGATGCTTATAAACACAAAATAAGTAAAGTATAGAGATGGAGACCCTGATTCTTTATGTTTTTTAATACTTTATAATCCTTTCTAATCGCTGAAGTACAGGTGAATGTGGCGTTAAAAAAACCCTTCAAAGCAATCACCTAATCTCAAAACATTTATAAATATTTTCTCTCTTAGTGAAAGAGAGAGGGACAACCTCTAAAGTTTTCAATATTAGGAGAGCCTCCCCCATTTCATTACGAAGGCGTATAATGCGGCGCGGGGCAACGAAAATATTTGGTGGTCAGATGGTTACCCGACCAGTCCAAAAGGTTGGTTCCCAGAATTAAGGTTTTCTTTGCCACTAAATTTACTGTAGGAAAAAGTTCTAACCGGGCTACGTAAAATATACGGGAAATATCTAATGCGGCCATTTTACTGGCCGCATATTGTTTTAAGGTTTTTTATTTCTTTTCATTTTACCCTTTCTGGAAAATGTCCTGACAACAAATATCCAATTCTCCAATCGAACATTCCTCAATTTAATAGTGGATCTAATATTATTCAAACTATATTGAATTATGGTCCACCACCTAAGGAACCTATTTTATACAATTACCAGCAAAGCAACAACAATCAACGTATTACGGAGTCTATTAGTATAACATAACTACGTTTGTAGGTATTCTGATGCGATTACTAATTGGTATTACTCTGACTAAGAGAGTTGTAAAGTAAAACAAACATGTAAGTTAGTAAATAAATTTTAAGATATATACTTAGAATGTATATATCTTTGAAAACTTATATTTTTTAAGACTTGTACGGTTCATGTATCTGTATCTAGCGACCGTTGACCCCATTTTGTAAGCAATCAGTATCAAATAGGAAAAGAAGTATCTCGACGTGATGTTGTCAGATTATTTGCTATAACATTAACGACCAATATCAACAAAAATACCTGCAGAAAGATCCATCTTTAACTATACTCCATATAAATAATAAGCACCAAGTGTATACGTACGCAGAAAGTCCTTTACTTTCCAACAAACTAGATCACTATGAACGAGAAATGCCCCTTTTCACTAAACAAGTAGGAGAACGAAGGTGCATATTATGCTACGTTAATTACACTGAGACCTAAAAACTTTATTTTTGAAAACCCCAAGATGGACAAGGAGGGGGAAATGGGCTGTTTTGGTGCTATTTTGACCAGAGACAATTTTGGTTTTATAAATAACGACACTAATTATTGCAAAGGTTAACATAAGAAATTGCTTAACGATAAACTTATTCATTGATGACAACGATTGCAAGTCCGGAGTTTTGGAGCAAAGGTCATATTCAAATATAGTATTGCCTTTTTATTGTAATAAATGTGTATGAGTTTATCAGATTTGTATCTATTCATATATATATATATATGTTTTGTATTTATGTTTATAAAAATGTTTTGTACTTTTTTTATTTTTATTTTTGATGTGAATATAATTACATTAAATTTGTAATAAAATGCAGGATGATTTGTGAGGGAGGATTTATCGTGTGTATTTTTATCATTAATATGAGTGTGGCATACTATCATGTTTAAGTAGCCATACTGTTTGTATTGTTAGCAAGAGCTAACGATATCATTGAAGATCTATTGCTAGATGTTCTACTGTTGATAGTCCCACTTGGAGATTGGAACATCCCTGTGTTAATGAACTTAGCCCTTGGGGGTATATGATTAGGATATTGATTTTCTTTATTACTTTCATTATAATATTGATCATCCATATGATGTTGATTGGTAATCACACTGTTTTGAGCATTGTATCCATTCATTTTACCATTCGGTATGCTTGAAACACTCATAGAACTTGCACATGCACTGTCATTCTTAAGATGTTGGAATGTATGTAATATTGGAGTTATTGGTGAACCATGGCCGACTACCGTACTAAAGACACTATTTTCAGATTGAGCACTACCGTTTCTCATTGGTGTATAGCTTTGGTTAGAGTAGATTGGTGATGGGATATTAGAGTTTGATTGAGGATAACCAGTATTAACAGTGATTCTTCTGGATAAATCTATGGATGAAGCCATTTGCATTTTCTTTTGTAAATCAGAATGGTAACTCTTGACATTCTTAATGAAGGATACAATACCTTTTTGTTCTTTGTATATTTCAATTAAGGATGCAGGAGTATCGACTACAGCACTGATAAATAAGTTAAACAATTGAGTTTGTTTGTTCATGGAAGGAGTTGGTGTAACTAAGAATGGGCCTTGATCTTGATTAGTGAATCTGTTAATGATAGAGAAGATACCATACGCCAACTCAAAGATCTCGAAGTTTAATAGCTCATATTGCCAAGTAGATAAATCAATTAAAAATTTCTTTAAATTGATCAATTGAATCTTTAATTTAAGATCTTCATCTTCTTCATCATTCAAAGTTGTATCCATATTAACTGGATCAATAGCCATAGATATATCTTGGTTAGTTGTTCCGTTGGAAGCATTGTTTGAACCGTTCTCATTAAAGTCGACAGTAGCATCACTGTCTTGAGAAGTTTGGGATTCACGCTTTCTAATGAATTGATTCTTTTGTTCGATTTGTCTTTCATATAATTCATATTGGATCAAGCAGTTTTCATCGACATTTAATACAAAATCATTGATCATTGGTTCATAAATTTCCCAGTTTAATGTATCAAGGATATGTCTTTCCATTTGTAGAAACATGGATTCGTCAAAAATATCTGATCCACCGCAATAATGAACCAATTCAGATAATCTTGGGACTCTAGCTCTTGGGTTTGGACCATAGAATCTACCACCAGTTGGAACGACAATGTTATTAATGATATGATTGCAACCACCCCAAGTCTTTGCGGATAACCATAGACAAGTAGCAACAACCAATTTAGCTTGATCCTTAAGAACTACACGCTTGGAACAATAACGATCATATAATCTACAAGCTTGGAAGAAAATGCCGTTTGTAACTCTAGTCATGACAGATAATTCGTAAAGGAATGTAATGGTAGGAGTTCTAGTCTCCAGTGGGTTCATCTCTGGTTGTTGATCAATCAATTTGGTGTTTGGTTTAAATTTGTTTGATTGAGCTAACATATCTGAAAGGATTTCTTGTTGGTATTCTTGAATAGTATCATAGTGTGCCAATAGTTCTGAGTTAGAGAGCTCGATTGGGTAGTATGTTTGTTTGGCTGTTACGACCAGACCAGCTGGAATTGAATTGGAAGCCATTATGTATTTTGAAGGAAGATAGAGTTATTATTTCTTCGATTGGAAAAATATCTTGATATTAGAAGCAAATGAACACAATTAAACAAAAAAATACAATTGTAGTCTGGATAATATCTGTTTGTATATATATATCAAAGTTTGATTTTTATTCCAATGGATATTTTCTAGCAATAATTGATAGATGAGAGGACAGTTTCTATTTAAGTAAAGGTATAATGTTTGAAATCAATAACTCTCTCGAATCATATAATATATATATATAATAAAATAACAAAACAAAAAAGATAGTGGCAGAGATGCAAAGAATAGTTTTGATTATTTTGGTGTATGTTACTATGTTTTTTCGAGTCTTTTTTTTTTCAGAATATAATATGATAAAGTAATCAACAGTAATCTATTTTAATGAATCAGGATCAACGTTCTGGGACAGTACAGACGGGAAAAATATATGTTATGTATGTATACTGTCTAATGTCAGTCAAAGAATAAGGTCGTTGATGTTGTTGTATATGATAGAAGAGACTGGAATTTCTGACCGTGTTAGTATTCAAAAGTAACCCAGAACTAGAATTGAGCCACTAAACAAGAACCCAAGGACTGAAAAATTATTAATTTTCGTGCAGAAAGAACGATGACATAAAAAGTCAAAAAGTAACGAAATTAAAACAAATCAGGAAGGAATATCTTCCTACGATAGATGAGTCTACCTAAATAAAATAAAAAGTACGCGACCCAATTCAAGAATATACTCCCTTCCTAAAAGAAATAGTCGTTGATTTTTGTTTTCTTTGTTGCGTACGTTCAAAGAGACGATTTGGAAAAACAGGAAGTAGTTTGAAATTATGGAATGTAAAGGCATTAGAGCTAACTATAATACCAGGGATAATCCTGTGGAAGGATAATATTAAGAAGAAGAAAGGTCTTTACGTTGTAATTTTTCGAGTCTTAACATCTCAATGTTAGTAGGAGCAGATGAAAGGCATAAAAGAAACAAGAAGAAAATAAACGTACTACTTATTCATTGAAGGAATTTTTCACAATATGCAAAATGCGAAAAGTCCATGGATTATGATCCACAGTAGTTCAGGAGGGAACAAATTCAATGTGATTTGAAAATAGAAACGCGCCTCTAAATCAAAGTTGTCTTTGTTTGATCCTTTAGAAAAAGGGTTAACTTCAATGGCAGTAGTCAACAAAATATAATTGATCTGCTTTAATAAAATGTACACGAAAATGATTAAATAAGAGTTTAAAATCAGTGAAAGCTACGGGAGATGTACACCAAGGAAGGCTGTTAAATTTATTAGTTATCCACGGTATTTCAATATAGCGGTGTGTCTTTTCGCGTTCTGTGAAATTTTTCAAGCAAAAAAAACATTCACTGCCATTTTAATTATTATTTTGGGCGTTTTTTTTGCTGTTTCAGGTAAAAAGAGCAGTGAGAGAGAGAGCGAAAAATTTAGTTAAACGCGTATTTGGTGTCCGGTCCCTGTGTCTCAAGCATTTCTGCGTCCAGTTGTCTCGATCTTTGAATTTTTGTTTTTTTGTGGTTTTTTCGCGTTTCAAAGTCGGAGTAGAACAGAGAATATTTCCTAAACAGGACAAGGAACCTTTTCATCTTTTATATGTGAATAAGAATTGGGGGGTTCTCAGAGGGAGTTTGAAGTTTCTCTTCATAAAGTCCACGGGTAATTTATCAAGAATATGAGACCCAATATTTGGTCACATGGACGGGGCAGTTTATTTTGGAAAAGAAGCCCCACAAGGCTTATTATATGTGAATTACTTTTAACATTTCGCCCCATAACACGCTTGATGGCATTTTTAGCACTCTGTTAGAGAAGCACCCGCAGACCTGAATATGATTTTAGGATCTACGTCTTGATTAGAGTGTTTCTGCTGTAGACCTCCATATATTTCTCTCTGCTATATTGTAGATGGCCTACAGTAACTGGCCTGATACGTACAAAGCGATAAATAGGCCCATGGTAGTCAAACACCCTCGAATGTTGCTTCTGATGGTTTTTCGAAGTAGGTCTAGTTTTAAAGGATTTGTATGTGTAAGAAGCATGATGCATACAAGTTAGGTCTTATTTATTGATTGGAACATTGGGTTCAGCCGTATGAATATGATAGATATATCATTGTGTATGGATGCTACCAAAGGGCAGTCGCATTAATAATAAATGCAAGAAAGATTGTCGAGATAAATAGAATATATGTAACATTACTGCTTGAGACATTTTTTATCATAGATAAAGGTAGTTATACTAATCCAGAATATATTTAGTTAGTGTCTACTATTAACTATACCCTATCACAGGGTACAATGACAATCATATCGTTGTAATTGATATTCCATCCGCCTGATTTAATAGGGCGGATGCTAGGGTTTTGAAAAGACAAAAAGAGGAAATAATTATGCTGAAAGCAAACTCATATCTTTTTTTTGCCCCATTTTGAAATTTTGTTTTTTTAGGGTTCCGATTCACTTGTTACGCCCCCAAACCCTAGCGTTTGCCCTTTTTCACTTACGGTTGAAATATCTGTCCGTACTCAGGGCTTACAGTGGAAACCCTTCATTTTCGTTCACAAAAATTTGTAACGTAATGTATATTTTGTGATAGTATCTAATAATGTAATCAAAACTTCCAACAAAGGTTATTCTAAAATATTTTGACATTTTCACTTTTTTAGTTCGTAGTAACCAATATAGATGTTTTATTTAATTTTAGAAGTAGGCGTAAATATGAATATAGTTCATGGTATACTTTTATAATCATACAACAGCCGTGAAGAAAAAGTGAAATATAATTTGTGGTCTCTAGATTTATTTATTTTTTATATTATATTGGTTTTAGATGAATCTTTATGATAGATACAACGAAAACTTGATTGATGAGAATGAACAACAATCAAATACACCAACTGATGAAAATATCATCAATTGGGTAAAAGATGCATTATTTAATAAAAAAATATCCCCATCTAAAAAATATCAACAGTTGTCGGAACAAGACGGACTAAATACAAACATGATTTCTGAATTTAAAACTAATAATAATAATAATAATAATAATAATTACCATCATCATAGGTCTAATTCATTGGATGGTCTTACAGAATCCTTTTATCAGAAATATGATCTTTTACATGATAATACAGGTAGTCAATATGAACCATCTCCATGGAGACAGCAACAACCGCAAAGTGCAAAAGCGACTAATGATGATTATATAAGGGACCGATTACAAGAGACTCGTCTTCGTAGTCCGCCAAATCTTCATCCTAGAGTTAATCCTACTTATAGAGAAATGAATGATACTTTTTACAACCATGGTAATAATAGACAATTTGATCAAAATAATGAAATCAACTATAATTCTCCAAGACAAGGTGATCCTTTACTTAATAAATTATTTATAGGTGAAAATAACAACAATCTTAAAGACTCCGTTTTAGATAGTAGACGATTGCCTGATTCTTTCCCAGGTAAATTTCCTTCTCCAAAGAAATTTAATCAAAGAGAACAACAAAAAAAGTCTCAATTGAAAACGGAACGTGTTTATGATGATCTTTTAAATCAGTTATCTTTTAATACCAATCAATTACATAAATTGGATGATATATTAGAAGAACAAAAACAAGAATTAAAGACACAAGAAAATCATTATAAGAAGAATTATGAATTAATTAAAAATGATTATATCATATCATTAAAGGATTCACAAAAGATATTGGATCGCTCAATAGACCTTAATAAACATAATAGAAGATTAAGAGCCGAAAATGATCAACTGATATATGACAATAAAAATGAAAAAGAATTTTATTTGCAACAGATAGAAATATTAAAGACAGAATTAATAGATGCCAAACTGTCTTATAAGTCTGAAATGGATTCATTGAATCATAGAATAGAAAATCTACAGATAGAAAATAATCGTTTAATAATGGAGAATAACTCTTTGAAATATTCAACGACTGATAGAACTAACCTTCCTTATATATGAGCGACATCTCCCCACAAAAAGAAAAGAAAAGCCGTAGGACAATCACTCTCGTAGTATGCTTTCTTTAGAAATGTTCAACTAACTTACTCTCCATCCCCTTCCCCCGCCGGCTACTAATTATTCGCCAGGCCCACTTAAACAGCTCACGGCAAAGCTAACTTTGTAATATTAATAACCTGGAGGTAGTTTATCTGTAACAATTATTCCCAACATACACACATATATATATATGTAACTGTATATAGCACCAATTGCAGTTAGCGTATATCTCATCTTTATCAAGTTAGTTTAGCAATTAAATAATCAGCGATAGCAGTAAGCTTTTGAAAAAGCGAGCGGAACGATGAAAAAATTTGTGGGAAAAGCAAAAAATTCAAAGAACAGAAAAGAAAATGTATGGTGGTTACGAATCTTATAAACAAGGCTCTATCAAAATAGGTTACTTCCGACAGTAGAAAAAGGGTAAAAAGCAAAGGAATAAAGGCCATATTAATATCCATATATCCTTTTCATTGTAGTATCTATCTATTTATTGATCATTGGCTATTACTAGAGATCATATTCTCTCTCTTTTTACGCTCTTTTTTCACTGCACAAGTTCAGCTTTTATCCTGTCATTTCGTTATTATTATTTTTCAGCTTATTTTTTTTAAAGCTAAAATAATAAACATTACGAATATTATTATCATATTTTGAATAAATCAGTGCTGCAGTGTCACTGTCACCAGATTGATAATACAAATTTATAAAAAGGTTGTGACACATTCCTATAAGGTACCTATTCTATAAAAAAAATTGCACAATCCTCATATCATACACTTCTTTTTTGCTTTCGTAATAGGAAAAAAACTACTTTTAAATAATAAAAATCTTTAGGAAATGTCTACCATGCAGCAAAATCATAAATCCGTTGCAACAAGTTATACTGCAAACATGACTCCTGGTGATAGTACAGGTATCCCTAATCTTAAACCAGTGACAATTAAAAATGAGGTTCCAAATACTCCAGCATCTCTAGATATTTTAAATCTTAATAGTAAGAACCAAAGACTTGATCTTGGTTCTATGATTGAAGAATTTATTGAATTGCTAGGGAAGGATAATTGGATTAAATATTCACAACTTATTAGTCGATTTATTTTAGGGAAATTATCTAGAAAAGAATTGAGTCGTGAATTTGATTCGTTATTTGGACATCCACCAAATGTTCAGGGTAATCAATCAGCTGCCCTAGCATATTCCCTCACGAAACCATTTGACGATTCACAATCTGATATTAATAATTCAAATGAGATTACACCACATACAATTAGTTTACAGCGACCGAAGTTAATTAGATTGCATAATCAATTGTTATTAGGAATATTTACAAACACTTTAAGAGACTCTCCATTGGGTGCATCTGATAAATCATGGGGGTTCGGGTCAAGTGTTGGTAATAAAGGTCTTAAACGTGTTAATAAACATAATTCACAAATTGAAACTTATAAGAAAATTGTCATGTCCTTACCTATGTCTGATAGAACAAGATTAAAGACAATCACTAAAGAAGCTGGTAAACGTGGATTCATTTATTGTTCGGTATTACAAGATAGATTGACTAATATACCGAAAATACCTATTGTAACAAATCAAGAAACATTAAAACGCATTAAAGCTAATAATCTGAAGACTCCATTAGAATGGTCCCAGGATATCATGAATGGGTTTAATGCCCCATTGGCAACTGACAATTTTTCTTTACCGGATACTGATAGTCTCTATTTAAAGATGACCGGTATAGCTAGGGAACATGGTTTAGTAGGAAGTGTCGATACAAGATGTGTCGATATGATGTCGTTAGCTTTGGATCATTATTTAAAGAAAGTTGTAGAGTTTGGTATCGACTCGTTAAGATACAGAACTAAGAAATATTCAGATTATTATGATTTAAATGAAGATGGTATATTTTCCTCGGTAACGGATAAGAATAATGATAATAATTTCTTAACAAATAAAATTCCTGGATTACCTATTGTCAACTGCGATGATAGTAATGATAATAATAAGAGTAACGGCAGTGATGATGATGACGATTATGATAAGATGGATATAGATACAGAGAATGATTCAAAGACCGAAATATCTACTGGAATATTGAAGAAATATGATTCGAAACCAAAGATGGCCTTGACCAATGAGGATATTTATAATGCGCTTTCTGTATTTCCAAATATAATGAAATCGTCAACGAGTGCGTACTATAATATTTCCAATAATGGTCTGAGAAATGATGATGATTTGGTTATAACGAATAGTGCAATTGACGACATGCCAGAATTTGCCAATGAGAAACCAATGTTTACTCCTATAGATGAGAGGAATGTTGGTACTAGAGAAGAATTGAATTGGTTAATTAAGGATATTTTAACCGAAAAATAAACAGATTCTGACTGGTTGGTTATTCAATGGTATATAATTTTTGGATATCAGACATTTGTAATAATAATATATGCATATAACGAATTATGTTTCAGTAAACAGGAAGTAAATTATATATAAAGATATGTATGTTTGCACGTACGAAAGGATCGTGGTAATCGTCCGAATTGAACATTAATAGAAATTATTTACACTTATCACAGTTTGAAAGGATTCACTCAGTTATTTACGTGTATCTTTTTATTATTTTCTGGATGGATTCTTTATTTTACTAATACACTTAGATATTGGTAACATAAGTTTTCTTACATCGTTAGTGTCATTTGACTCAAGGTCAAAAACAAAACAGGATTTGGTGTAATTCAGTATTTTCAAGATAAATAATCCTATCTGTGTTTTATTCCAAGCCTCCTCTTTATTTAAGAATCTTTGTAATAACTCCATGGATTGTACATTATTGATCTGTAAGAAGTAAAAATCTATAGGCCCCGTAGAATCTTCTTTTTCAGATAGTTGTACTTTCAGTACTTTTAATTGGACCAATCCATCATCCCTGATATCATCCCCTAAAGTAGATGGTACATCTGTTAATTGGATAGGGGTTCTATCGAGTAGAATTGTGTTGTCTTCACGGATTGAAAAAGGGCTGTCATTTGTAAACTTTTCATTGTATAAAGATAAATTTTGGAACTTGACATTATATTCATCGAGGTAATTTTTAGCAAGAAATTCCAATACCATGATTTGAAGATCATTATTTGGTCTTGGGGATATATGGAATATATTATAGTCCTCATGGTTTTGCAGACACGAAGTACTATATATTTTAATTTCTGAATTTAAAATTTTGTCGACATTATAATCAGGTTTCTGAAAGAGTCTATTAAAATAGAGTGGTTTGTTATCTTTTTCATTCGGGTCATTTATTGAATTATGTTCTAAGTTATAGTTTAGTTGTGATCCATTTTCTCCTATTAATCCAAATATTCGAATATGTCCATTTAATTCATCTATTGTATTTTGTAATATTTTTCTTTTTCTAATTTCTTTGTCAAGGAGAACATAATGAACTTCTAAATTTTCATTCTCTAATTTTTCTAACTCAAGAAGAACGGTGTGTTCTTGACCAGTCTCTTCAGCTTGTTTACTCAATAATTTAAGTTTTTGTTCTGGCAGCATACTGGATTTTTCAATTGAATTGATATCGTCTTGTAGAATTTTATTTTCATTTACTATTTTTTCAATATCTGTCTCTAATACAGATATATTAAAATTTGAATCTTGAATTTTAAATGTAATTTCATCTAATTTCCATTGTGTCTCTTCGGTTTCTTTCTTGGAATCATTCAATTTTTTTGTATTGTTATCCCTTAATAATTGGAATTCGTCATCAAGTTTTTCATCTAACCCAGTGGAGAACATTTCATTTGATCTTTCTAATTCTTTTAATTTTTGTTCCAGCTTTTCTAATTGCTCTTCGTAAGTATGAATATCTTTTAGGAGTTCTTCCTTTGGTGGTATTTTATTTAAATCATTGATTTCTGTTTCTTTTTTAACCTTGAGTGATTCCATATTCTTGATATGTTGTTCTTTCTTTTGCATCAATTGATTTTGGAAATCTTTTTTTATTTTTTCAATTTCAATTTCCATATTAGTTTGTAATTGTTTAATATCAATCTCAACTTGTTCAATTGTTATTGAATGATCATTAGATCTATTCGATATTCTATTAATCATAGAAAGACGTTTTGAGATATTGTATTTAATTTCAGGTATAAGTCGATTTTGATATTTTTCGATATTTCTATCAATTTTGATAATATTTGCTTTCAAATCCTTAGTATCTTTTAAATCTTGGAATTGTCTCCTCTGTCTAGTAGCAATCCTGGCGACATCAATATTGTTTAATAACTTTCTTCGTTTGCCTGAACTTGAAGTCTGTATATTATTAGTTATATCATGAAGTTGTTTCGTATAACTACCTTTTGACGTTGGTCTGTCAGAATGTCCTGAGGATTGTTCATAGTGGCGAAGTTCATTCATCTTATGTTGAATCATAGCGAAAATGGTTCGATAACTGCCAGAATGGGTGTAGTTTCAAATAATTAAGTAAATATAATTGTATATATTGTTTGTTGTTTTGTATACTTTTTTATGAGTTCCAGTTTATTTATTTACATTTGGAGTATTTGATGATCTTTCCGAAACGGGCAATTTTACTCAGAAAAAAATAAAAATAAAAATAGGTAACGAGCGAACGTCACAACAAGACAAGATCTCTCGATATGATGCATTGCATAGAATAGAATAAGATAGCATAGAGTTGACCTTGTTATTGGCGGCGGGATCATGAGATATATGTAATTCTTAATTATATATAGAATTATATGAGTTTTTTTTGGATATTTACAAAATAAAATGAGTAATTCTTTTTCTTTTTCGTTTTTTTAGTTATTAGAATTACTACAAATCGTTAGAACTGACATTCCTTGTCATTTGAGGTAAAGCGACCCTAATACCGTCGATATCCTTCTTCATTTTTACTTGACACCCCAATCTACTAGTCTCTGTCAACCCATAAGCCAAATCCAACATATCATTTTCATCATCTTCTGGTTCGGGAATCGCATCATAATAATCCGGGTCGACGATCACGTGGCATGTCGAGCAAGCACAGGAACCCCCACATGCACCTTCCATATCCAGATTATGGCCCTGGGCAATGTCTAAGAGGGTCTCCCCTTCTGCGACGTCGAACGTCTTTTGATTCCCGTCTTTCTCTATGAATGTAATTTTCAATTCTTCGCCAGGCTTAGGGGTCTTCAAATGACCGTGCCATACTGGTTGATATATGGAGAAGGATCTATAAGTTAGAGAGGATGGGATGATTGATATTATCCTTGGATGGTTCGTCCTTAGTATTTGTCTTGGTATTGAGCTTCTTAGAATGTTTTTAAACATTGGTTTATGAGGATGTGTAAATGTGATGTATCGATTATCAGTATTATTATTTAGAACAATAATAACAAAAAGAGGGAGGGCAGATGATCAAAACGAAATAATCTAATAAGGTTACTCGATGACTATATTATATAGATGTAGATGTGTATTATATCAAGCTTACAAATACAAAAATGGTTGCAGTATATCAGAACATTTTATTATTGGTGCATGAAAAATATCAGGTATATAAATTTTCTTTGGTTGATAGCGAAAGATATCAAGAGCAAAAAAGGGTGCGATGTGTGGGTGTTGCCATACAATAATTATGACAATAATCCAATAGGATAAGTCATAATCATAAGATGATAAGTCATATATAAATTTAAAGTAGTAAATGTAATTTAAATGTTTATTAATTTAAAATATGTATATGTATATACCATAAAAAAAAAAGAAAAAGAAAAGAAAAGATAGATAGAGACATGTTTATATGATGCTAATAATAATGAATGAATGAATGAATGAATGAATGTTTTTTAGGATAAAAATAAAAAAAAACTAATGCAAATGTTTAAGAATATAGATGGATTGTTATGATTATTATAGTAATATTCTTCAAACTGAAGAAGCCCAAATTCTATAATTTTGTTGAGCAACGTTAGCAAAAGCATCAATATTATTATTACTATTATTTGCAATATTATTATTATTATTAGTTGATTGAGTAATATCTATCGTTCTATGATTTAAATTCTTTTTATTTTCAATAAATGAGAAATTTTCATTTATTGAGGAATGATTATCCTCTAATTTGAAGATTTCTGTATTAAATTTATTATTATTGTAATTTTCATTTAAATAATTTGATTGATTTGAAGTAGACAATAAAGCAGGAGTGTAATTATTATCTAGGAAGGAATCTGATGGTGAAGTAGATAGTAGAGAGCCATTAGGACTTGATGATAAAGTAGGAATGGAGTTCATAAATGAACCATTGTTTGAGAATGATAAGGAGAAGACTTCATCCTGATCGAATTCTTCTAGAGTGAATAAGTCTGACATTGTTCTGTGTTAGAGATATAAGTTTTAAGTGTAGGCGTGTATATTAGTATAATTGTTTGTAGTACTGATATATGTAGACACACTAGAAAATATTAAAATAAGAGTAAGATTGATACGATATAGCAATTCAATATAAAAAAATTTACTTGTTTATATATCAAAATAATAATCTTTAAGTAAAATTGCAAAATGTGTTGAGAGGAGGTGCAAAATATGCATTAAATATTTCACATAGCGTAATTAACTTAATTAAATTAGCAAAAATGAAAATGACTAACTCTGTCATTAAAATCAGAAATCAAAATCAAAAGGTATGGCTCTCTCTCTCTCTCTGTCTCGCACTCCTAACAACCGAGACAAATTCAATCAATAATAAAGACAATTAATAATAGTAATAGTATTAGTCAAAGCATGATCTCCCCCCTCCTCCTCCTCCTACTAATAATATTTTTCACTTTTCCACTTTCCAATATAATAAATAAATGTGTCAGTGGTACGCAGATTGTTCCCTACAAATTAAAGAAAGAGAGAGCACGTTTCATTCACAATTACACATTGCGCACCCACAAACAAGAAAGCAAGCAAATACACCCCACCCCACCCCACCCGCTCACGCTCAACGCTCAACGCTCAACGCTTTCCGTCTTTTCCGGGTGAAAACAGCTTGGTTTGGATTGGAGAGGGACAGAGACAAAAAGCCGCGTAATTTAACTACTTAGCAATTCGAAGCACAACATGAGGATGATGAATGGGTGTGGTGTGGTGTGTGTGATTGATGATTCATACAGAATAATTTGTTGCTTATTGCTTATTGCTTGTTGTTTGTTATTACTAATATTACATAGCGAGATCTCTCCCAAATTATTTCCACAGTTTGTGTTGTTTTTCATTCTGTTCCTCGGGGAGAGAAAGTCGCTCGCTTTCTCTAGAATATTCTCAAACTGCACGGAAGAGAAGTACTTGGGGTAAAGTCGGAGCGGGGAGAGGGGAAGGAGGAGCACATACCGCGCGGTCACGTTTTATTCTGATAAATTCATAATAATAATATCTCTCGTTCTGACTCGGTATCGCAGTCAGAATAACAACAAGTTTGAGTTTACTCTGTATTTGTCTATCTATCTCCAGCGTACTGAAATATTTTAGCTGTAGAACTTCCTTTATTTCCTGGAAATTTCCTTGATTTAAAGGTGTCACATTTGGCGGTCCCGCTGTCTTCATCTATACAAAATATGCTGTTCGCTACTTAATTTCCGATGGTATCTGATTCCAATATTTTGGATCATGATCAACATCCCAACCGATTTATTTATCTTGTAGTTTATTTTGTCTTCATCTCATTCTCATCGATAAAGACAAAATAAAAATATAAATAAAAAAGGTGAAGTGTACATCGACGATATATGAATGAGTCACTTGTCTTTCTCTCTATATTTATTGTAATCCCCTTTTGTGTTTTTATATATTATATGATGAGCGGCTATGTTCAAAAAATGTTATATGTTCCTTGTATTTATTTTTTAATTATTTATTTATTTATCACTAAATAAAATACGTTATTATGTGCTTAATGACGACGAGAAGCAGAAATGACATTGTTCATTTCTTCAACCTTAGCCTTAGCTCTCTTTAGAGAACCTAGTCTCTTCTTAGCAATCTTCTTGGCCTTCTTTTCACCAGTGTTTCTTAGGACATCGATCAGTCTTCTCTCGTATGGAGCTAGACCGGCAATCTCTCTAACTAAAGAACGAACAAACTTAGTTCTGTTAGATGCAACACCCTTCTTGTAAGAAATTTTAGAAGCTGGAGTCATGGAAGTGACTTGCTTACCTTTGTTCAAACCAACAGCGATACCTAATTCATATATATACATTATAATTATAACAATTTTAATATCATTATAATTATTATTTGTTTGTTTGTTTTTGTTAGTATTATTATATTCCTTTTTATTATGTGTCGTTTTTTGAATGATAAATCAACTTATACGTGACTATGATGATTGATGTATGAGAGTTCTAGCATTAAAATTAGTGTCCATATATGTGTATATTTCTTATATCTTATTTCTTATTTCTTATTTCTTATTTCTTATTTCATATTCATTCATAGGTTTAAACTGTGACTTTCTTGCTCTTATAATTATACATTATAGTAATTGTTTGTTCTGTTTGTTCCTTCGTTCGTTCGCTCATATGTCATCTTAATCTCTTTATATCACATCTCTTTATTCATTCATTTGCAATAGTCTATGCTTGTACATACCAGTCTTGACAGCCATTTTTAATATTATCTGATTGTGTGATTTATTTCGTCTTTTATTAAATATAATTCAAGAAATATATACCTATATACTAGACTACTAGTAGATCTATTTCAGTAATTTCTACTTTAATTAGTATCATTACATTAGGTCATCAAAGGTAAGAAGAGGTAATGAGTTTACTATTTTCCCGTTTGTTTGGGTATCAATGCCTAACCAATAGGTGGATGTACTACTTACTAACTGCACATTGTACACCGTATTTACTATCCTATAGTATAATCATCGAATTTGATACCCGATCATCATCTCTCTCTCTCTCTCTCATTGAATGAAAAATTAAATTGATGAAGCCGTGAAAACTATTGCAATATTCTTCTCTGTTTTGTTTTTTTGAAAATTTTATTTCCAGGCATGTCGTAGTGAGACAATGGTGCTTCTACGGTGTTTGTACTGACCCAGTACACCTCCCGACTTATTATTATTTTGTTTTTCTAGAATTTTTCATTTTTTTTTTTATTATTATTTATTATTTTTGATAATGTGTGGGTGTTAGTCGTAGTAGTCAAATCACTTCGCATCAACATTTCTTTAAAAAAGAGAAATCATCTAAATTACATACATACATACATACATATATAATGACTATTCCTTTTTGAAAACATTTTTAAAACCTTTCCAACCACCACCTAATGAAGGTACTGAACTTTCCGTTGCGGTGGCAACTGGTATCTCATCCTCAGTAGTATTTGTTGTATCCAAATTTTGATGTCGCGTTGAAGGTGTCTCTCTTGTTCCTTGATTTTGTTTAATACTATTCTTATTCTCTAATTTCAATTCTTTAACATGTAATTTCAATTCTTTAATCTTTTCTTGCAACATTTCATTCTCATTCATCACTTCAGTATTACGTTCGATGGTTCGAGCCATATCCTTCTTTAAATTAATAGGCAACGTCGAATCAGGGTTAGGGATCTCCCCTTTCTCTTTTTCTTCTTGAATTTGTAAATGTAATTTCTCCATCGTAACTTTCAAATCTTGATTTTCATCTAATAACGTTTCAGTCTTCAATCGATTCTCAATCAACTCATTAGCTATCGAAATATGCTCTTTGTTTAGCAATGCATATTCATGATGTAATTTCTTAGATTCATTTTGTAATTGTTTATTCTTGATTCTAAATAATTCATATTGCATTTCCTTCTCCTGTTGTAATTGATGAACCTCTTGATATTCTGCTTCATAACGGTGTAAGGAAATAGGTGTAATATGAACACCATTCATTGCATCTCTCACAAATGAATCAACATCGTATTCATAACCGATGGAAACATTTCTCTCCACGTTGTTGTTGTTGCTTGTGGTTGATACAGTGGTTTGTGAAGAAATAAGAGCAGGTTCTCCCTGCAGTGTCTCCGTAGTCGAATTGGAATAATATTCAAATAATCCATTCTTTAAGAAATTTAGTAAATTCTCAAATTTTAAACTCATAATAACCTCTTGATTTTTCAATAATAAATTAATGGCAAATTTTAAAATGGATTCAAACCCTTCAAATAACACTATATCAAAGATCCTTAATACAAACTCTAATGGGAATTTATAAGCAAAAAACGTTAAGAACCATTGGGTCGCATACATTGACGATTTGATACCTTCCCTATTCAGGTGATTAAATAACGTTGGGGAGTTCTCCTCGAGAACTCTATCGAATTGATACAACAATAGCATTAACCCGGGCATCTCAGGTAAAAAGAATTCACGAATACCATAGTTTTTCATTAATACGATTAATAAACCAAATGCATCGGCATCTGTTTCACAATTCAATAATAATGGCGTTGTGATGAATCCCATTCCTTGGGTATAACCAACATCCGGATCATACACCGAATAAACTTTTAAAAGATTAAATAATGCATCAACTTTTTCTTGGGGTATGAAATTGGTTCTCTTTAAATCTCTCTTGATACTCGATTCATGAGGTGATTCGGTACCTTGCAAAGTAATAAAAATATCTTCAAATTCTTTGGATTTGGAATTGGCAATTAATTGCCAAATGATGCCTCTGATTTGTCTTGGAATACCCTTTGTAATCTCGGTCTCTAATTGAATAGATTCTTTGTTAGCTACAGAAGAAAAGTCATTGACAACACTAGTCCAGAAATCCCAATTCACCTTAGATAGTTCTCTATTTTCAATATCACCAGTTTCTGTATATGATTCAGAAGGTTCCTCTTCTTCTTTCTCGTGCTCTAGGATTGTACTATATGTCGACTTCAATATAATTTGACCCTCTTCGATATTTTCTCTTTTTGATTCAGGCTCATCGTATAGTTGATGGCTCGTCACTCTATATCTATTGGCTATTAAATTAATCTCTGCAGCCGAATCAATGGGACTCATAACCCTAGAATTACTTCTAGATTTACTTGCAATTTCAGCAGCATTCTTTCGGAATGATGCAGATTTCATTTCCTCCGATAATGGAGGTGGAACTGAGTACAATGGAACTTCGCGTCTTTCTGGTAAATGTGGAGGTTGAGAAACTGTTTCTAATTCACTTGACCTTTTTGGCAAGTCTGGTGCAGCCCTGGTTGTTATAGGAGATCTAGGAGGTAATATTGGCGATTCTCCTGTAGGAGATCTTGGTGGTAGTATTGGGGATTGTGAATTCGCAGGCTCTATTTTGTTTAGAGTGTCGGACGATGGTTCATTCTCTTTTTCTCCATTTTGACCTTGATTATTATCTGATTGTTCCTCAGTAGTATTTGCTACAGAATTGTTAACCTCAGAGTTTATATCGTCCAAGTTACTAACAATAATATCAGGTCTATCAAATGCAGTTCCATTGTCTAAGTTATTGACTGACTCCGGTGACACAATAGTTAAATTCAAATCATCAGCCACCTCATTCAGTTCTGTAGGGGCGCTATTTAAAATAGGGGAATCAGTATCCTTCTCGACAATACCCGCTGTATTGGATTCTGCACCCTTGGCTTCCTCATTTATTGACATCTCTGACATACTTAATATGTTACCAATAGTGTTCGCTTACAGGATATTATGGGATGTTATAATAAGTCTATGCTATTACGCAATTAATTCTTTATTCTTTCGATGTAAACAATTGTTCGAAGTTATTGTCTCATCAAGGGGATAAAAATAACCTTTATAAAAACGAAATGTTCCAATATTCTCTTTTTTTTTGGTCTCGGATCGAGTAGTATTTACAGAACATAAAGATAAAGCCACATTTAGGTATGTCTTAATAAAAATAAATAAATCGTAAAAGTCATTAAAGATTATTTAAGTATGTGTAGATATGCAAATATATATACTCGTTACTTTTTCGTAAATGAGGCTTGAGTTTGGCCATTATTACCAACGGTTGTTGTGCCATCGTTAACATTATTGGGCCCAGTAATATCATCATCAAATAAGTAGTTGTAGACATCATCCATAGTAGTAGTATTGAATAAACCAGAAGTGACCCCTAGTGCGTTGAAGGCAGTTGTATCATTCCACAAGTTCTCTTGGAATCCACCTGGTGTTTGTGGGACACTCATGCTATTAGAGTTGTTATTCGTAATTACAGCGTTGTTGTTACTGTTGTTATTATTTGGAATGCCAGTAGAACCAAGTAATTGAGCATTATTCGTTGTGCCAGAGACATCAGGCATAAATGTAGCGTTATTATGGTTCTTAGTCGAACTTTGCAATCCTGAAATAGTACCATTATTCCCGCTCATGATCGATTGGTAACTGGAATTGTTAGGGTAGCTTGTACTACTGCTCCCCTCGTATATTGTAGATGGGAAAACAGACGCCATGGTGTTGGATCCTGGTTGAGGAATATTGAAAATGCGGTTTGTGTTACTTATAGGTTTGGAATTGTTCATGGATGGAGGAATATATGGAACCGACATTTGTTGGATCTTTGGGGACATAGCCCCAAATTTCGATATATTGAAAGGTGAAGTAGGAAGTTGAGTGGAATGGTTGTTGAAATTATTATTATTTTGTTGCTTGCCTACAGATAGTAGGTTAACTAAGTCAGTATAACTCTTACTATTCATGACCTCAGATAAGCCAGGTGACCCAACCTGTGTGGCCATAGTGGAGTTTGTGTTGTTTGTACGGTTATACGTTGTTTGTACAGTCTTTTCGTTTGAAATAAGTCGCGCCAGGTTCTTGTTATCATCAACTACATGGGGAGAAGTTACATACGTCGAGGAAGGCATCTTAGACAATTTTATTTTGAGATCCTTTTCCTGAGGGTCTGAAAGTTTGTTGAAATCTTGGAGTGTTTCCTGGAAAATATGTAAATATTTGGTCAATGATGAAGACTTCAAATTTTTAAAATTACTGAAGAACTTTAAGAATTCAATAAATTTGTTTATTTGTTCAACAAAAACTTGTTTATTGTCGTCTCCAGACTCATATAATTGAAGAATAGCCAATACTGCTGAATGAAATGTTTCCTCAACACATGTAGTTATTACTAAGGGTGTTAATGCGTTTGTTATTGTTTCATTATTATGGATAAATGAATCAAGCAATTCTATAAATCCATTTATCATCTCTATTATTAGGTCACTACATTGAACCAGATTATTTACTGATTCCTCCTGGGAATACGAATTTGAGATGAATTTCTTAATTAAGTAGAACTTTAAGGAGAATTTTCTACTATTAAATAGAAATTTAAACACTCTTTCATTAATATTGGAAATATTTTCTTCCTCTTTCAATTCACAGAATTCCCTATCATTTAACATCTTCAGTAATTCATCATAATCAAATTGTTTGTGATTGAGACCTATTATGAACGTATTAAAAATATCCAAAAGATGTAAATTGAGTTTCAAATTGTTAAAATATAATAGGTTATTGTTAGTGATGGAAGATAAATCTATATCATTTGTCAAGCAGTTGAACAAATTTAGATTCGAGTTCAAAGCCATATATGTCCGATCAAAAATAAGAAGGTTTAATTTCAATTCTAAATTAACTATAGACCACCATATTAGTTTTCTTTGGATAAGTTTATAATTATTTAGTTCACTCAGGTGTCTCTCCTGCGGTTGGGCCTGTGTAGGTAATTGAATATGAATATTATAATTAAGACCCAGGGATAGGGCCATCCTCATTGCTGTACCATTAAATTGATAACTAGCATTAAATTTTTTCCTTAGAAAAAGATAGTTTGCAATCAGATTCAATATGATCACAAGATCTATTGAACCATCCTCCAAGAAATGTAAATCGTTCAAGGAACTATCTTTTCCTGACGACATATAGGATTTGCAGTTTGTAAAATAATGCAAATCTATGTCCGTTGAATCCCCATTGATACACCACGACCCAATGGCAAGTACTATATTATATAGAGGCTGCCATTTATCTGTAAAAGAGGTTGTAGTGGTATCATTATATATTTTCATAAATTCTTCTTCAACCAAAATTGGGTGGAAGGGATGAAAATTATCAAAATAAGATTGTACAAACCTCGCAGTTGTTTCACGTTTTGCTAACTGAACTTTATCTATTATTACTGAGTTTTGGTTATAATGAGCCATCGTTCCACCACCAGGTGTATTTTCTTCATCTAAATAATTAGAATCAAATACTATAGCATGTAATTTTAATAACGATACTGATGATGCGGGTCCATAAAACCCTGACCCATACATTGGACCAGAATTTTTATTTTCATTCCAATCAAACCCATGTAATAAATCGTTTGGAAGACTCTCATTTAGCATAACTGGTACTCTAGGTGTAATAAAAGGCGATCGTAATGAATATTTTGTATTCATTGATATTGTCGAGGCCGAAGTGGGTTCTAATTTTATTTGCGTAGGAATGGGGAATGAACTAGACTCATTTGCAGATTCCTGCTCACTATCCTCTTCATTGTCATTTTCGTTTTCATTTTCATTGTCATTTTCAATTTTATTGTTTCTCAAAGCTGTACTTGAATCTACAATACGGAATGTTTCGATACTTTGACCTGGGAAATTTCGTTGAAAGAGTTGTTGTAATAAATTAAGTTTATTCTCAACCGCAGTTAGATGTGCTCTTGTTAGAGGTGAACGTTTAACTTTAGGTGAGTATGTACATGTCCAATTATTCTTTCGGCATTTCGTACATCTTGGTTTTTCCTTCGAGCATTTAAGCTTTTTAATTCTACACAAATCGCATGCCTGTTCCATTATTATATTGTATTATATGTTTTTTTTAACTATATGTGCACGATTCTGATAATATTGTTACAATGTGATGTGACCTTAATTGATCTTGCTTTTTAGCTCTCCGTCTATCTCCTCTCTTTCTTAATATGTTTATATTTTTTTTTAGTCTACTAAGAATTAAAAATAAAAAAGTTATGCAATCAGTTTGGTAATTTTAGTTAATGAGTGTTCCTATTTTGGGTTGTTGTTTTTTGCAATGTTTGCTTGTCTTGTTTAGGATATTATTTTGTCTGTTGTTAATTGTTACTTATATCATCAACCTTTAACCTTTTTTAAATTTAAAAAGAAAGCTTAAGGGGACACACCTTGGAAAAAAAAAATGAAAACAATACTGATAAAAAAAATGAAAGGCAAAGAAAAAAAAATATTAACAATAATAAACAATAGTTGATTTGCAAGATATCTACCTGTACTCTTTATATATATATATATATATATATATATTATGTAATATACAATACGTAGTTTGTTGAAGATCCGGAGAAATGCAAATATATGGAGAATCAAATTATAATTACAAATTCCACTTATGGTAAAAAAGAAATGGCAAGTCTATAAGAGGGAATGTATGTTGTTGATGAAGCTATTAATATTCCATGATTATGTTAAAGAATAGAGAGGTTTCCTTGTTTCCCAAAAAAAATAAAAGAAAATGCATCGCCTAAATCTTCTTCTTCTTGTTATTTTTGCAAATATACGTAAATTCATATACAGTATGTCAACATAATGATTACTTAGATGTAACAAGATATTAAACAAAACTGATTCTCCCAAGAAACAACTGTAGAAATACAAAAGGTCTACTGAAAGAAATGCATTCAGTTTATAATATGGCAAGAAAGAAACAACAGGAAACTGACTGAAATCTCTCAAAGTTCCTTTTACAATTTGTCCACCTCAACCACAAGAAAACCCAGGTTTCTTCGAGCAATCGAATAATGTATGAGTATATATTTTATTTATTATAATGAAAGCTGCTACATTCCCACAACATTGTTAATGAATAGCTTCTTGTTCCTATTATTATGTGATTCTGTTATTCCCTCTCTCTTGCTGTCCTTCATGTCAGTGACATTAGAAAGTAAAATTGCATTTAACGTCTCCAATGTCAAATTTAGTACGCAGTCTTCTTTTAAAAATTGCGGAGATTAGTGGGGGATCAATGAGAGAGAGAGAGAAACGGTGTGTGGGAAAAGGAAATCGTCATGCATGTAGAGGCCCCGGGGTACAGTGCTCCGAGCCACTTCAAAATTATGGATGTCTTCCATGCGTTTCTGTGAATATACAAACATATATCATATACCAATTTGTTTGTTTTGGTCCCTTTTGCGCCCGCTATCCGGAAGAGAAGAAATGAAAGATTTAATTTTTCTTTGTTTTAGATAGAGAGGGTAACTGTCGCGCAATTAAATTTTGAATTTTTGTTTTGCACAAAGGTTATTATTATTATCCCTTCTATTCCATATTGACATCTTGTTTTGTATTGTCTTGACGTAACCCACTCTTTTCTTCTCAAGGGAAACTGGAATTTTCGAAGTGGTGGGGGTGGCAAAGTAAAGAAATGAAAGGACTTGAAGTTTAGCCGCTGAGGTCAAATTAACATATACACATTTTTCTTTTAAATGTGAAACCTTCAATATTAGAGTAAATTTGTAAAAATCATCATTTGTTATTGTGTTTTTCTTTTGAAGGTTCCTAATCAGACACAGTAGATGATATAAATATAAATATAAATATAACGGAAACTCAAAAAGGGAAAAGAGGCATAGTGTGTTGAACATGCAAGAAGAATGGTTCAATGGATCTATTATCAATGTACAAAATAATATAATTGAACATTTAAAAGACCTTAATAGGTTATTATCTAGAAAATCAGGTATTATTCAATCAACAGAACTTTCTAAAAATGATAAAATTGAAAGATTGGAAAATGAAATTAATCCTCAATTAGAAAATTTGAATGTATCTATTTCAGAACTGGATACAAAATTGGATAACATATACAATACGAATGGCAATATTTATGGTAGCAGTGATAATAATAATAATAATAATAATAATAATAATAATAATGCTAATGATTTTGGAAAAGATAAAGAGGCTACTCCCTGGTTGTTTAATGAAGATGATGATCAATTCGATGAATCACGGTTTTACGATATATCTCATGAAGGAATGGTTGATGACGAAGAATATCAACATCATATAGATAAAGTATTCACAACAAATGATCATAATATTATTGAGAGTGATCCCGATAATGTAATATCTGATAATGAATCAGTTCCAATAATAGAAGACCACGCAATATCTTCGTCACCTTCATTATCACGTACTGAATCATTATCTAATGAACATATTATTATCAGTAGTGATGATGACTTCGATATAATGGAAGTAAATGAACCAATGGATCAAGAAGAAGTTATAGATTTGGAACCAATACTTTCGGATGATGATTTGTTACCATCTGTTCTTTCATCTCAGATACAATCATCTACCAAGAACGTTATTGATATTGAAAAAGAAGAGGCTAAAGAACAAGAAATTTATTATAAATGGACAGATGAACTCTATTTCAAATTGAGTAAAATCTTTAAATTGGCTAATTTTAGAAATAATCAATTAAAGGCAATCAATTCCACTTTATCGGGGAAGGACGTATTTGTATTGATGCCTACAGGTGGTGGGAAATCATTATGTTATCAATTACCAGCAATTATTAAAAATGGGAAGACACATGGAACTACTATAGTTGTTTCACCGTTAGTCTCATTAATGCAAGATCAAGTCGATCATTTGCTTGCATTAGATATTAAAGCTACTAATTTAAACTCTAGACTTAATGCTGAACAGAAAAATTTTGTATTTCAATTGCTAGTTAATGGTGAGTTGGATTTATTGTATATCTCCCCCGAGATGATAAATGCATCAAAAAAATTTCAAACTGTTCTACAAAGTTTATTTCGAACTCATAATTTATCAAGAATAATTATAGATGAAGCTCATTGTGTTTCAAGTTGGGGTCATGATTTTAGACCAGATTATAAACAATTGAATTATTTTAAGGAGAATTTTTGTAATATACCAATTATGGCATTGACTGCTACTGCAAATACATTTGTTATTAACGACATTATCAAGAATTTGAAATTTAATCAAAACAACATGACATTATTAAGACAGAGTTTTAATAGAGATAATTTATTTTATCAAATTTTACCTAAAAATTCGAATACTAAAATTATGGTAGAAACAATCAAAAAATTTATATTAGAAAATTTTAAAAATCAAACAGGTATAATTTATTGTCATTCTAAAAAATCATGTGAAGAAGTATCAGAGATGTTATCATCTTTAGGAATTAAATCGGCAGCATATCATGCGGGCATGAGTGCAAACGAAAGAATCAGAGTACAAAAATCTTGGCAAAATAATATTGTTCAAGTGATATGTGCCACAGTGGCCTTTGGGATGGGTATTGACAAGCCTGATGTTAGATTTGTAATGCATTATACAATTCCAAGGTCTCTGGAGAGTTATTATCAGGAAACTGGTAGGGCAGGAAGAGATGGAAGGTATTCATATTGTATTACTTTTTACTCCTTTAAAGATGTTAGGAAATTACAAAAGATGATACAGATAGACAAATCTCTTAAAAAGGAAAATAAAACTGTTCATCTTAACAAATTACAACAAGTCATGACTTTTTGTGAAAATCAATTTGAATGTAGAAGAAATTTGATTTTAAATTATTTTGATGAAAAATTCGATTCTAACTTTTGTTTCCAAAATTGTGATAATTGTGTGAAAAAGGATTTAGATTTAACCGAGACTGATGCAAGTCAAATTAAAGAACAAGATATTACAGAAACATCTCTACAGATTGTAGATTTGGTAGATTCATTAGGTTCTGACAGGGTTACTGTAATAAGTTGTCAAGAAATATTTAAAGGGTCAAAGTCTGCAAAGATTGTACAGTCAGGATATACTCAATTAAGGGAACATGGTCTCGGGAAAGAATGGTCCAAGCAGGATCTGGAAAGAATATTTTTCCATTTAATTACTTTGAAAGTACTTCAAGAATATTCAGTTATGAATAAATGTGGTTATGGATCAAGTTATGTAAAATTAGGTCCTGAAGCTAGAAAGCTTAGAAATAGGAAGCTAACTATTACTATGAAGTTCACCATAACCGAAAAACGGAGTAAGACGTCCAAAAGTGATACAACAGTAGAGGAAGATCCTCAATTTATTAAAATATTAACCAATAGGAGAGCTCGAAGGATCGAATTCCCTACACGACCTTCAGAGAATCGACCAAAAAGGGTCCATAATGCAACGTATGTCACCACCTATAATAACAGTGAAGCTGTAACCTACGAACGTAATTTGGAAATTGTTCGTCAATTAAAAGAACAGCAATGTGCAACTGAAAAAATTACTAGATCGTCTGGAAACAAAGGATCTATTAAGGGTAGAAGAAAAACTAGACGATATAGAAGAGGCGGAAGATCTGGTTCCAAATCATATAGAGCAAGGAATTGAATTATATAGAAAATTTTATGTTTATATATCTGATTTATTGGTAATTAAAGATTTTTTTTTTATATTTAGAGACATTTAACAGTATGTCACTTTTTCGTTTTTGTTTACATTTAGTAAGAAAAATAGGGTTTATGTTCTTGTTACAAACAGATAAAAAAACAAAATCTTAACAAAAAAACAACAACCTCTTTTAATAAGATTACTATCTTTAAACAAAACTTTTATTTATCGAAGAAAAACTTTTTCTTTTATGATATATACAACATGTACAAATATACACACATATAAAATTTATCTGCTTAATGCACTCTTATATTCTTGAATGTCTTACCACTCACAGTCCCTAACCAATTGCCATCATCTGGCCTCCAGGCAATATTATTAACTTCTTCAGTTCCGCTGGAATAATAAAAATCTGGCATATTCACTTTTTTATTATCTCCCGACATATCGATATCTTGCTCTTGCGAATTCTTATTCAACATTGGCGTTTGTCCATCGGAATCAGATGCTGCAGTTGTTGGCGTACCTGTCTCCAAATACTTATTTAGATCCCAACACAACACCTGACAATCATCACCACAGGACATCAAGATATTTCTCTTTGTTGGATGCCATTTTATTTGATTAATGGTACCACTATGTCCTTCTAGAGTCAAGACGGGGGATTCTGGGTTTCTCATGTCTAAGATTATAATCGAATTTGAATCACAAACAAATGTGGCGAGAATATTTGGATCGGATGGTGAAGGTTCTAATCTCAATAATGCATGGTTTTGTTGTGTTGGATCATCCAAATCAGGATGCGCAACATTTGCAGTTGGTTCATAAATGATGGTGGAATGTGCTAATGATCTCAAATCAAATACACGTACACTACCATCTCCACCACAACTTGCGAATATCTGTGTAGATTTTGTAAGGAAACGTACATCGTAGACCTCACTATCGTGTGCTATAAGTTGTGTCTTAACAAAATTTGAACTATTTAAATCCCATACAATACATGTAGTATCAATGGAACAAGATATTATTAAGTTAGTTTCGATTGGGTTCCAGTCAAATGAGGTGATTGGAGGTAAACTCCCTAGTATTCTATTTGTTGAATCTGCTGATGTTATATCTAGAGAATGGCTATGTTGTTTATTGTATTTGCAAAGGGATAGGTTGATTTGTTCCTGTAGACTACCATCAGAATCATTTAGAGACCATATCCTTAGGGAATCTGAACATGTAGCCAATTGTCTTGGTCTTAAATTATTTGGTAACCATTGTACTTTACTTACTGGATACGTTGTTGCACATTCCGACACTTTATCCCAATTCAATTGGTCTGTGGATCTAATTATTTGTAATTTATTCCTAGAGTCCTCCTTATAAGAACCTAAACAAATTAAATCATCCATACTCCAATCCATTGCATATAATGGAGCTGTAGATTCCCATTCACATACTATATTTTTATTCGCAACCATGGGGCTATTACTATTATTATTAGATATCATATTATATGCTCTAGATTGATGCTGTTGTAATGTTGAAAAACCTGGGGGTGCCATAAAACTGTTACTATTTGAAGTATTATTAGAATGGCCAGGAGAAGTCATTGTCCTTGAGTAATCTAAAGGAGAATACATTGGTGATCGGTTGGTGTAGAAAGCCGTATTGTTATTATTCGCATTATTAGGTGTATTGTCATACGTATCATAAGTACCATTAAGATCGTCATTATTGTCATGTCCAGGAGTGTCATATTGAAGGTTATCCATAGGACTATATTCAAATGTATTTGGATAAGTGGTTGTTCTAGCAGTGGTTCCGCCGAATGATACTGAACTTCTCTTTGAAGAATGAAATGGATCCATCTAGAACAAAAATAATTGGCTATTATTAAAATAAACCTGATGTTACAATTGAAGGGTCAGGATATATTGATATATTGATATATATATATAAATATTATCCTTGATGAAAATATGGGTAACTATTGCAAAATGCAACTGCACTATAATAAATTTATGTCAGAACGAAGTTCGGTAAAACCTTTTTATATGCTGAAGGTTATGTGATAATAAAAATGAGTGAAGATAACTGAACTGTCCAATATATACCGTTTTAGTATCCTAACAAAATAAAAAGCTTTTCTCTCTCTTATTCCTATGAGTTGTCAGTTATTAATAATATAAATAAGTAAATAAATAAGCCAAGTAGTCTTATATTTTGATCCTTCAATAAATATTTTTTCTTCAATTTCCATCAGAGTTTAAACTTTCTTGGATTCCTTATTTGAAGAAAAAATACAACACAGAACAAAATAAAAGCAGAATAGAGCTGGAGGATTCTTATACTAATATGTCTATTAATGGTTAATCTTATTCATCCCTTACGCCTTCTTAAAGAAGGAAACGTAAAACAATAACAACCAATTCTATCATTGTCTTTTAGTTATCGATCTTGTTTCCCCCCTTCCTACCTCCTTGTATGGAGGGACGCCTGTGAAGCCCCACTCCAATCCCTTTCTAGCTGTTATTCTCCTACTTACCTGGACTTTTTCGCTCTCTCCGTGCTTGGGAGGGGGACTTCTCTCATCTCTGAGTTGCTTCGGTTTTCGTGTTGTTTGTCGCGGCTGTTTCTTCCCAGCTTTTGGCAGTTTCAAAAAAGGGAGAAGAACGAATCTTTCAGCGCGGAAGAAACAGAAAATTTGCGGAGAAGCGAGATTGTTTTGGTGGTTGGAGAGCATATATTATATTGATAGATAGATATAGAGCTGAGCGGTTAGGCTTCTTCTTTTGGAGAAAATTATGGTGGTGGAGAAGGATCAGCAATATTCTTCTAAGTTTGCCATCTTTAGGTTCCGTTTGGCTTTATATTTTCATGGCTACGATTATGGTTACGATCTTTTACACGTATAAACTTCTTTTGTTGCGTTGAGAGTATAGGTCATAATATATATTTCTCATTGGTTTTTTAATCAGTTTGGAAAGTTTATTTTTATTTTATTTTATTTTATTTTAAAAATTATTGAATAATTACTTTCTAGCAATTAAAGTTCGGTACTGGTAGTTGAACAAGAGATATCAACGTTCGAAGGCAGATATACATGGGGGGTGTTGCAACGGTGATATATTACTTTTTTTTTTGGCATTCGATCGGAATATATAACGTAACATTTGTTTTCATTGCTGCAAATAACGTAACTCGGAAAAATATGAATAAATATTGCAATGCAAGAGATACGAAACTCAAATAAAAAAGGATATGTATACATATAGAAGTTGGCAATGTGTATATTTTTTACTTCTTCTAATTGATCCATATGAGACGAGTATCATATATATCAATTAAAAGAATAACAATGACATTGGATCGAACCTATACAACCAAAAAGGAGGCACCTAAGTTTAAAAGAGCCAAAAAGAACGATGTTCAACAGATTGAATCGGCTGCAATGGATAAATTGACCAACGTAAAACTGTCACATGAACAACAAAAACTGAAAGACAAGATTATAGGATTTACTCGTAAACAATTGATTAGGTATAACGCTAAGAAAACAACTGAACATTCTCCAGGATTCTTTGCAATTCATGGTGATGCCGGTACTGGGAAATCTGTCGTTTTGAATTCTTTATTTAATGACTTTGAAAGATTATCCACTGAGAATGAAGATCACAACGATGTTTTCGTTGGTACAAAGAATTATTTGGTTGTCAATCATCCTGAAATGTTAAAGCTTTACATTAGAATTTGTAAACAATTCAAATATATTAAGAGAAGTTCATTAGAGAGACCGACATCTCTAATAAACAAATTATTAAAGGATAATACATTGGTAGACATAATTGTTGTGGATGAAGCACATCTGTTGGCGACATCAAAGGACCCCTTTAAGAAATTCTATGGGGATAATCATATGGTAGAACTTTTAGCATTGACAAAAGTTCTAATTGTGGTATATGACCCAAAACAATCTCTGAGAATGGGATGTTACTGGGATGGAAAATTAAAAAATGGTTCGGATATAAGTGTTATTGAGAATATAGTCCCAGAAGCTAGGAGGTATCACGAAAGATTAGAAAAACAGTTTAGAGTTGCTGCACCTCCAGATGTTTTGAATTGGATAAAGACAATCAGTGAAGACGCCAAGATTCCAGACTTTCCAAAAAGTATGAAAGAGGACTATGTTGAGACAAATGACAAAAACAACAATAAAGATTCTGTTAAATATGATTTTAAAATTTGGAATGATTGTGGTGAAATGTATGAAGCCTTAAAATTAAAAAATGAAGAATTCGGTCAATGTAGAGTATTATGTACATATGATTTCCCATATAGGTTAGATGGTAAGGATTATTTTGTTGAATGTGGGAAAAATTTTAGGGTAAGATGGGATCGTTATCAGCCACGAGCTGCATTGCCATGGAGTGAACGAGCTGATTCCATTGATGAAGTAGGAAGTGTCTACACCATCCAAGGTTTTGATTTAAATTATGCAGCTGTGATATTGGGAAGATCAATCGGATATGATTCAGTTAATGATTGTCTCAAAATAAAACCAGAATTATATGATGATCGTGCTGGATTTACAAAAAAAAAGAATATTTTAAATCCAGATACTGTAAAAGTACAAATTATTCTAAATAGTTTGAACGTTTTACTAACAAGAGGGGTCAAAGGTTTATATATTTATGCCTATGATCCTATATTGAGAAAACGGTTAAACAAGTCCATGCTCGAGGACGAAAGTATTTCATTTGATGAGACTTCGTAAGAATCACTTTTATTTTTTTTCTAAATGCAGATATAATTCTATAAATGTGTATATAAATACTTATATAATTAACAATTTGTCGTTATTATACGAACCTGATGTCTAATTGTGTATGATGCACCCACAAGTATAAACTTGATTCGCGTTACTAGCAATTCATGATAATCAAGATTGCAATTATTGTGTTTTCTTTATATCTCCTTTTGGCTTTACTTGAGCGGAGGATGCACTTCTTTTATTTGTAGCTTCCCAGGTAATACCTGCAAATACAATAAATATACCAAACCATTGCGTATAATTAACAGTCTTACCAAATATAGCAATACTCAACAACATTGATATCATCTTCCTTGTTACTGTGATCATAATCAGTTGCAAAGAACCAAAAGATTCAAGTGTATAGAAGATAAAACACTGACCAATAGCACCGCACACAGCATATACTACCAAATATGATAAAATATCGGGATCTGACTTTAGGAGACTGAGAGCTTGATTCATTTGTTTTCTATCAATAAGTGTCAGATAAAATATATTCCATAAGATAATAAATAAATTTAAGGAGAACATAAGATGTGGTCCAGTAATTTTCTTATTTGACTTTTGGTCTTTCTTTGTATCCTTCTTAGATCCTGCAGTCTTCAACATCTTATCTTGCGTTGCATTAGTCACACCATCCATGAATAAACTTGCCGCCAATAATATAAATCCATAATATGAACCGCTTGTCCTTTGACTAGATTTCTTCTTGTTTTGGGAACCTCCTATTGTAAATATTGTGACACCTAAACTAACCAAGATAGCTACAATTTTCTTTTGGTTTTCTATTGGTGTACGGTAAAGTAACAAATGAACCAATAAGACAGGGATCATCTTACATGATTTGGCCAACATGTAGGTCAAATAATCAACTTGTTTTAACGAGTACGTCGCCAAAGGTGTGGATGTACTTTGAGTAAACGAAATCATTAGGAGCTGTTTGTAATGGTCTCTAATCAAATCAAATACATGATAATCTACTTTCCTAAAGCTTAAGTAGATATAACCTATTGCCATCGCTACAGATGCCTGAGATATGGCAATAATATTTGGAAATTGAAATTGTTCATTGGAAACTGGCCATACTCTTGTAGTCAAAGGCTCTTGCACTAATGCCCACGTGAGAAAACTTGCGTATATACCAACTGCACATATCAGCAATTTATAATAATGTGAACTAGTCATTTTATGACTTAAACTCAATTAATATCAACCTTTAACTTTCGCACTCTGTCCTACCTAAGAAAGTTAGTTTACTTTTCTCAGATGACGTCCTTTCGATACCTTTATCAACCTAAAATCAATTTTGACAAGCCTAAATCTTTCAGAATCTCAATCCGATCTGATAACCTTTATAATTGTTGCGAAGTTAGATTGGTAGTCGATGGTTAACTCGAAATCTTTACTTGATTACCTGTCCAGTTCGTCCCAGATGACGTCCATTGCTACTTATTTGTACGGACAATTTAAAGAATCGTAAACCAAAAATTTTTCAGTTTTTGAAATTTATTTTATTTTGTTGTTGCCGGCTGTGGAAGTTTCAAAGATTTCGAAACTCAAAGCGAATGAGAAAGATTAAATCCAAGAAGATGAATGCAAAGGGAAGGGTAGTGAGATTTTGGAATTGAAATGGGCAAAATATGTGCATTTTTTAGTATAAGTTGTATAAAAAATTGAACTCGTTTAAAATCTTATATAGAATTTGAGAATAAATACAGCAAACCAAGCCAATTATCTGCAACTATTTGTGTCAAATATGGTTGTCTATTCACCAATTGCTGCTACGTATGGTTCTCGTATTGAACAATTTGTTGAGACAGAGTCTGATTTCAGTAAATATCACGATAAATTAAACGTGAAATTGAGACATCTAAGACATCGTTGTAAGATAGTTACTAAGGATACCAGAAAATATAGCGCCAAAGAAAAGTACTCCAAGATCACATCTGATGATTATGACAAGAAGAACAAATTATTCGGTGCTTTGGTCTTAATGCATTCCGAAAGAGATCTTTCCTTTGCAGAGGCCATCAAACTCAGAATCCGTCAAAGAGGGAAACCAAAAGGTGGTGAACAGAAATTGCTAGAAACCAGATTGAAGAAGGCCTACAAGACATCTCAAAATCTCCTTAAGATAACACAAAACGAAGGTCAATGGATCACTCGTGCGCAATATCTTGCCTACGCCAAAATTGTCCATGCTGAATATTTGATATTTGGGAAAAAAGTTAAGACTAAGAACAATAAATTGATAACTAAGGAACTAGCTCTAGCTTTAGCTGCATGTGCATTTTTAAAAGACAAACAAATATTACCAACTGACATTATCGATTATTTAAACACCAGATATGAATATACTTTGACCCAATATGGTGAGGGTATTACATCCGCTGTTGATGTTCATAATTTTGTTAGCAAGATTGTAGAGGCAGAAAGAGATACTAATGACGAATTGGCTAGTTTATTGTTCAAAAATGGTTACATAACAAAGCTTGAAGATGTCGAAATGGAAAAGGGACCTGTTAACAATAAGATCGAATGGAGAGCTTTTAACTGTAAAATTAAAGATAACCAAATTGCTCAATTAATTAATGATGTTTCAGTTGTTCAAATCAAAGACATTGCTGATTATAGTTCCAAACTGTCTAAATGGGAGGCCATTCTAAGTAAACAACATGACCGGATGGCACGTCAAGTTGGTGATGAAATGGATGTCGAAGGTGATGAAAATATAGATAATGAGGAAAACGAAGAGATTTTACTAGCTTACATTAAGTTCCAAACAATTTTTACTTCTATTTCTCGTGATGCTTCGTTATTTAATAAGTTATGGAAACAATGGGAAAAATTAGGTTCTTCTATGTCATCTAAATTAACAAAATACAAGGAAATCGAACGTATTGTCAAAAATTTGAAGAGTTATTTAAAAGAGGTTACTGAACTACCTGGTATATACTCTGATGATGAACTGATTTTTCAATTAGAACTATCTATGGACTATTTCCAACTGTATTTAAATGCTGGTTGCTTAGCATCTTTATACCAATCGAAGGGTAAATATAGAGAATCACTTGCTATTTATGTACACTCATACCAAACTTTACAAGGAAAATTACAAGTTCAAAAAAACACTCCGTTGATAAATTTGCCTGAGGAATTGCTAACTGAACAAGCATTAGCTAAATTAGATGACATGATTAAGACTGGGTGGAAGAGTGTTATTGCTTTGGCTGAATATGAAAAAGAACTGAATACTTCGTATATTGTTCAAAAATATCAACCTACTGTTATAGAGAAGATTGATTCAATATCTGTGAAACCAAGTGATGTTCATCTAAACAATTTATTCCCTCTAAGACCTATTGTCAAACCTGTTGGAGCTAAGCCAACTCTATTTGATTTAGCATTTAATTACATCGAATACGAAGAGGATGTTAATGCAAAGACCAAATATAATGAGACTGTAGAAAAGAAGAACCTTGATGGTGAACAAAATACTCCAGATGATCAACCTGCCAAGAAGCGTGGTTTCCTAGGTCTGTTTGGCCGTTAATATTTCTCGGCTTCTCATCATTTTTATGACTCAAAATATGATATGTAATTTAAAATAAATAGTTCAATAAAGAGAAAACAAGAGTCTTACTAACTCATTCATTTCATAATAGCTCTTAATTAGTGTTTAACTCTACATTACCAAGAAGACTTCTGTCAGTGCTTCGTTTCTTCAAAAGTGTGATGTAGGACCTATAAAGATATATAAGTTAAATCATAATAAAAATTGTCTATGTTTTGGATATTATATATTAATATATATGAAACTGACGGATCAATCACCCTCAGAGAGTTATTTTAAGAAAGGAATGTGTCAACTACCAATTTCAATAGTTTCGAAGTATCCACAGTTACTTTGGAATTCAAAATATTCCAGTTCTTCACCTTTTCACCTGCTTGACTCTTAATTAAGGCAACAAATGTAAACGAATCCACGACTTCACTGTGCTTATTTTCTGTTGATTTTCTCTTATCAATCATTTGAATTCCATATCTGGCACCGTCTGAGGTTGACATCTTAAACAAAATATCAGGAAATTTTGGACCACTTGAACCAAATACCTTAATTGTTTGTTCACCTAATTTTTCACTGTCAATTGATGTGACTACACCTCTCTCATACAATTGTCTCGTTGTCCACTTAAATTTCAAACCGCTCAATTCTGTACCACTTTTATGTTGAAGATTCTTGTAAGCGTTCTTCAAATTTCCAAAAGTTCCTTTAGTGGCAGGTAAATAATTGTGTGATTTTTGAGAGCTTCGAATAACATTTTGAACTGCTTGTTTTAAGCCGTTTAGTTTTTGATTATCATCCTGATTCATTTGAGAGAGCTGCTTTAATGTAATACGTGTAGTACCTAACTCTTGCGTAACATAATCAATCGCGTAGTTTGGATTTTTAATAGTATTGGCAATATCATTTAACAAATTCTGGAGTTTGTTATCTGTACTACTCATTACAGCTGCACTTTCAAGATCATGGATTTTCTTTAGCGTAAAATTTTTCAACTTAAAATAGGTACATGGATCCAAATTTTTAATTAATGGATCTCTTTGGATAATTCTATTTTGATCTAGAAACTTCTTAAACAATGGCTCATCTTTTGGAAGAACATTGCTAACAACAAGATCATACAAATTTGTATCCACCTCTTCAATTTGTGTCATATAAATTATTGCTCGTTTCACTTGATCGTACAATTTCCTCATTTGGTCATCAGAAACTAAGAACCTATAGACCGATGCATTTAATTGGAGATAAATACGCCCAGATTTAGGGAAGGACTTCCAATTTGAGTCTACTTTTAAAATATCCTGGATTATGTCTTTATCTGGAAATGAGTTGCTATGTTCAATAAATTTCTCATATATTTCCTTTGCTTTTTCTGCCAGGATTTCAAGACGAGGAGGTTTTGAAACCATGTCTTTATAGATTAATCTGTCCCCTTGTTGTTCATATTCGGGTTCAAGCATTACATTGTACATAATATTCTTAATGTGTGGTTTTATTTCTTCTGCATATTGATTCAGTGGATCAAGATACCCCTCAAATTTTCTCATTTCGAAAACAGTTCGAACTGCACCTAAAACTGTTTCAACCTTTGCTTTTGTTTGTGTTTCACTGTGATGAGTAAAACCATAATGCTGCAAATTTTCAAGGTATTCACCAATGAAACAGTCAATCAATACCTTTGATACAGATCTTATAGAGTCTACCTCATCCGCATTTTTATCAGCTGCGAAACCAAATATTTTAGTACATAGGAACCTTACTTCAACAGGAATATTCTCAAACTGTCTAGTATAAATATCAGCAACCAGTTCAACAGAGTGCCAGATATTTTTTAGATTGCTAATAAATGCATTTTTCACACCAGGGTCATCTATTGGGGATATACCATTTGGAACTTGACAATGATGCAACTTCTCATAAAGATGATAAGGATTTCTTTCGAAATCTGTTCTAGGGTTATCGACAAATTCTATCAAAGGCATAATTAGAGATACTGTTTCACTATATTCTCTTTGTAGGAATAATCTCAATTGCTTTTCCCAACCCTGATCATAGCTAATTAGGAAATCAGAAATAGTTTTATAGTTTGAAATGGAGAATTGAAGAACTTCAGAAAGTAGTCTAATATAATATGTCTTTTCTCTATCTCCCATCTTCTTATTAAGTGTAGTGAAAGTCAGGTAAACATTATTTTCAACAAATTCTGGATTTTGCTTATACATTATTTTCCAATAAGATGGATTCACCTGTAACAGATATAATAAATCCTCAAAGTTAGAATATTTGGAACTGGCAACATTTAAATCACTTAGAAAATCTGTCTTGGGCAGTGATCCATTCAAGCCATAACTTTCAAGAATTTCGAACATCTCAAGTTGTTCCCTTAACAATCCTTGGGTATTATGTTTCCTCAGATTTTCAGCGTCTAGGGATGCTTGACATGTTTCCAGAGAATTCTGGACCCCTTCAATAGTACCACAACCATTTAATAAATATGTGAATTTCTTAACTGCCCATAATGATGGGTTAGGGGAATCCATTAATTCTTGGTATGCCATACTCTGTAAGTGCTTTCTAACAGAACTTTGAATTTTGATGATGGACTTTTCATTTTTAATAAAGATAGTCTCCCTATTACTTTGCTTTGAACGAACTTGTGCACCTTTACAAAAGGCCTGAAATTCATTAATTTTATTGTCTTCAATAATGCTATCGACTAAATCCAATGTATATCTGACAAGTATACCACGGACAACACCTTGAATTTTAGAAATTTCTGAACCTTCACTCATCTCCTTAGAATGTATTAAATGCAATGATTTACGGACATGGTTTCCCATCATGACAGCTGAAAGCTGATTGATACTCCCCTCATTTAAAAATAGAGTTTTGATTAATTTCCCTAATTGTTGACGTTTAGTTGAGGCCTTTAAAATACTTTGCAGTTTATGCACATCTAAAACATCTATTTTTTTTTTTGTAATCTTTATATTACGCCTAGTTGATTTACCTCTCATGAATGCTTGGAGTTTAACTAAACTTTTGAGCCTGTGATAATTGTTAAATTTTGACCCAAAGAGTTCATTTCTTACCTGTAGTCCCCGAAGTTGAGATTGAAAGAGTATCAGATGATTTCCTATAATGGATATATCTTGCAATTGCGTTTTCGTTTTAATCCTGATTTGGAAGCTTTTGACCATAACTTGCAGTTTTGTGATCATATACTCATTTCTCATACATTTTATCCTTAGTTTGTCATATGTATACCTCATCTTGTTACCTTTTATAATGGATTGTAGAGTCAAAATACAATCTTCAACTTCTGGTTTTAGGTCTTTCCTACATGAAATGTTAAATGCACGCCTTAGAATTGCACCTTTTGCATGAACTTGGAAGGACAAAATATTACTTTCAAACAATTTCAATAATCTGTCTTGCATAAACAAATCAAATCTCATATTCACAGCTCTACAGTGATTTTGAATCTGTATAACTTGGTCTAAAAATTCATGTTCTGTCATTTTTTGCTTTCTCTTTGGAGAGTATTGTGGATAGTTGGAGCCATAATTGTCATAATACTGCAACTCAGTAGCCCTGTTTTGACTTCTCCTAAGATAAAAATCAGAATCATATGTCAAATAATTGGAAATGGTTGGAGAATAATACGAAAGACTTGTGTTTTTCAAGGGACTATATTGCAATCGAGGTGTATTCAAATCAGTAGATTTGAATGTTGGAGAAAGATATTTGTTATTTGAGTTATGCTCTGCCATAGGTAATTTTGAACTTTCTGGTTGTCGTAAATTCTGTATTTTAGTTACTTCTTTAATATCTTCTCTAGTACTATCCACTGGTGTTTTTAATTGCGGTGATATTCTACTCTTCGTAGGTGTAACAGGTGGAGATAAAGTGCTATTGTTTTGCAAATGATCAAATTTTGAAAAGTCTTGTATTAAACCTGGACTAGACAAGTTATTTGATTTGTCTTTTGACGGAGAAATCTGGGTCGAAGCCAATGATTTAAAGTCCCTGATTCTTGGCCATTCTCTTTGACATTTTCTTAGTTCTTCCTTTGAAAAATGTATTTTACCAGATAAATTTTCAATATCTGATGTCTTACCGGGCCACTTCCTATTTATCATCGTTATCAAAATATGTATGGTCTCAATAACTTGTGGCATATCTTTTTTATTATAGAGATCTTGCAATTCAAATCTGAAGGAGTCTGGAACGCCAACATGATCGACTAACGATAAAAAAGTATTAATATTTTGTGTATGTTTGAATTGTAGTTTCATACCAGCTGGAAAAATAGATGGGGCTAATTGGGGATTTATAACCTGTGTTACTTGTGCCAAATAAACACCATTTCTTAAGGAATCGCCAGAACAAAGTTCAATCTCTGATGGAAGTGTTTCACCGATTAAATTTTCTATCCATCTTTTCTCTTCAGCTACTCTACAAAGAAATTCATAATACTTGATTTCAGTTCTAGAATAGGCTGTTAAATCTACTGCTTCTAGGGTTGAAATAGTCTTTCTGGATGTTTGGTCTGGAGAATGGATTATAGCAGATTCATGCAGGTTCTTTAAAACTGGACTTCTGCTCAATGATTTTGAATTTTCCTTATCATCGTAAGAACTAAATTGTAAAGGAGATGCAAAGTTCGATGATTTTGTCTTCATTGGCGTCACTGGTGGACTATATGCTAAATTCATCTTCGATGGAGATAATGGTAATAATGTTTTTTTATTAGGAATAGGTGATTCATTGTTTACATTTTGAACATATCGATCAATAAAGGGACTTAACTTTATCGAAACTGGTGATGTACGTAATGAGTCCATATTTGGTTAAATTGTTGAACACTATCACAAAGTTACAGTATTTTAGGGAACGAGATGTTTAGGAGTTAGATACCTTTTGAATTTTGGTATATATAAGTATGTCTTTCAGTATCTAAAACATTATATAAGTTCTGAATTAAACAAACAAAATAATTAATTAGAAAAATAGGAACACACAGTCAAAACTTATTGTAGAATTGGTAACTATTGCAATTAATATTTCCGAAGAAGTTAAGCAAGAATATACATTTTCTTTGTTTCTTGTTCGCTAGTGAACAGATTCGGTTTGTCTCATCTTCCCTGAAATGTTTGTTGTTGACAAATTTCCTAATCTGGAAGGATGACAACAAACAGGGAGAAATTATTCAATAACAAAATCACCAACAACGAAATATATATATATATATATATTAGACAATCTATACATCAATAATACCAATGCAATCGATGGCGATAAGATATTCATAATAACTAATAGTGTTCTTTTAAAAATATTTTTACATAATGATAAATACATAGATATTATTAATTAACGTACATAATGTTGCTTTAAATTTTGAATATTACCCAAGTAAGTATCGAATTCATCAAATTTATAATCATTTGTACTTTCAGACTGTTCATTATTTCCCACTTGCTTGGATTTCGTTACATTATTAAAATTTTCAATGGTTAAATGTGTTTCTGAAGATTGGTGGAATATACATTCTTTACAATTTTCAATCACGACTGTTTGTTTCGATGATAGATAATCATCACAAAGGATCAACATTTTACACTTGTAAAGGTTGTGCAATCTTAGTTGAACCTTGTCATCCTTTGGCATGTGTAAAACCAAGACACAATTAGAAGCATCAGATATGAATATACTACCATTTTTAAATGGTAATGATTGTAATGATATCACAGAATTTTCAATATATTGAATTGTTAGGGACCCTGCCTTTGGTTTATCATTATAATCTGTACTTGATAAAGTACATCTTTCAAGACTCTTATACACTTTGTTTGAATCTAATAGGACAAAATCCAGATCCATAAAGGTAGCTTTACCATCAATGATTGGATGTTCAAAACCATTATCCTTTCCAGAACCACCTCTGGAACTTAATCTCGAGATAGGTGTTTTGGCAAATTGAAATACCTTATCCTTTGTACCAGACAATTTCAATTTATCATCAACATCTTTTACCAATTTATCAATATGTTTATTATGAAGTTCAACTTCGTATGGTGATAAATCTGGAGCATGTTTATGTAAGTCTTCTCTTAGACCAGCCACTTTTGTCCTTAGCACAGAAATATTTGTACCGTCTTCTAAATCTTGCTGTAACTTCTTTCTACGAGTAGTTAAGTCATCACCGAATTTAGAGAAATGTTCACCAATAGTAGCTGTTTCACCATCTGCTGAATGATTACTACGAATGGAACTTATCTTTGTCAAAGGTTGTTTAGCTACATTAGCTGCTTTAATACCTACTTCTTTCAATTTCAATGTAGAGTCGATATCTTGTAAGATACTGTCGATGTGACCATTATGTATCTTCCAATCACGATCAGAAAAATTTGTGGACACTTTATGCATGTCATCCTTTAACCCCCTTACTTTATCCTTTAACTTCAAAAGATCGATTTCGTCGAACCCATTTGATAATTCTACATTAGAAACATACAAAATGATATATATTGTAAGATATACTGTTAGTTAATTATTCAACCAAAAAGAAGGAATAAAATTGCATTTCGTTAAAAATGGAGACACCACCCTTATAATATACATACTTTCTTTATTGGCATCGAAACGTTCCGATATATGCTCTTTCATGTTACCCATTTTATATTATTTGCTTATATAATTGTTGTAATACACTAATCATCACTTATTAATAGGAAACAAACAACAGAATATCGTTAAATAAAACACAGCAACAAACAGTTAAAGTAAACCTTGTCCCAGGCCCCTTTATATATATGTAAGTAGTTGTTATTATATAACCAGGCCCGTATATCGGTTTATGTCAATTACGCTGAAGTAATTGGTCCCCTTCTTACATGCTTACCCACGTTAAACCTTAAGATCTCCTTAAATTCTTGAAGGATTGTCCCACGCGGCCCCCACGGAGACAGACTATGGCTTGCGGCTGTCTCCTCGAGGGAGTTAGCAGGCAAAACAAGTAAAGAAGGTTTCTGTTAGGTGTGCCCTGCCCATGTAAAAGAACAAGGGTATTAAAACAGAGGTGAACGTATTACTCTCTCTTGCAAACATGTTATTTAAGCGGCATTAATTAAAAACAACAAATATATTGCACTCTCAAGATGTGGTTAGAATAGCTGAAGGTTAGAAATTTAATATAATATATTACTGGTACCTTGCCGTCCAAGATGATATCACGTTTAACGAGAAATGATGAATTTTTTGGCAGAGAAAAATTGAAAATTGTCTTTCTTTTCAATTAGAGCTTGGAAGGAAGAGGGCATCGCAAAAATCAATGATAGATGGCATAGTGAAATGACATTGCAGTTAAAAGTAAAACGTTTTAATAAAGAATTGACTTCATATGTGATATGATTATATTTTTGATCAAAAGTCGAATACTAAGAAATCAAATATAAAAATACAATCGTTTTTTATTAAAAAAGAGGATATATCTCTATACTAAAATGACATTGCATAAGGAACCACTAGACCAAGAAGATCAAGATGCTATCATCCAAGATGCTAGAGCCGGCGACGTCGACTCTCTGAAGGAGATCTTCACAACATTGATTGACCCATCCATGCTAGTAACCTGTAAGGACTCTGTCTCCCAATCATCAGCATTACATATGGCTGCTGCCAATGGCCATTTAGATACTGTGAAATATATCCTTTCGTTAGTACCTGAATCCGAACAGAAAGAGTTTATCAATTTACAAAATGAAACAGGGAACACAGCATTACATTGGGCTTCCTTAAATGGGAAACTTGATGTTGTTACGTATCTATGTGATGACTTTGAAACTGATCCATTTATTAGAAACAAATTCGGTCATGATGCTATCTTTGAGGCAGAAAACAATGGAAAGGAGGAGATCGAAACATACTTCTTAAAGAAATATGATGTCGAACCAGAAAGTGACGACGACAGTGATGACGAAGGAAACAATACATCTGATAATGTCCCAGCTACCACAGATAATGTTGAAATTACAGCAGGTACAGAGATTGAAAACGTTACTGAAGAAGCTACAAAGATCTTAAATGAACAGGCCGCTAAATTAAGTATCGAAGAAAATTGAACAAGGTAAAACTTTGTTTACAAGACTTCTCCCACATGCATATAACATCAACACTCCTAAAATCCATTCATACAGCATCTATATACATATTCAGACATATAGATTGTACAACATATATAGTAATCCTTTTTACTTTCTTATTCTATCCAAGATAATCGTTATGTGCAGCCATCCTGAGTTAGGGCTTAAAATGTAATCGAATACCAAAATGTGTAGACATTCTTATTTTTGGACCGCCTTTTTGATGACGCCCTATATTTAGATAGTGCACGCTTTCAAATATCTTTTCACGAAAATGAGGAAATGCTCTTCCTGGACCTATTGGTCTTTTGTGACGTTAACCGAACCCTGGGGCACCACGGTAAAAGGATAATGCTCTTACTGTCAAGAACAAAAAAAATAAATAACGAACTATATAAAATATATTATGGCTACCAGCTAGTCAAGCTATTATGTAGAATTACTTCAAAATTCATTTTTACAAGGCAAAAAAGTAATCCAAAACTATGAAAGTTGCCCTACTTTAACATCTTGCTGGTTGGAATAACTGCTCTCATACTACCAAAAAAATGTGAAAAATGGAAACTACCCTAAAAGAACGTCTACAAATCTCGGGATTCGACTAAATTTTACACCCTAACTCAGGATGACTGCACATCACGATGGACGACGCTGAAAATTTTTACCCATTTCTTAATCGGATAGAGAGACAGAGATAGAGACCATCCAACAAAAGAATGAGTTGTAGAGGAAAGTGAACCCAAAAAAAAAAATTTCACACGAATTGTCCCTCTCATGGGAAAAGTGAAAAATTATACAGAGAACGCCAATGATGCTTTGGAAATCACAATTATAGTTTGATATTGCAAAGGTAATAAAGTTGCACGCTGAGCTATTACATCTATTTCTGTATATATAAATATATCTGCTTACTTAGATAGTGCTTGTTTAAAGTTTTTTTTCCAATTTATATATATTGTTAGATTAAAGAGATCAACTGCATATATATCCTCCACCAAAGATGTCATCCGATTTAGCAAATGACCTAGGTTTTGACCCAACTTTAAAGAAGAAGAAGAAATCCAAGAAGGTTGCTCCAGACTTTGATGCTGCCTCCGCTACTGACTCCACTGAGACTACCAATAGTGACGATTTGTTCTCTGGTATGAAAAAGAAGAAGAAGAAGTCCAAGTCTACATCCAAGGACACCGAAACAGCTGAAGGTGATGTCGACGAAGTTTCTGAAGCACTAGGGGAACTTTCTTTAAAGAAAAAGAAAAAGAAGAGTAAGGAACCAGTCAGTGCTGATGACTTCGAAAAAGAACTAGCTAAAGCTGGTATTTCTACCGATGGTGTTGAAGGTTCACCGGCTCCTGAATCTAGCGCACAACAAGAGGCTGGTCTCCCATACTCTGATTTATTATCTAGATTTTTCAACATATTAAGAGCTAACAACCCAGAACTTGCTGGTGATAGATCTGGTCCAAAGTTCAGAATTCCACCACCTGTATGTTTACGTGATGGTAAGAAGACCATTTTCTCCAATATCCAAGATATTTCTGAAAAATTACAAAGATCTCCTGATCATTTGATTCAATATCTATTCGCCGAATTAGGTACTTCTGGTTCTATCGATGGTCAAAAGAGATTAGTCATCAAGGGTAAATTTTTATCTAAGCAAATGGAAAACGTTCTAAGAAGATATATCCTAGAATACGTTACCTGTAAGACTTGTAAGAGTATTAACACTGAACTAAAGAAAGAACAATCTAACAGATTGTATTTCTTGGTCTGTAAGAGTTGTGGTTCCACCAGATCTGTTTCTTCCATTAAGACTGGTTTCCAAGCTACCGTCGGGAAAAGAAGGAGGATGTAATGAAACAAACAACAAAAATATCATTCAAAAAGGAATATCATCATTTTTTGCAATTCATATGTACATTGTAATGCTACGAAAAGTATACTGTAAGTAGAAATTTAGTACCGTTTTAATATTTAAATCAAAAAATTTTAAAAAACATATCTATATATTTACTAATTTCATTAATTAAAATATACGAGGAATTCAATATACGTCCCTTAATAGGACAAATAATGTTAATATACGAATAGTTATGTATTTACCTGTAAGATTGCTAACTGTTCTAATAATTCCTTTGCAGAATATCTTAGTGCCGGGTCAACCGTAATACATTTACTAACAATATCAAGTAAACCTTGTGTATACCTACTTTGTTGTGGGAATGAAAACGACCCTGTCTGAATCGCTGCACGTTTTGGTGTACCATTCAATTGTTCTTCTCTTTCGAATGGTGATATACCAAACATCAAGTTATATAAAGTGCAGCCTAAAGACCAAACGTCTACTTTTGTGTCAATTGTACTATTCATTTTGGGATTCATCAATTCAGGTGCTGCATATTCTAATTGACAATTCCTCGATACCCATTCTTTAAATGTCTCTAACTGAGTTTCTGTGCTAAATGTAATGGCCGATTTAGAACATGAACTCAAATCACCAATAACTGGTGTATGATCATTTGAAATGAGAATGTTAGATGGTTTAAGGTTTTTGTGAGAATATGAAATTCCATGATTAGGATGTGATTGGATAGTAGATGCATCTAAAGGCGTATCTGCCAAAAGGGCATCAGTATCGTCGGTTGTATTAAATGCTGTAGACGAATTAAAATTGCTTTCGATATCCTCATATGGTCTTTTCTTGGGATCGTGAAGGCACATCAACCCTGTGCATATATCAATAGTCAAGCGAATACATTGCTGTTCTGAAATATAGGTACCATCCAATAAGTTCTTATTAATAGTTTCTTGAATTGAACCATATTTAAAATAGGGGAGTAAAATGTAAACCGTCTTAGAGCCATCATTTTCCTGTATGATTTGTGAGTCTAAACATGAAACTATATAAGGATTTTGGAATGTTTTGTAACAATCAATTTCCTGAAGTGCATTGGATACACTTTCTATATCTCCAAAAGGACATGTAATTTTTTTAAGGGCAAAATAATTTCGATTCCTATAAAGTGTCTCATCGAGGGATTTCAATAGATAGACGAATGTCAGATCACCTTCAGCCAACAATCTTATTATCTTAAATCTGTTGCCATTGACTTTTATAAATAAATCGTTTGTTCCGCCATAATCACAACAATATAAACCAAAATAATATTTGAGTGAATCTAGGATGTTCATAATTCAATGAGATGAGGTTGAATAAAATACTTCTGTGGTTAATCCTTTTCAATATCGATGGATACGAGAGATTTTATAATTCTTTTCAAGTAGTAAATATACTTAGTTTTACAACCTGTATTATAGTTAAAATGAGTCTTAACCTAAAGTTTGATGTGTAAAATGTTATAATTCTAACAAAGGTTAATTGTCATAGTTATAGCGGATTCATCAAGTTTCCTTATGTTTGGCACCTTAAATAATTTTGGGCACGTGATAAGTAATTTTCTTTTGCCCCTTCACAGCTAAGTTTCGAACAAGCCAACGAAAAAAAAAAAATAAGAATATTAAAATGTAGAGGGAAGAGTATCAAAACTTTTGAAATAAAATATTTCAATAAAATATCATGAAGTATTTGCTGAACTAATATTATTATTGTAATTTCAAACCACTTTAAAGATTTGTTAGTATTTAGCGAAGAATAGTCGTGTTAAAGAAAAAGAAGATTATATTATAATTCAATAAATCAAATAAGAAAAATGTCTATTCAAACTACCGATGCCTCTGAAACTTCTGATTCCTTGAAGTCATTATCACTAATTGCTTCCCATTCGCATATCACTGGGTTAGGTTTGGATGATAATCTTCAACCACGTGAAACCTCTGAAGGTATGGTTGGTCAAATCAAAGCCCGTAGAGCCGCAGGTATTATCCTAAAGATGGTTCAAAATGGTACCATTGCTGGTAGAGCTGTCCTAGTGGCCGGACCTCCTTCCACCGGTAAGACTGCTTTAGCAATGGGTCTTTCGCAATCCTTAGGTAAAGATGTTCCATTTACTGCCATTGCAGGTTCTGAAATATTTTCACTTGAATTAAGTAAGACAGAAGCCTTAACTCAAGCCTTTAGAAAATCTATTGGTATTAAGATTAAAGAAGAAACTGAATTGATTGAAGGTGAAGTTGTTGAGATTCAAATTGATAGATCTATCACAGGTGGTCATAAACAAGGTAAATTGACCATTAAGACCACTGATATGGAGACCATTTACGAATTAGGTAACAAGATGATTGATGGCCTAACGAAGGAGAAAGTTCTTGCTGGTGATGTCATTTCCATTGATAAGGCAAGTGGTAAGATTACCAAACTTGGTAGATCATTTGCCAGATCTAGAGACTACGATGCCATGGGTGCCGATACCAGATTTGTTCAATGTCCAGAAGGTGAATTACAAAAGAGGAAAACTGTTGTCCATACTGTGTCATTACATGAAATTGATGTGATTAACTCCAGAACGCAAGGTTTCTTGGCTTTATTTACTGGTGATACTGGTGAAATTAGATCTGAAGTCAGAGAACAAATAAATACTAAAGTTGCCGAATGGAAGGAAGAAGGTAAAGCAGAGATTGTTCCAGGTGTATTATTTATCGATGAAGTACACATGTTAGATATTGAATGTTTCTCCTTTATCAACAGAGCCTTAGAGGATGAATTTGCTCCTATTGTTATGATGGCCACTAACAGAGGTATCTCTAGAACCAGAGGTACCAATTATAAATCCCCACATGGTCTTCCATTAGATCTCTTGGATAGATCCATTATCATTACAACTTCTGGTTATAACGAACAAGAGATCAAGACGATCCTGTCAATAAGGGCCCAAGAAGAAGAAGTCGAGCTATCGTCGGATGCATTGGACTTATTAACCAAGACCGGTACTGAGACCAGTCTTCGTTATAGTGCCAATTTAATATCTGTATCGCAACAAATTGCATTAAAGAGAAAGAGTAATGTAGTTGATCCTGTTGATGTGAAACGTGCTTATTTGTTGTTCTTAGATAGTGCTAGATCTGTGAAATATGTCCAAGAGAATATTGATCAATATATTGATGATGAAGGTAAAGTAGAAATTACTTCAAAACCTGTGGATGATAGCGCCATGGATACCACTGAATGAGTATATAAAAGAAATATAGTAAGATATACATAATTGTAAAATAATAACAGTAATAATAAGAACACAAATCTGTCTTTGATATAATTGTATGTTGTTGTTTATTATGATATGTAAAGATGTATATATTTTAAAAGGAATAAAAAAAGAGAAGAGTTTGAAACATAATAAAACTTATTCAGAACCTCTAGTGTTCAAAATTAATGCAATAATCATACCGTACAATCCCAAAACTTCAGAGAAAATCAGAATTAACACGATCCCTACAAATAATCTAGGTTGATGCATGAATTTTCTAACACCTACATCACCTACGATACCAATAGCATAGCCACTTGATAAACAAGCAAATCCGACTGACAAACCACAACTTAAATGCATGAATCCATTGAATAAAGTATAATCTTCTGTGGGAGAGATATTACCTGCAATCAATACGGCTACTACTAACCCATAAATGGCCAGGATACCACTCATGACGACTGGAATCAAAGATTTCATAATCAATTCTGGTTTAAAAGTACCAATACCTGAAATACCGATACCAGACTTTGCAGTACCGATGGCAGCACCTACACATGAAAGGATCATAGCAGCTGCACAACCTGCAAATCCAAAGAATGGAGCATAGAATGGAGCATATGGATTAGATATAATTTCACTACTCATGATTTGTATATAGTATGGAGCCAATTTGAAATTAAAATGAAATAATTAAAAAAAAAAGGTAGTTTGTTTTGAAATATTAATATTATAATGGTAGTTTGTGTTATTACTATATTAAAATATAATGTATTATTTCATACATAAAACACTTTTGTATATATATATATATATATTTTAATATATATTGATCAATAAGCAAATTTTATATGAATATAATCTCTTTTTTTGTTAATAATTAAATGTTGCAAAATTAAAATTAAATATATGAATGATTATTACCTTGTTGCAGAGATGGCTGCTAATTTAGTTTAGCTTCAAAAATCAAAAATCAAAAAAAAAAGAGACCAAATTTTTCTTAACAGAAAATGAAAATTATATAATATTAGCAACACATAGTGAAAATTAAAGAGCGAAAGTTGGTATAGCAAAGAAATCAAAAAAAACGCGCATTAAAGCATTATAAGTCTAAGTGACTAAAAACAAACTAAACAAATAACAGTTAATAAATGACATAAAATTACAAGTTATATAACAAATAAGGGTAAGCAATTAAGGAATATCTCTATATACGTATTACAAATAAATCGAGTAGGATAGTTCGAGAAGAAAAAAAGGAAGAAGAAGAAGAAGAAGAAGAAAATGTCTAGTTATAGTAAGAAAGTGGATGTTAGTGTAGAACAAATCCGTGCAATATATGGTCAATTATTAGAATCTTTACAAGAGCAAGTCTCTGAATCCTTACCTAGTGATACTACTACTACTACTACTAATGCAGAAGGATCCTCTAATAAGACTATAAAAGAGATCCAAATATATTTACAAGAGTATTTGCTACGTGTAATGGAAATGTCATCGGGTTCATTAAATATAGTAAACCTGGAAAACAGTAATAACAATGATATGAACGGGATGTTAACAGATACACAACAAAAATATGTTGAACCATTTGACATTGAATTGAATGAAGAAGTACGACAAAAATACCAAGAATGGGAAGATTTAACAGTGAAAGTATCACAATTAAGAAGAGATGGTCCACAGACAATAAATACAATGTATCAAACAGAAACAACAACGATGTTAGAGTCATTAGATGCACGTATACACGACACTCTAAACAGCAGTAGCAATGATGATAATAATAATAATAATAATAATAATAATAATGATAATAATGATAATAATAATGATAATGATAATACTACCCCGAATACTCTTACGCAGAATGATCTTAATAACAAAACGATACTTAAAGATTATGGTGAGATATTAACTGACTTACACTCTACAAAGGAACAGATACCCGACACACGCGCAAGTCTATCCAAACTCAAGACTTTGCTAGCCTTCTTACAACAGGATCAAGCATAACAAATATACAAATATACAAATATACAAATATACAAATATACAAATATACAAATATACAACTATACAAATATATATATTCTAATGGACTCTATTGCCTTATTATAGATTAGGTATATAGAGCAAACTCATCTCCGTATCCAGTGATAACACGTGCTGTTCGTACAACACGACATCACACACGCAAAGAAAACTAAATTTCTATTTTCGTGTGGCTTTTTCTCTCTCCTTTGCTACTCGTTTTGTTGTCGTTCTCTCCGGGAACGAAGAAGAGGCGCGTTCTGGTTTCGGTATTTCTCACAGGAAACGACCGTACAACATGGTCACATTTCAGTATTTGCTGCGGAAAAAAAAGTGAAAAAACGAGAAAAGTTTTCTTTTGCGGTTTTCTTTATGCGGGAACTGCTGAAGTTGAAGTTGAAGTTGAAATTTCAGCAGTTCCACTCTCTGTATTTGTTTATTTACAATTGATGTTAGCTTTCTTGTGGTGGTGGTTTCAGAAGTCTTTAAACATATTGGGATATAACAAAGAGGAAATTTCATAATATTTTCATATTTGTGCAATATTCTATTTTAAATTTTTTAGTTTTTGATTTTTGAGGGAGTGCTGTTTAGAAAGTAACTTTCTCTTTCAATATTTTGTTACTGTTTATAAATTTCTCGACATCTAACTTATTACATATATTACAGTTACTAATATTTGATTATTAATTACAAACAAGTAACCAAGTAAACAAGTTAAAAATGAGTTATAATAATCCATACGAAGAAGAAAATCCATATGCGGAGAACTATGAAATGAATGGTAATAATAATAATCAACAACAACCTTCATCTTCAGCTCATTTACAATCACAAAATGGTAATCAAGGTGATTTTGTACAATTTATGAACAAAATTAATGAAATTAATGAAAATTTAGATAGATATGAAACTATTATTAATAATATTGATTCATTACATAAGAATTTATTAACTCAAGTCAATGAAGAACGTGAAATAGAAGTTAGACATCAATTAGATAATTTAATATCTCAAGCATCAAATTTACAATATCAATTAAAGACAGATATTAAATTGGCTCAACAAGATGGTTTACATGATTCAAATAAACAAGCTCAAGCAGAAAATTCAAGACAAAGATTTTTGAAATTAATTCAAGATTATAGAATTATTGATTCAAATTATAAAGAAGAAAACAAAGAACAAGCCAAGAGACAATATAAAATTGTTCAACCGGAAGCTACTGATGATGAAGTCGAAGCTGCAATTAGTGATGTTGGTGGTCAACAAATCTTCTCTCAAGCTTTGTTAAATGCTAATAGACGTGGTGAAGCAAAGACTGCTTTAGCTGAAGTTCAAGCAAGACACCAAGAATTATTAAAATTAGAAAAGACAATGGCTGAATTGACTCAATTGTTTAATGATATGGAACAATTAGTTATTGAACAAGAAGAAAACATTGAAGTTATCGATAAAAATGTAGAAAATGCACAACAAGATATTGAACAAGGTGTTGGTCATACTAATAAAGCTGTGAAAAGTGCTAAAAGAGCAAGAAGAAATAAAATTAGATGTTACATTATTTTGTTTTTGATTTTCGCTGTTGTTGTTGTTGTCGTCGTTGTACCATCTGTTGTTGTTACAAGACGTAACTGATATAACCAAAAAAAATACAAAAATGAAAATCAAAAAATAAAATTAAATTTGAGAACATTCAAACATAAACAAACGTATTATTATTATATTATCTAAACCCTTTTTTTCTCTCTCTTTCATAAGGACATATCCCCCCCCCCCCNCATTAAAAAACAACACCACTAAACATTAACTGTAATGATTTAATTAATAACCCTTTTTCTTTTATCTTTAGATAGAACAAACAAACAAATAGATATTGTTCTAAATCATCTTATTAATATTTATTAGAATAAAACACTCTCTTTGTTTAATATTTCCAGTTTCTGTGTATATTATCCCTTCAACTTCACTTATTTACTATTTTTAAATAGCTATGTATATTTACCTAAAAAATAAAAAGAATGAAAAATTAATCATATAAAGTCATTTGAGCTACTACTACTACTAAGACGACCAATCAAGATATTAAATATATATAAAGATTTTGTTACCCAGATATTTTAGTCCCAACATTGTAACTGAATAACTCTAATAAAATCAAAGTTAATTAAAAAAATTGAATAAATATACGAATATATATAGACAAATACAGGTTAGGGTGGAAAAAGGGCATAAAATAAATTATTCATCTTCCAATTAGGACAAGTTTTCCAACAACAGTAGGGTTGTGAACATAGTAGGTGTGGTCGCAACCACGGTAACTAGTCCTGAAATTGACAAGTTTTGTAAAACAAAAAATGTCGCTATCATTGAAAAGGCTTTGAATGTCCTTGGATACTTTTCACATATACTGTTATACGTGTAATGTACGCGTATTCTATGGACGATACTACTGTATGCGTTTCCCAAAAGAATATGTCGTACACCTACATATAACAGCTATGTTGCTTGCTATTACTTAAAATATTCTATTTTCTTTAAAAAAATGAAAATTGAGTAAACGAATGTATATAATATTTATTTAACATCCTCTCTCTTTATATAACCCAAGCCCAACGAGAAAAAAACTGCAACTTTCACTCTCTCTCTCTGTTTTTTTCCTTCTTCGTTAAGAGGCGGCCTAAAGCGAATTGTACTTTTCAGTTGCTATAAGAGCCATTTCGCGTCTGTCAACTTATAATTTTCAGTTAGGGCTTTATTATGAGCATAACATATATTTCAATTGTAATCTTACATATTAAATCTTTGAAATGTGAGCTTCACCCTGTCTTAATGTTGTTGATGCTAATCAATAAATTATATATAACCTCTGTGACACTTCGTTGTTACCACATTTGTTTAAACAACGTCATATATAGTGACACACCAACATAACTTTGCACGGCACTTCAAGCATGTGAAATTTCTCAAATTCAACGTGCATGTGAAAGAAAATGAACTTCGCTATTCGTTATTACGATTCTTCAACGCGTGAAGCAACTCTCAACAGGTAGGAACCAGAATATTGCACTACAGAGAGACACAGAGAGGGGCATATCAACACTTTTTTTATTTTCAGTTGACATCGTAAATTCAACAAACTTCAACAGTGAGAGTTTGACAGCAAAAGGGTTACACGGCGTTCATAGACTTCGCTGTTGCAACGGTTAATTGCTACTTGCTATTATTATCTTGTCGAATTTCTTATATATAAAACATATTTTTCAGAAGACACCAATCTTTCTTATTATTTTTGGGTAGATATATTGATATTATTATTACTTGGTTATAAAGGCAATCATAATAATTCACTATAAAGAGTAATTAATATCTAATTAGCTACACAATATGGTAATGAAACCAAAAGTCGAGCAAGAATTAGCTCATACCTTGCTAACCGAATTATTAGCTTATCAATTCGCTTCTCCAGTTAGATGGATCGAAACTCAAGATGTCTTCTTAAAAGATTTTAACACTGAAAGAGTTGTCGAAATTGGTCCTTCTCCAACTTTGGCTGGGATGGCTCAAAGAACTTTGAAAAATAAGTACGAATCCTATGATGCTGCTTTATCTTTACAAAGACAAGTTCTATGTTACTCTAAGGACTCCAAGGAAATTTATTATACCACTGACCCTGCTCCAGTTGAACCTGAAACCGATTCTACTGAAGCTGCTGCTGCTCCAGCTGCTGCTGCTACCCCTGCGGCCGCTCCAGCTGCCGTTGCTGTTCCAGTTGCTGCTGCTGCTCCAGCTGGCCCAGCTGCTGACGTTCCAGATGCTCAAGTCACCGCTGGTTTGGTCTTACATACTTTGGTTGCTCATAAGTTAAAGAAGACTCTAGATGCCATTCCATTATCCAAGACAATTAAGGACTTAGTCGGTGGTAAATCTACTGTTCAAAATGAAATTCTTGGTGATCTAGGTAAAGAATTTGGTAACACACCTGAAAAACCAGAAGATACTCCTTTGGAAGAATTAGCTGAAATGTTCCAAGACACTTTCCCAGGTTCTCTAGGTAAACAATCTTCCTCTTTGATCTCAAGATTAATGTCTTCAAAGATGCCTGGTGGGTTCACTATCACTATCGCTAGAAAATACTTGCAGACTCGTTGGGGTCTAGGTACCGGTAGACAAGATTCTGTCCTGTTGGTCGCTCTATCCAATGAGCCTGCTTCTCGTTTAGGTTCTGAAGCTGACGCTAAGCAATTCCTTGACGCTAGTGCTCAAAAATACGCCTCTATGGCTGGTATTAGTTTGGCTAGTGCTTCAGCAGGTGCTGCGGCTGGTGGTGCTGGCGGTGCTGGTGCAGGTACTGCCACTATTGATGTTGCTGCCCTTGATGAATTAACTAAGGATCATAAGATTTTGGCCCGTCAACAATTACAAGTCCTTGCTCGTTACTTGAAGATGGATCTAGACAATGGTGAAAGAAAATTCTTAAAGGAAAAAGATACCGTCACTGAATTACAAAACCAATTAGATTTCATCACTCAAGAATTGGGTGAATTCTACGTTAATGGTCTATCTACTGCCTTCTCAAGAAAGAAGGCTAGAACTTTTGATTCCTCTTGGAATTGGGCTAAACAATCTTTACTTTCTTTATATTTCCAAATCATTCATGGTGTACTAAAAAATGTTGATAGAGAAGTTGTCACTGAAGCCATCAATATTATGAACAGATCCAATGAAGCTCTAATTAAATTCATGGAATATCATGTTTCTAAGACTGACCCATCGAAGGGTGAAAACTACCAAATGCTAAAGACTTTGGGTGAACAATTGATTGATAACTGTAAGATGGTCTTAGATATGGATCCAGTCTTCAGGGATATTTCAAAACCAACTGGACCAACCACTGAAATTGATAAGAATGGTAACATCAAGTATAACGAAACACCAAGAGAAAACATTAGAAAATTGTCTCAATACATTCAAGAGATGGCTCTTGGTGGTCCATTGACTAAAGAACTTCAACCAACTATCGAAGACGATTTGGCTCGTGTTTACAAGGCTATTACAAAACAAGCTTCCACTCACAAGGTCTCTGACTCTACTCAATTGGAATTTGAAAACCTTTACGGTAAATTGGTTAAGTTCTTGGAAAACTCTCAAGAGATCGATGCTTCTCAAACTACTAAATTAGCTGGTGTCATCGATGATGATTTGGATACTGACTCTACAAAGGAAGTTGCATCTTTACCAAATCAATCCACTATTACCAAGACTGTGTCTTCCACTATTCCAAGAGAAACTGTTCCTTTCCTACATTTAAAGAAGAAGTTATCGGATGGGTCATGGAAATACGATCGTCAATTATCTGAATCCTTCTTAGATAGTTTAGAAAAGGCTGCTGTTAATGGTATTACCTTCAAGGATAAATACATTCTTTTGACAGGTGCTGGTAAGGGTTCCATCGGTGGTGAAATTCTACAAGGTCTATTGCAAGGTGGTGCCAAGGTCGTTGTTACTACAAACACATTTATTAAGCCAGTCTTAGATTTCTTCCAAGCTTTGTACGCTAAGTACGGTGCCAAGGGTTCTACCTTGATTGTTGTTCCATTCAACCAAGCTTCTAAGACCGATTGTGAAAACTTAGTGGACTACATTTACGATGATCCAAAGAACGGCGGTCTTGGCTGGGATCTAGATGCCATCATCCCATTTGCTGCTATTCCAGAAAATGGTATCGAATTAGACAACATTGACTCTAAATCTGAATTTGCTCACAGAATTATGATGACTAATATCTTCAGAATTATGGGTTACGTTAAGAAGCAAAAGGTTGCCAGAGGTATTGAAACTAGACCAGCTCAAGTTATCCTACCAATGTCACCAAATCACGGTACTTTCGGTGGTGACGGTCTATACTCTGAATCCAAATTATCCTTAGAAACACTATTCAATAGATGGCACTCCGAATCCTGGGCCGATCAATTGACTATTTGTGGTGCTATTATCGGTTGGACTAGAGGTACTGGTCTAATGAGTGCTAACAATGTTATTGCTCAAGGTATTGAAAAAATGGGTGTTCGTACATTCTCTCAAAAGGAAATGGCTTTCAACCTATTGGGTCTATTAAACCCTGCTGTTGTTCAACTATGTCAAAAGTCTCCTGTGATGGCTGATTTGAATGGTGGTCTGCAATATGTTAAGAATTTGAAGGATTTCACCCGTAAATTGCGTAGCGAATTAACTGAAACCTCCGAAATTAGAAAGGCTGTCTCCATCGAAACTGCTCTAGAACACAAGGTTGTCAATGGTGAAAATGCCGATGCAGCTTACACTAAGGTCGAAGTTCAACCAAGAGCCAACATCAAACTTGACTTCCCAACTTTGAAACCATATAAGGAAATCAAAGCATCCGCTTCTAAGGATCTAGAGGGTCTATTGGATCTAGAAAAGGTTGTTGTCGTCACTGGTTTCGCCGAAGTTGGTCCATGGGGTTCTTCCAGAACTAGATGGGAAATGGAAGCAGACGGTGAATTTTCTTTGGAAGGTTGTGTTGAAATGGCCTGGATGATGGGTTTGATTAAATACCATAATGGTAACTTGAAGGGTCGCCCATACACCGGTTGGGTTGATGGTAAGACTAATGAACCTGTCGACGATAAAGATGTTAAGGCTAAATACGAAGCTTACATTTTGGACCATGCTGGTATCAGATTAATTGAACCAGAATTATTTAACGGTTACAACCCGGAAAAGAAACACATGATCCAAGAAATCATTGTTGAAGAAGACATGGAACCATTTGAAGCCTCTAAGGAAACTGCAGAACAATTCAAGCATGAGCATGGTGAGAAGGTTGATATTTTCGAAATTCCAGAATCTGGTGAATACTCTGTTAAACTTCTAAAGGGTGCCACTCTATATATTCCAAAGGCCTTAAGATTTGACAGACTTGTTGCTGGTCAAATTCCAACCGGTTGGGATGCAAAGACATACGGTATCTCTGAAGACACTATTGCTCAAGTTGATCCAATTACTCTGTTTGTTTTGGTTTCTGTTGTCGAGGCTTTTATTTCCTCAGGTATTAGTGACCCATATGAAATGTATAAATACGTTCACGTTTCTGAAGTTGGTAACTGTTCCGGTTCCGGTATGGGTGGTGTTTCTGCTCTACGTGGCATGTTTAAAGATCGTTACAAAGATGAACCAGTCCAAAATGATATTCTTCAAGAATCCTTTATCAATACCATGTCCGCATGGGTTAACATGTTGTTAATATCCTCATCTGGTCCTATCAAGACCCCTGTTGGTGCATGTGCTACTGCTGTTGAATCTGTCGATAACGGTGTTGAAGTTATTCTATCTGGTAAGGCTAAAATTTGTATAGTCGGTGGTTACGATGACTTCCAAGAAGAAGGTTCCTACGAATTCGGTAACATGAACGCTACCTCCAACTCTATTGAAGAATTCGAACATGGTCGTACTCCATCTGAAATGTCAAGACCTGCCACATCTACACGTTCCGGTTTCATGGAAGCTCAAGGTTCTGGTATTCAAGTTATCATGAACGCCGATTTAGCCTTAAAGATGGGTGTTCCAATCTATGGTATCGTTGCTCTTGCTGCTACTGCCACGGATAAGATTGGTAGATCTGTCCCAGCTCCAGGTAAGGGTATCTTAACTACTGCTAGGGAATTCCACGGTAACTTCAAGTTCCCAACTCCAATGCTAGATATTGGCTACAGAAAGCGTCAATTAGTCAACCGTGAATCTCAAATTCAACAATGGGTTGAAAACGAATTAGAACTATTGAGATATGAAGCCGATTCCATTCCAATCGTCGACCAAGAAGAATTCTTGGTTGAACGTAGCAATGAAATTAATCTTGAAGCTAAGAAACAAGTACAATTTGCCCAATCCCAATGGGGTAACGAATTCTGGAAGAATGATTCTCGTATTGCTCCATTAAGAGGTGCTTTGGCCACATATGGTCTAACCATTGATGACTTAGACGTCGCTTCCTTCCACGGTACTTCTACCATGGCTAATGATAAGAACGAATCGTCAACAATTAATGATATGGTTAAGCATTTAGGAAGATCTGAAGGTAACCCAGTTATCGGTGTTTTCCAAAAGTTTTTGACTGGCCATCCAAAGGGTGCTGCTGGTGCTTGGATGTTGAATGGTGCTTTACAAATTTTAAATACTGGTGTCATTCCAGGTAACCGTAACGCAGACAATGTGGACAAGGTCTTAGAGGACTTTGAATATGTTCTATATCCATCCAAGTCTATGAAGACCGATGGTGTTAAGGCTGTTTCTGTCACATCTTTTGGTTTCGGTCAAAAGGGTGGTCAAGCTATTGTTATTCATCCAGATTATCTATATGCTATTATTGATGAAGCTAGATACGTTGATTACGTTAACAGGGTTACTAACAGGGAAAGAAGTGCACGTAAGTTCTTCCTAAATGGTATGATCAACAATAAATTGTTTGTAAGTAAGGAACATGCTCCATACAGCGATGAATTAGAAGCTCCAGTTTATCTAGACCCATTAGCCCGTGTCTCTCCTTGTAAGAAGGAGAACAACAATTTGATTTTTACCCAAAAGGCTATTCAAAACGAAACATCTTACAATGGTAAAGGTACATACGAGACTGCCAAAGTTTTAAAAGAATTAACTGCTGAAGCCCTATCTGGTAAAAATCCAGGTACATCTGTTGGTGTTGATTCAGAATTGATTAATAGTATCAACATTGAAAATGATACATTTATTGAACGTAACTTTACTGTGAGTGAAATTTCCTACTGTAACCAACAACCAAATATTAGAAGCTCTTTCGCTGGTACTTGGTCTGCAAAAGAGGCTGTTTTCAAATCCCTAGGCGTTGAATCTAAAGGTGCTGGTGCTTCTCTAAAGGACATCGAGATCACTCGTGTCAATGGCAATGGCCCAGAAGTTTCTCTACATGGCGAAGCCAAGAAATCTGCCGATGCCGCTGGTATTACTGATGTAAAAGTTTCTATTTCACACGATGATTTCCAATCAGTCGCAGTTGCAATTGCCAATAAGAAATAGATATAGTCATATATATAAATAGATTAATATAAGTTTTAGAATATGGTATTTTATTTTTTAGAAGTGTCCTAGTAATTCCATAAATTTTAAATATAACGTTTAAAGTGATATTCGTCGAACATGATAACATTTGAGTTCGCCTTTTTCAACATTATATGAAGTAAACTAAGAAGAGCTTTTTAGGACGACTGTAAAATTGTTTCAAAACAATGAGTACATTGTTGAGACAGATATATATAGATATCAAACATCATTTCAAATAATCCAATTTCAGAAATTGTTGGAGAATTTTCCATTTGTATCGTTTCCTTTACTATCAAAAACAATACTAGCCAATTCCTTGCATAATGACTAAACGTGCCCTATCTTTAGACGATCTTGTCAACCATGACGAAGGTGATAAGATTAAATTACAAAAGATGAGTGAAAATATCAACAACACAACCAATAATTCAGTAGAAAATGCGCAACCCGTACGAAAGACATCAATTGGTATCGCAGATATTAATAATGCAGAAGATACAGATCCTATTACAGGTACAAGTGAACCTTCAAGACGAGATGAAAAATTTAACATGGGCCAGAACCGCAACATATTGAATGATGATTCTACTAATGTTACAATACATCCAACTGATACTGAACCAGTACGAACATCATCTGTACCGTCAACGTCAAGTGTAGAAGTTCCACAGCCTATAGAGAAACCTTCTGTGACTCAACACGATGATGAGACTGACACAGATGATGAACTAGGAGGTACAGGTGAAATTAATTTTGATTCTGGAATGACATTCGATTATGATAAACAAGATAACAATTCACCACAAAAGCCTCAAACAACTCGTGTTACTAAAGTTAAGAAACAAGAAGATACTGATAAAAAGAAACAGGAAGATATTCAAAAGAACAAAAAGGAAGATAATGAAGAAAAAGAACCGAAATCAAATGAAAGTGCAGACTCTACAACTGTTAATGAAAAGGAAGAACAGGAAAATTCTATTCTTAAAAAGAAAAATAAGAAGCCTGTTAAGGAGCAAAAGACAAAGGAACAACAAGAGTCAATGTCTAATATTTTTGAAGAGAAAAGTTCTAATATATCCAAAAGAAATAACATTAAAAAAGATTTGGAAGTGCTGAATGAAATTTCTTCTGTATCCAAACCTAACAAATATAAAAATGTGCCTACATGGGCTAGAAAGTGGAAACCGACAATTAGTGCATTACAAAGTATCGACGCATCTGATTTTAAGATTGATTCATCGTTTTTAAACATCATTCCAGATGATGATTTGACCAAATCTGTCCAAGATTGGGTGTATGCTACGGTGTATTCCATCGAGCCTGAACTCAGACATTTTATCGAATTGGAGATGAAATTTGGTTTAATTGTGGAGGCTAAATCACCAGAGCGTGTTTCACCACCTATCGCTTCTCAGGCTGTTTATACAGATTTGGATGCCCATTTAACACCAAATGTGGACGAAGTGTTATTTAAAGAATTAAACAAATATATTCGTGGTGTAAGTGAGATGAATGAAAATTCTGGAAAATTTAGCATTATTGAATCACAAACAAAGGATTCTGTATACAGGGTTGGTCTTTCAACACAGAGACCGAGATTTTTGAGAATGAGTAGAGATATTCAAACAGGTCGTGTAGGTCAATTCATCGAAAAGAGACATATTTCTCAGATCCTATTATTGTCGCCGAAGGATAGTTACGATGTGAAAATATCTTTGAACCTCGAATTACCAGTACCTGAAAATGAACCACCAGAGAAATACCAGAATCAAACTCCTGTTAGTGAGAGAAGTAAGGATCGTGTCAGTTATATCCATAATGACTCATGTACAAGGGTAGATGTCACAACAGTTCAAAACCATAATCAAGGTGTAAAAGGAAGACATACCGAGACAACATATGAAATTGAATTAGAAATAAACACACCAGCACTTCTGAACGCATTTGATAAAATCAATGATGATAGTAAAGAGTATGCTGCGGTAATCAGAACTTTTTTGAACAATGGTACTATCATCCGTAGGAAACTAACATCTTTATCCTATGATATCTTTGAAGGTAATAAAAAGTAAGTTGAGCTCAAAGGGAAAAATATCAATATTTGGTTTTCTATCATATAAAATAAAAGTGTACATGATCTTTAACTTTTTGTAATTATATAAGTAAAAAACATAAATTTGTCTGTGAAGAATGAACTGAAAAATTTCTTATTAGTTTTTAACTTTTAGTTGATATTGGTAAGATATGGAAAATTTATTAAATAGAATTAAATGATAAATTATATTGATCAAATACAAATATATACCATAGATATATATTACGGATTTATTACATGCTTGAGATATATACGATTGAATAGATTAAGGAACCTTATAAATTGAATATTCAAATGTTTTTGATGATTTGTTAACATTCTTTATTCGCGTTATAAATACCTAAAATATATGCCATTCTAATGATAACTAAATCCTTTGCCATTTTCAAACTATCGATGGCCAAGTCCATCTTTGAACCACCCACTTCATGCCAGGAGACTGGAATTTCTTTGAATTTAATATTTTTAATAATACCTAATAACAATATTTCAATATCAAAAATCCAACCTTCTGTGTGTAAATATGGGAAAATTTCATCGATGGCTTCTCTATTGAACATCTTAAACCCACATTGTGTATCATTTATAGAATGGATACCAAATACCCAAACTAGAGTATGAAAACCATACATTAGACAATTTCTAATGAACGATCTCTTAATGACAGCTGCAGTATTAACCATATGTGCTCTAGAACCAATTGCCATTGTTGGGTATATTTCACCTTTGATCGTAGACTTTTCCATTTCTTTAATATTATCTAGCAAGGATTGTGCGTCATTAAATTTACTTGCACCATCTGCATCAGCAAAAAGACCATATTTACCACGGATATGTAACAAACCTTGTCTTACAGCACCCCCTTTACCTCTATTTTCAGTAAATTTGAGGACACGCAATTGGTTTGCCTTTAATTTAAATATTTCATGTGACAGTCTCAAACAATAATCGGAAGTTCCATCTGAAGAACCATCATCAACGATTAAGATTTCCCATTGCTCCGGAAGAGCCTTCTGTAGAAACTCAATTGCATCCGTTAACATCGCCAGTATTCTTCCAGTTTCATTATAGCTGGGGACTACCACTGAGAGTATAATTCCATCTGCAGGAGAACTAGGTAAATCGTCTGTTATTAGATCTCCGTTTTCATCGCATGTTGTATATTTTAATTCTTCAGGATGTGCCTTTCTAGGTGAATGGGATAAAAGAATGACAATTACATAAACTGAAACAAACCCAGCTATGATAAGCGTACCTAGGATATATGTAATATTGGAAGTATGGAGAACTAGAGCAGTTTCCTTAATTAAATGCAGCATTTTCTTACCGTTTATTTTGAAACCTTAAAAATAGCCCAAGGTTATAGTATTTCCAGGGAACGTACACCAATAAATTTACGGAATTGACTAATCAATGAATAACCAGAAAATAAATCTTCTTATTAAACTATATAATACAACGTTCTAATGAAATAATTACACTTCTTTAGATATAATTTCATCCAAAATCCGATTCTCTATTACCTACGTATGTATATATATCTATTTTCCACGTAGCGTTATTATTATTATCATTGAACCTACCAAACACCATTTTTTTTTCAATCATCACTTGACAGCATTTCATGTTAATGACGCGTGGTTCCACCATTGTTATTATTCTTCACCTTTTTAAGCAACGAGAGGTAAAAACCAGAAGAAGAGTCTATTTATTGGATGAGTTGGGTTGTATGTGCCACGTTTACGTATTGTGTCAGGAGTCACCCTATATGGAGTACATAAGTAAATGCGTGAACATTGTTGCACACGGTCATAACGGCATGGAACCTACATTACTCCATGAAGAGACTACGAAGTTACACATTAAAAGAACACTATTTATATGAAAGTATCGCAGATACATAATAATATATCCATATATATAATTATTTGGCAACGTTCTTCTTATCAATATCGATATGTTTGTGTTGTTCTATAAACTCGAATTCTATTTTACCCACATTGCTAACGTTCTTCTTAATAACCGTTCTTAAATAATCAGAAACATTTTCCATCTCTTTGATCCCAAGTAAATTATCCCACTTTTGTATAGGTGCTTGTAAGATTGCATGTATACGAGTGTTTGGACCACTTGCAAGCACTGTCAATTCATTAACCTCATATGGCTTATCAGAATTGTTATCAGAGACAAGCTTATTCAGACCATCTTTTATAACCGTCTCTATCTTGATATAACGTTCGTCTTCATGAGCAATGGATTGATCAATCAGCTCTTTCAAAGAAGAAACCATACCTTGTCCACCTGCCTTGATGACTAAACCTGAAACTGCAAGACCACCAAGAGCATCTAATGAACTAATGCCGAAGAAATGACTAGAAGTGATGGCAATCAACGCTACAAATGAGGTTAGAGAATCTACCCGATGATGCCATGCGTTTGCCATCAAAACATTAGAGTTTGTCTTTATTGCAATCTTTTTCGTTGCCTGGAAAATCCATTCTTTTAATGCTATAGAACCACCAGCGATCCAGGCCGCATTTATGTTAGTAACACCTTCAGGTATCATGGTATGTGAATGTGAATGTGCATGTTGTGTACCTAAGAATGAGGTTACTGTCTCAATAATAGTATGCGGAACAATTGGCCCAACAACTGCACATAATGAGGTCCAACCAATGGAAACACCTGCCATGGTTAGGATAGTGGATACTGCTAAGGAACCTACAGTTTCAATTTTCCCATATCCGTAAGGAAATTCACTTGTTGGTTTTTTTGAAGCCATGTTAACTGATACTAATGTCAATATATCCGATATAAGATCACTTGCAGCATGAATAGAATCAGCTAATAATGCTTGTGAATGGAATACTATCCCACCAACAAATTTCCCTAGAGCTATACCGACATTAATCATGAGTCCCACCCATGTAATTCTAACGCCTGCATTTTTTCTAATCTCATGTAGACTCGCTACTAACATTTCATTAGGTTCCAAGTGTGAATGTGTGTGATTATGAGTATGTGTGAGACGACCCGCAGATATACCGGTATTGTCTGTCTTACGATCCTTGGCTCCCAAATGATAACTATCACTAGTTTCCGTCTCTGATTCTTGAAGATGAACATGTTCATGATCGTTGGTATTAAAAATATCTGAAAATTTCTCCTTTTGTATTTCCTGTTTCGTTTGGTCTAGAGTTTTACCTTTGATGATTGTTTTAGAAGTAATCTTTCCTTGATTCCAAATCGATGATCCATTATGAAATCTATTCACTAACGAAATACGGATCACTCTATTGGTGGTAGTCGAACGAGATGACGTTATATGTAGAGATACATAGTTTCTTGCTGTAACAGCTGGCAGTCTAAACATTGTTGTATTTCTTTCTTTTTTCTCTCTCTCACAAACTAATCTTTGGATGGTTAATGATAATAACGAATACAAATTAATTAAGCCAATATGCAAAGTAAAAATTAATTATACGACAGGGCTCTAGTTTTTTTATGTGCTTGGAATAACAAAATATCAATAATCTTCAAATAACAGTACATATATTGACCTCACTCTTTTCTGATAGAGTGGATAAATATTAAACAATTTGAATTAATAATATTATCCAATGCATCGAGATATTTGCCATTATATAATATTTAGTTTTGTTCATTATACGTTCTCTACTCAATATTACTACTAGCGATAGAGACTGTTTTTGCTCCCTTCTATTTTTCGCCGAGAAGATATTAATATTCAAGTTACAACACCCTTTTTTTGCAATGACATGAACAATGGATGGGAAATCTTAAACCAATGCACCTTACAGGATGGGACTAATCATTCGACAGGTATTCGACAATATTCAACAAACGATTATTGATTTAACGAATACAAAAAAATATAAATATAAATATATACGGACTACATATGGTTCATCTCTATGCAGTTCGTACTTTACTTGAAAGTTTACCTGTATATATCTTATAAAGAAAAGAAGAAGAAGAAGAAGGGGAAAAAAGAAAATCACCTGAAGAAGGTTATATTTCTAAAATAAAAGGAAAGAGAGAATTAGCAGAATTGTTTCACTACCAATCACCTTCGTTATCCATGTTATCGTTGTTTTGTTGACGTCTACCGGAGCTTCTTGTAGTTCTTTGTTGACGGTCGCCACCATATTGGTCGTCATTGTCCTCATCATTCATCAAGTTTGCACCCATACCCATTGCCGATGTTCTTTGAGCACCACCAGAGTCATAAGTACCAGTACCTTGTTGGTTGGAACCGAACTGAGAATCTTGATTAGTGTTCCAGTCTTGTTGTGACATATTGCCCTTTCTTCCTGTGTTTCCGTAATCTTCATCTTGTTGAGAAGTCGTGAAGTCATTACCTCTCATACCACTTGACATTTGGGAGTCATCAGCAGTACTACTGTTGAAACCTTGGTTTCTTTGTTGGTTACTGCGGTTTTGAGAAGATTGGTTACTATCTTCTTCCTTCTTGTGGTGACCTGGAAGCTTTTCTGAAACTTTGTTAAATAGGTTTGACATTATTTGTGTATGTGTATTGATCTAATATAAATTCCACTCAGTTGTGTAGTTTGTTAAATCGATAATAATTTTTTTTAGTAAAAGCAAATGACAATAATTATTATATACAAAGTACATACATATAAATACCAATTTTAGATAATGATCATTGAGTTCATCCAGTACCTTTATATATGTTTTCGAACAAAGTTAAGTATCTAACTTATTGACCCTTACATCTCCCTTTAAACTTCAAATGAGAAACCGGAATATAGTTTTAAACAATTAACTGATGTCAATAAATAATAATTATACTACTATTGTACCCTTTAGGGGACTGAATTTATTCATATTAAAAAAATGATTTTTATCATTAAAATGATTTTCTTGAATTGACCAGTTACTGCTAAATTCCACCCAAATCATTAATTATTCTTGATTGTTAGACTCTTAACTGGAAAGATTCAATAACCAATGCCATTAATTTGATGACTTATACTAACGACAGTCAAACCCAGCCGCGCGATGGTTTTACGTATTGAGAGAAATAAAGGGAAACGAACAACTTTCGATTCTTTCCATCATAAGAATTTTTGGCAACGATTGTTTTTAATAATGACTTGCAACGTACCCTTATTTTATTTGTTCTAGCCTTTCTCAGATGATATCATAATTGTGAATTATTAATGCAAGCATTGCTATTTTATTGTTTGATATAAAAGTGAAAGGTGTTATTTGCATTATTTATATTATTATTGGTCCCTATTCACTAAAGGTCAAAAGAACAAATTAAAAAAGAAAGGAAAAGAGGGGTACTTTTAAAAAATCGATATCAACAACGTTTACAAAGAAATAAATTTAAAGGGATACTAGTCAAAATAAAAGATAAGAAAGAAATGCCTGAGCTTTCTCCATTCAACATAATTAACCGTATCAAGAGTACCGGAAGGTCGCGATTTATTGAAAAGTTAATGCCAGATGATTCCATAAAATCGATATCACAAGCACAAGAAATATTACTGGAAAAAACCTCTAATAAACCTTCCCATATTCCTCGTATCACTTCATTAGGGTCTCATTTTGCATATAATGTTCCAGAAGATAGACCCGAATACAAACCATTAATAACATCTCCCAATGCTATCAGGGATTTACAACTATCTAAGGATAAAGATTTCTTTGATATAACATGTGGGAATAAAATTTATCATGATAGTAAAATTTTTCCTTACAGTATGTCCTACTCAGGATTTCAATTTGGTCAGTTTGCCGGACAATTAGGTGATGGAAGAGTCTTAAATTTATTCGATCTTCCAGATAATAAGGGTCGCTTCCAGACATTGCAATTAAAGGGAAGTGGGAAAAGCCCCTTTTCAAGATTTGCAGATGGGAAAGCCGTCTTACGATCTAGTATTAGAGAATTCGTTGTGAGTGAATTCCTCCATAACATAAACGTGCCATGTGCAAGAGTGTTACAATTGACGTTACTACCTGGGACTAAAGCCTTAAGAAATGGATTAGAACCATGCGCAGTATTATGTAGATTTGCACCAAGTTGGATACGTATTGGTAATTTTGATACTTATAGATCAAGACCGGATACAAAGAGTCTTGTGAGTTTATCAAAATTTTGTATAGATGAAGTTTTCCAAAATGGTAAAACGTTTGCTACAACGAAACATGATATTAATACATTTAGCAAGGATTGGTTCCCAGATGGTAATGATGAAAAAGTTAAGGAGAACTCATCACAAGAAAATAAAGAACCTTTAAGGATAGATACCCCATTAAGTAAATATGATCTATTATTTAGACATATTGTCAATTTGAATGCAATATGTGTTGCTTATTGGCAAGCTTATGGATTTGTTAATGGTGTATTAAACACAGATAATACATCAATAATGGGCCTATCTTTAGATTTTGGACCATTTGGATTTATGGATACATTCGATCCTGGTTACACACCTAATCATGATGATATTAATGGAATGTATGCGTTAGGTAATCAACCTACAGCAATATGGTTTAATTTGACACAATTAGCCCACTCTATGGCATTATTAATTGGATCAGGTCAAAATGGTATTATAGATATTAAAGAATTAAATGAAGAGCAGGAGAAACAATTAGTTATAAGGGCCAATAAGTTAATTGGATTATGTGCTAATGAGTATAAATATAGATTCACAATCACATATGCGGATTTAATGGCAAGACGATTAGGAATTGAATTAAACATCAGGGACAAAAATGTTTCTGACCCGACTGTTGTGTACGAGGATGACGAAACTAAGCAGACTATTCAAAGCAGAGCCGAACGTGCTAAATTATTTTGTAGTACGATAGTGGAGCCTTTATTAAATATTCTGAAGTTAACTAAAGTTGACTATACACAATTTTTTGTCAATTTACAAAATTTTGATAAGAACGATATTCCTGATCAAATGAGTATTGAAGAGGATATACAAAAGGATGAAAATTATATTTCCTGTTTCATTACCGCCAAACAAAGACATGAATACATTGAAGGTAAAGGGAAGAGCAAAATAAATAGTGGAGAGATGAGACTATTAAATGAGACTTTCAAAGAAATACAAGAATGGACCACTGAATATAGATTATGGTTAACTTCTGGTCCATCTCCAATAGAAATTTCCAAACGGTACAATCCATTATTTATTCCCCACAATTGGATATTAGAAGAAGTAATAAATGATATTACGGTGAACCAAAGGGATGCATTGGTCGATGATACTACCCCGTTAGATCTTTCATTGTTAAAAAAACTAACTCTGATGTGTAGTAATCCATTTGATTCTACTCAATGGGAACCACAATTATGCGCTGATGCTAGCAAGAGATGGCTTACCTACACAGGTTATGAGAAAACTCTTGGACGATTAAATACTCAATCCACTTGTTCCAGTTAATGACATAAGTACTATATATATATATATATATAACATACACTATTAATAAATATTGAAATAAATAACGTCACTTCTATTATCAGTAATAAGAATATGGTGTTACCCCATTTAGTAAAACATGTGCGTAATAGATATTAGAAATACAGATACAGATATTGCCATAATGGGACATTGCCCAATACGGTAACACCATACTCTTATATATGGAATCGTACAATTAAAAATATCTTGCTAAAACTACCGCAGGATACAGGTGTCTGCATGTGTGGGTGTTGAAAGATATTTATCTCTCAGTATTTGGTGCGGGGACGACTGGGCGCTTCCCCCAGGGGTAACAAATAAATACAACAACCAAAATGGGTCGTTTATTTTCAGCAATGGATGATAACAAGCGTGACACATATATATGTATATCTAAGCTGACCATCACCTAAAAGATGAGGTGAGTTTCAATATCATTCATCAGTTTTGGTATTATGTATAATGAATGGTAAGTACTGTTCTAATTAATACATATTACCTGACTTTTTATTCATCCCAATCCTGACCGCTGTATCATCTGTACCATCAATACGCAGTGTGTAAGAACCATTGTCTGAAAAAGGTTAAGTAGTAGTACCATTTTCTCTGAATAAACGAACCACTTGTAATGGAGAGAATGTTACGTATATATATATATACATACTCAGTCACATAGTATTTTTGTTATTACTTGGCAACTTCCGACATTAGAGAAATATAAAATATGTGTACGTACATAATAATGAGAGGAATGGTTTCCCTTGGAGGTCTTTCAGTGCCCTCCCCCCACATATAAACAAAACCTCATTATGCATTAGGATAACTACTCCTAATTCATAGGGTGAGTTCTGTTCATGTTGAGCAGACATCAAGATTATATAACAACAATAACAATACTGACTGACTGATTTGAAGACAGTTCCATGCTCGCACAGTCCTTTCTTCGCTTCTGCCAATAAAATTACATAAATCTCGCAACGAATATATTTCATAAACGGTTTTCTTCGGGTGCACACACACAATCACACACAGAGGATTATGGTAAGCAGATTGGAAAAGCAAACAAACAAACAAACGTTCGATGGTTATGCTGCAGCTGTTCCCCCTTTTGAATATAATAAATAATATTTCAGTTGTCTATCTCTCTTCATAACTGATAACGTTTCCACTCTTGGAATATTTATTTATTATCGATTTTATGGAATATTTCACCATAGAAGAATTTGCTAAAGTGCAATACTGCATCTAGTACACTCATTTCTTAATTGAAAACAACATTGGCTATCTTCTTATGTAATATATATATATATGTTAGTTAATTTCTTTTATGATATAATGATGCTTCATAGTTATCGTTTCATTAAACCACTCTTATTTCTGTGATATATTCGATTTACACACACACACACATATATATAATATAAGTGTATCAAATTTCATATTAACCATTTATCTTAGTCATATATTCTGTTGAAAGCAAAAAAAGTGAAGTGAACATATATAGATACATGTATGAATTATTAGTAGAGCATAATTAATTCTGCACACACACATACACACACACATACACACACACAAAACCTATTATAAATGCAACATATTAAAGTCTCTGAATTACCAGAGATTGAAGAAAATCTGGAACAATTTTATACGTTGATCGATGAAACACTCGTACCTAAGATTCATAGAAAGAAAGAGAAAAAACAACCTTTATCAGATAGAATATTATCACGTATAATAGAGAAGGAAGAAGTGAAAAATAAAAAATCAAGTCATAGTGACGATGGTGATGAGAAAGCTCCAGGTGTACATTTACGTCTGAAGAGACAACTGATAGAATATTACTATAAAGGTAATCAAGTAGATAGTACAGATAGTGAATCTATGGGTTAGTAAGAAATTACAACTAGAATCACATAAAATAGTAATAGAAACTTCCATCAATTAATTATTAATATTCTCGGATATCCATCATAACGGTACGTTAGCGAACAGATTCAAGATGAGAAAAAATAACGACTAAACATCGATTAAAAGCTTATATCATCATCATCATCATCATCATCATAAGCAATGCTCATACTGGTCATACACCTAAACTAGCCTTGTGTACCTGCTTGAGTTCAGCTAATGAAAAAGATATGCTTACTTACAATATCGTAGGTATATAGTATGCTTTTCACTGTGGGTTTGTTTTTCCATTATACACACAGAGAGCAGACCAAGCCAAAGAGCGAGTAAGATCTCCGAGCGAGTCCAGGATCGTCTCTCTAAATTTTTTATAGCGTGAAAGGCGGAACTAGGGGGCCATGACGAATGCACTGGGTTCTAACAGTAAGTAACTGAGGACCCTCAAAGATATATACTTCAATACCCCATGCATATAACATGGTAAGTACATACATATATATATATATATAATCACATATATCCTTTTGGTTTATGTGTATATTTATTTAAAAAGTAGCACAGGTTGCTAAAATATACTTATATTAAAAGGTAAGAAAACATACACATACTATTTAGATTTTTGAACAATTCTGAAGTTAACTAAATATGACGATAATACCAAATTTACCATGTGTTGTACATTCAACTGTAATCTTACCAGGTTCTCATGTTCAAATAACTTTACAAAATTCTATTGCATCTGATTTATTGAAACTATTTAACAATAAAAATGAATATGATCCAAAGATTTATCAAATGTTGAATGAACAATACCCTTTAACGAAAAATGACTCAAGTGTAACACCAACAAATTATTTCTTCGGGATTATACCTCAGGGTGGAGCATGTAATATGGGCTGTCTTTGTCGTGTACTTACATTTAAAAAGACAGTAAATGATACTGAAACTACTTTAATACTTAGATCATTAGTCAGAATTCAAATAGAGACTCCTTTGTTGAATGCTGACAATATAATTTGGAAATCTAACGTAACTATATCTAATGTAATCGATACGTTGAATATAACGTCCATGGAACAGTTGAAGCCAATTATCCTTGATGTATTAAAATTGACTGAATCTCTAGAGACTACAGTTAACGAATTCAACATTACTTATAGACGAGCCCTTAAGAGAACAACAGATGAACATTTTTTATTGTTGTCACCTTTAACAAACACTTTATTCTTCCAATTAAACAGTTCTCAATTGAAAAAGAATTGGAAAAAAGTTATTCAATTAAGGAAAGATGTTACAAATGAAATATTGATCAATGAAAACTCTGGAAAGATATCAAATTTACAACTCATGAAATTATTATCACTCTTAGATAATGTGGTTGCAATGATACCAACCCCACATATGGACAAAATACATTTTTTAAACACTACACAATTACAAGAGAGAATTTTGGCTTTTTCAAATGTTGTTAATGGTTTCATTAACATTTTCACAGAATTATATTCTACAACAGAGTATATTAAGAAATACTACGCTAACGCAACGATAATTGAGAAGACAAATTTAATCGCTAATCAATTAAGATCCTTAAAATATTATGTCAATGATGTGAAAGGGAAACCTTATATACCTGGTGATTCCTCGTCAAAGAAAATAGTATACATGGGTAGTACAACAAACTCCAATAATAATGAGTATATCGATGATGATAATGATGAAGATGGTGAGGTAGATGATGATTTGATAAATATCAAGAAATTTATTAAAAGTGTAAAAGAATTAGGTATCCATGTTGATGCAATGAGTATGTTAACTAAAGATTTTCATAAATTGAAAAAAATGCATGGTTACCAACACAATGCTGAATATCAGTTGTTACGTAATTATTTTGATGTTATCATTGATATTCCATTTGGTAAATACTCCGGTAAAGATATGACTATTAATCTTAACAAGAGTCGGAAAACTTTAAACGAAGACCATTTTGGTTTAGTTGTAGTTAAACAAAGACTTCTGGAATATCTATCTGTTTTGAAATTAAATCAAATCCTAAACAATCAGGTTAATGACAAAAGTAATAATTCTTCTTCCATTGGTAGACCCCCGATATTATTATTAGTGGGCCCTCCTGGTGTCGGTAAAACTTCTATCGCTAAATCAGTTGCTAAAGTATTAAATCGTAAATATCAAAGAATATCTCTTGGTGGTATCTACAATGAGTCTGACCTACGTGGCCATCGTCGTACGTACGTTGGGGCAATGTGTGGGTCTATCATCGATGCTATAAGAAAGAGTGGTACTATGAATCCGTTGATCTTATTAGACGAATTAGATAAAGTAAGTACTATGAATAGTAGGAACAGTTCCAGATCCAATGGTGATCCAGAAGGTGCATTATTAGAGATTTTAGATTTTGAACAGAATTTTTCATTTATGGATCATTATGTTGGATTCCCAGTAGATATATCACAAGTATTATTCCTATGTACCGCTAATGATTCATCTACTATATCTGGTCCATTATTAGATAGATTAGAAATAATTAAGATTCCAGGATATACTATGGAAGAAAAAATTCAGATTGGATCTAAATTCTTGTTGCCTAAACAAATCAAGATGAATGGGTTTAATAGAATTCCACATGGTGATTTCAAATTGACCTCCAAGGCATGGTCTGATTTAGTATCTGGTTATACTAGAGAAGCTGGTGTACGTAATTTGGAAAGAAAATTAGCATCGATTGTCAGAGGAAAGATCGTCGAATATATTAAAAATGTTGAAACTCAAGGAACTAGCACAAAAGTGGCAATATTCAAAACGAGAGTACACGAGAATGATTTATATAAATACTTAGGGTTTCCATTACCTTCTATCAACGATGAATTATTGGTCGATGTGAAATATGAATCTAAAGTCGGACTTGTCAATGGTTTGTCATATAACTCTAGCGGCACTGGTGGTGTCTTAATGTTTGAAATTGTGAAGACAGGAAGTCTCAAGAGTGGCCATGGTAATAGAACTAACAATATGATCACGGACGGTCCAAGCATCAAGTGTACAGGTAATCTAGGTGAGACATTAGAAGAATCGATTAAGATTGCTACAAGTCTAGTGGAATCTATGATCAACAGAAACATAATCAAGGGTGTTAACGAAACAATGGTTCATAAGTTCTTGTCAAGTAAATATCACATACATGCTCCAATGGGGGGAGTTCCAAAGGATGGACCGAGTGCAGGTATGGCTATCACATTAGCAATGTTGTCGATATTGTTACAACTTCCTATTGATCGTGACATATGTATGACTGGTGAAATAACATTACGAGGTAAAGTTCTTCCAATCGGAGGTCTAAAGGAGAAAATGTTAGGAGCTAAGATGAATGGTATGAAACGAATCCTCGTTCCTATTGGTAATCGTAACGATGTGTTTAGTGTTATTACTGATGACATTGATAACATTGATGAAAGACGTTACGAATCAATCACAGAGAACGACGATAGACAATCGTTAATGCAAACGAGACAAATTGTAGATGCGCAATTACTGTATGACAAAGTGGGGCTGAAACTAACGTATGTCAATGACATATATGACGCTATGCTTGCCATTTGGCCTAGTTTATTATTCAAGACGCCTGTAGACACCACCCACCACGTGGAATCGTGTGATTCAAATAAGATTACTAGTAAGATGTGAGAGAAAGGTGAGACAACAAAATGATTAATACGCTTCGACTGAGTGTACGTTGGTGTATAGGTAAATAAATAATGAATCAATTAATAACAAAACAACTGGAAAGAACGCCAATTGTAGGTTTGGTTTACCGTTCCTTCTTGAAGGGTGGCAATGAGACCCAAATCTTCTCTATATGAAATGTAGTATATTCTGTTTATTCCTAATTAAGCTAAGATACGAGAAAATAATATAAAATTGAAAAAACGCGAATATATTTTCTTTTCAAATCTTGCAAAAACTCCACAACACCCAGCCTCTAAATTTTCAAGAAGGCCGCCCACCTATTGAGAGCATTCTCAGTGGAGAGATTTTGCTTCGTTTTTCTCTCAGTGGGCGCAGTTAATATCCGCGTCTATCCCTCTTTCTTCTGTCGGAGGGGAGCAACGGAAATTTTATCACGTAAATTGAGAGGAGAGGGGAACGCGTTAATTTATTGTGAGTTTTGTCAGAGTGTTTCTGTGGAATTTTGCATTGCTATATTATATTGCTGTGCTAAATACAAATAATATTAATAATGAATAGTTCTTTCAGAGCTTAATGAAGGTATTGGTTGGATTGGTATCACCTAAACTGGGATGAAGCAATTACAAATTTTCAACGAATTAGGAAAAGGAAAGTGTTCCCTTGTTTAATTGGAAACCCGCCACTTTTTAAATCATTGAATGATATACCTAACTAGGATGAAGCGTAGATTAAGAAGTTGCTAATTATAAATTAACTAGAAAAAAGTCATAGTTATGAAAAGAGTTTAGTTCTCTCTTCGTAGTCTCCACCTAAGAGTTAGTCGTATAACGATACATACTAACAAGAACAGACCTACGTATATAATTTATTTGTATTGAAGAAATGGAGTTTCTGTTATTTTAATTTACGCACATTTGCACCTATTGTCCTGCAGTTGGCGTTACGTATACGTGTGATGAGATCAAGTAAAAATATAAAACTCTTTCTGTAAGATGATTTGATCCGTTGATGAATTTAGTAGTCAATTTAATACAATATATATATATATATATATATTAAATAGATTTTATTCTATCAATTAGATGTAGTTGTTACAATGTGTTTTTTTTATCTGTCCCTTTTCTATTATCCGTTTCCCCCACTTATGCCTTACTTGTCACATTTTCATTTTCATTTTCATTTTAAATTTTAAATTTTAAATTTTTATTTAAATCTCTTGATTTACTATTTATAAGAAGTCATACTAGATCAATATATAGTTGCTACTCGCACTCTCAAAGTACTTATAATCTACTTATTTTATTTTTTAATATCATTAAACTATATTCATTCACTTATAGTAACATAATCCATCTGTTATTCTCACCATACTATCTACATTTTGTTTTATAAATTAAACGTGTGAGCTATTACTAATAAAAAGAGTTATTAATCAGTACTTTACTCATTTCCTTTTCGTTTATCATTTACACGAAATTTTTAAAAGAAAACTTTTCCCTTCCCGCTGTGTAAATCTCCCTTTCCGGAGCCAAGACAAAAAGAAAATTCAATATAATATAATATAATATAAAATAATAAAATAAAGAAATTTTATTACATCTTTCTATTTTTATTTTTTTCAAAAGAAACCATTACTAATACTACTATCTGTAACAATAGTTGGTTTATTATTATACATTCGCTAGCAGTTTATTTATATTAAAACAGTGGATCCACTTATAAAGATATATCTATCTATCTCCACGGAAATTCTGAACAAATAATGAATCCATTTCAGATTATATGGTATCTATTACCATTTATACTGCTTTCCACTACTGAAGCAAAGAGAAATTTGAGGGCTACATCCTTAGTCACTTGTATGGAAGGTTCTCAAGTCTCTTCTAACAGTTTTGATGTCGTCTTTCACCCAGATGACGGATCCTTACATTATACATTGGATTTACAAACTGAAATTGACTCTTATATTTTAGCTTATATCGACGTTTACGCATATGGGTTTAAGATTATCACAAAGAACTTTGATGTGTGTTCTGAAGACTGGAAACAATTTTGTCCAGTCCATCCAGGTAACATTGAAATTGACTCCATTGAATACATATCTCAGGATTATATTAATGATATTCCAAATATTGCTTACTCAGTTCCTGATATTGATGCATACGTGATTGTTAACATCTATGACCAAAATATGACTGCCCGTTTAGCATGTATTGAAATCTTCTTCTCCAATGGTAAAACTGTGTCTCAAACAGGTGTTAAATGGGCTAGTGCCGTGATTGCTGGTATTGGTTTATTATTATCTGCTGTCCTTTCTGCATTTGGTAACTCCACTGCGGCATCTCATATTTCTGCAAACACAATGTCTTTGTTCTTGTATTTCCAATCTGTAGCAGTTATTGGTATGCAACATGTTCATAGTGTTCCACCTATTGCTGCCGCTTGGTGTGAAAATATGGCTTGGTCTATGGGTCTTATTTATATCCATTTCATGCAAAAGATTTTCCGTTGGTATGTCGAATCTACTGGTGGTACTCCAGCCTTGTTTTTGACTTCTACTTCTCAATCTGTTTTGACTCAAAGAAGTTGGGATTATATGAGAACTTTACCATTGTTTAAACGTGCAGAAAATATCTTATACGGTAATTCAAACACTTTGATCTTTAGAGGTATTAAGAGACTTGGTTATAGTATGGGTATTGAAAATACTTCTATTGTTTGCACAGGTTTTACATTTTTTGTATTATGTGGTTATGTTCTAGCTGGGTTTATTATGGTTTGCAAATATAGTATTTATTTGGCCCAAAGAGCTGGTTGGATCAAACCTCAAAAATTCAGAGAATTCAATCAAAGTTGGAAAGTTATCTTAAAGGGTTCCTTATTAAGATATATCTATATTGGTTTCACACAATTAACAATTCTAGGATTCTGGGAATTCACTGAAAGAGATTCGGCAGCCGTTATTGTTATTTCGTGTCTTTTCATTGTTTTATCGGTAGGGCTTATGGTCTGGGCTGGTTACAGAACTTGTTATTTCGGTAAAAAATCCATTGAAACTTATAATAACCCTGCTGCTTTACTATATGGTGACGAACGTGTTCTAAATAAATACGGGTTCTTTTACACCATGTTTAACGCTAGTCACTATTGGTGGAACGTTGTCTTAGTTAGTTATATTTTTGTCAAGTCCCTATTTATTGGGTTCGCTCAAGCATCAGGTAAGACTCAGGCATTGGCTATCTTCATTTTAGATCTGGGCTATTTTGTTGCAGTTATTCGTTACAAACCATATTTGGATCGTCTAACTAACTTTTTAAATATTTTTATTTGCACTATAACAGTTGTGAATTCATTCCTATTCATGTTTTTCTCTGATTTGTTTGGTCAACCATACGCTGTATCTGCTATTATGGGGTGGGTATTTTTCATTATGAATGCAGCTTTCTCTTTCATTCTATTAATGATGATTCTAGTGTACACTGGTATTATTCTATTCTCGAAGAATCCGGATATTAGATTCAAACCAGCTCGTGATGACAGAACATCGTTCCAGAGGCATGATATTAAAGGGGATGACGTCAAGGTTTCTATTAATGAAGATTTAATGGCCCTAGGTAACATTGCTAAGGATCATGCTGAGAACTGGGAATATGATATGCAAAATAATCCAAAGGAAAATATCTTCTTAGGCTCAGATGAAGAAAATGAATATTCTACAAGTTCTGATTTGAATAGAAATGTAGCAAGAAAACCAACTTTGACCCAAAAAATATTTGGTAAATTCGGTAGAAAAAATAGAGATGATATGGACGAAAAAGATGGGGTGAACAATTCTTATTCCAAGGAAGAAGGTGATGGTACTTATGATTATACGACTTCTTCGACCTCTAAATCTACTTCCCCAACAAAGAAATATCCAGGATTAGAACATCAAAGAGAAAACTCAGAGACTGGTAATGGACTGATTGGTTCTTACGAATCCGAAGCTCTCCATTTTAATAAACCAAGCACGGTAGATTTACATTCCACAAATGGTGGCATTTCATCTACTGGGTTCTCTGAACGGGACTTCAGTATGAACAGTCTTCAACAGGAACAACATAAGACAGACGTTCTACAAGGGGATTTCTTATAAGGTTCGGGATCGATCATTTCTTAGTGACACTTTCCACTTATTTTGCATTTTTAAACATTATTCATTCTTTATCTTTACTACTTTTCGTTATACTCACAATTTGATAATTGTAAAGATTATGTAACTACTACCAATTTTATAGCATATATATTTTAATAAAGACATTCATTATTGAATTTATCATATATGTATTCTTTCTCTTCGAATAGTGAGTGATCGTATTAGTTTCGACATGGAACTTATAAATTAAAGGTAGATTTACAATTACAATACTATATTTCCGACTATTGCACTAAAGAAAATTAAATAATAAATTCCCTCCCCTTTCCTTTCCTTTCCTTTAAATGTAGGTTTTAATAACTTATTTAAAAAGAAATACTGATCATATATTCAAAATTCAGGAACGATATGTGGTTTAGTTAGTTATATTTTGAATTAATGTAAAAAAAGTAAAGTTAGCACTCACACTGGGGGTCGAACCCAGAATCTTCTGATTAGAAGTCAGACGCGTTGCCATTACGCCATGCGAGCTAAATTTACGAGAAAAATTAATTGTTATTTTACAATATGATTTATAGACTTTTGTGTCACGTGACGTTTTTATATATGACCTCATATTTGATTTCGTAAAATAATACACCTTGAGGTATAATATATTAAAATATAGCGGCAGCACTGAAAAGGCTCACATTAGCTTAACCCATCTGAAGGAGAAGGTAGCTAATATAAGTAGAATCAGAGTGTATTGCACTACCGTATATATAATAATACATGATATATACTGCATAATGTAGTATTCGTTTCCCCTATATTAGGTTTATTGGAGCTACATTGTCCAACGTTACTATGCACAAAAGATGAGCAGTTTAACAATAGCAACTCTGTTTAGTATAATATTCTCTAAATACAACATTGGTAAATGTTCTATTTGATGAACTGTGATATTAAACATTTTACTTTGTTCATTGAACTGGTACTTCACGTTTTGGATGTACAGTATCGAGGTTACTTCCTTACAGATGTATTACCGCTCGATTACTTGGCTCCATTTGAATATGTATGCGAATAGCATTATTTTAGTTGAATCTTGAGATATTAGATAATTATTAAACTTCCAAAGTTTGCATGACCTAGATGTTAGTGGGAATATTTAGAATTGTTTTCTGCTCTATCTGAATCCATTTTTTATTATACCAATGTACACACCTGTAAAGGGGTTTATTTAGCATCCTATAAGATATATTCCGTTAACCATTACCATGCATTTTCACTGATCAAGAAATATTAAAATAAAATCATTAGTGATATGATGCAAAGTGAGATGTTCAGAGAATCTGGAAATCCAAGCTTTCGACTGCTATTACTTATTCCAGATGAAAAGTAACTGAACTTTGATGAATTAATTCGGAAGAATACCCAAAATATTGGGGTATGCATGTCAGTAGATACACAAATCTTCTGTTAAATTGTTCATCACATTTAGGTAAGCATTCCTTTGTTATGCTACTGGTGTCCTTTTATGAGTTTTTGATAACCTATTCTAACTTTCTATACAATTTGCGACTGTTTTCAACACCCTGACACCCATCAACTTATGTTTCCTTTCAGCAAGAATTATTTTTTTAGGAAATTTAATATTTTTTTATAGCTTTGCACCGGATTATTATGATGCTTGCGAAAAAATGGAGCACATTTTTTTTTTCAAGAATCCTCAAGTATTGGAAAATAATTTTATAGTTCCAGTGACAAAACCTAGTGGCTTGAGAAAGTTAAACGTTCTATAAAAAGAACTCATCACATACCTTCTAGTATTGATAATATGATTTTTAAATGTATGATATTTACTTATTTTTTAAGTGTATAAAACATTGTACAAGTCGAAAGCCTCAAGGACCACCAAATACTTTGGAAGACAAATACAACTTAAACAATAATGTCTAAGATCTCTACCTCTCAAGTCAGGGAGCAAGTCAAGGAAATCTTGAAGTACTCCACTGAAACCAAGAAGAGAAACTTCTTGGAAACCATTGAACTTCAAATCGGTCTAAAGAACTACGATCCTCAAAGAGACAAGCGTTTCTCTGGTTCTCTAAGACTACCAATCTGTCCAAGACCAAACATGTCCGTCTGTATCTTCGGTGATGCTTTCGATGTTGACAGAGCTAAGTCTTGTGGTGTTGATGCCATGTCTGTTGATGACTTGAAGAAGCTAAACAAGAACAAGAAGTTGATTAAGAAGCTATCCAAGAAGTACAACGCTTTCGTTGCTTCTGAAGTTTTGATCAAGCAAGTTCCAAGACTTCTAGGTCCTCAACTATCCAAGGCTGGTAAGTTCCCAACCCCAGTTTCTCACAACGATGATCTTTACCAAAAGGTCACTGATGTCAGATCTACCATTAAGTTCCAATTGAAGAAGGTTCTATGTCTAGCTGTTGCTGTCGGTAACGTCGAGATGGAAGAAGACGCTCTAGTCAACCAAATCTTGATGTCTGTTAACTTCTTGGTTTCTCTACTAAAGAAGAACTGGCAAAATGTTGGTTCCCTAGTTATCAAATCTACTATGGGTCCAGCTATCAGACTATACTAAGCGATTTAGGCTTATGCTTTCTACTACATATTTTATTTTTTTAAATATTTTATATAATCTAATCATATCTTAATCTCTTTTTTGGTTTAAAACAACACTACTTTTGACTGTTTCATATAATTTTTATTATATGGAGAATGCAAGCAAGTCCCAATAATGTGGGATAATTAGCTAAATGCGATTAACTCATCATTCTCTGTGGCTGTTATTTATCGCGAAGGGGGGGTTATGTATATTCATAGCTGATACCTCTGTTTTTTTGTTGATGCTATATTCGACTAAGAAAATTGCGTAGGCTGTCATAAAAATTTGTAAGGACTACTTACATATATTGCAAGCCAGTATGAAATAAGGAATAAACATTTCAGGGAAATACGTTAGTTCATATATAGTTTTACTCAGTTTTCATTATTTAATAATCTCAACTAGAAATATATCCTTTTGTTGGTAGTATTAAAGTCAAAACTAATAAAAACCTTTTACGGTAAGAATTCCTTTTTAGCCTTATTCTTTGTTTGTTTTTTCTTCTGCAGTATATCAAATAGTATAACCTCACCTTCATAATAACAACAGGTATACAAATATTTAAGCCAAATAAAGAGATATACATATATTCCAAAGGTCAAATTAAGGTTTAGAAATCATAATAATCTTAAACAAGTTGAAAGAAATCGATCTCATTATTATTTATTTAACATGGAACATGATCCAGTTACAGACACTCAAATATTATCAGATAAGTCCAAGAGTGAACAATATAGCATGTATGATGACGACGATGATATAGGTATTGACCTACCCCTTAAACCTAATATCTTTCAGAAACGAAATTTCCTGGATATAGACAGTCAAGATGCACGTTTATTTCCTGCAGTTCAAAAAGTAAGATTTCAAATAGATCCCGAAAATGGTTCAGATCCACTGATATTAAAGAGTTCCAATACTGATACAGATTTTGATGATATGCAGAGTGGATCAGGTGTATCCGATAGTGATACCATTACCCGTAATAAGAACAGAGAATCGGTGGAGGAACTATTGCAACATGCTAGTGAAGTTAATGATTACGTTGCAGAAAATATAGACAAATTAAAAGCATATCCGACAAACCATAGCGCAAGTAGTAGGAATCTACAGAGAATTTTGAGTGGAACTAATCCAAAGACGGAATCTTTATCAACATTTGATTTAAGCGATGTCGACACTGACGATGTGTATGATCTCGATCATATCAGCAATGGATCCACTAGTCATTTAGGGGATAATAAGGAAAGAACACCCTTAGAGCAAGTGACTACAGCCTCAGAGATTGAAGAGATTCTTTCAAATGATGGAAATTCTCAAGATAATAATAATGATGTTGTTTATGATGATGATGATCGGTCATTAAGTGAACAGTCAACGGTAGATGATTCACCGCCAATGGAGAGGCAGACATTTTATTTCGATGAGCAAACATGTATAAATAATGCCAAGGACTTTATCCAAAGAATTGAAGAATCTGAGTGTAAGAACGTCGCAGACACGGATGATGATTTAGTATTTGTAGAGATTAGTGTTGAAGAGGCCATGGGCAATTTTGAAAGAGTAATTCAATTAATGAAAGAACTTTCTCACAAAGGGGATACCCAAAATTGCGAAATATCAGAAACCAACAAGAAACATTTTGACAATTTTGTAATGAAAAATACACCTTCTTTATCATACCACGATTTTATTGATCGTGTTCAGTCTAAATGTATGTTTGGATCCATTGTCTTTCAATCAGCCACATACTTATTACAAGTTCTATTCATGAGGAAAGATGCCCCTGATCAAAAATATAAATTAAAACACATGTTACAAGATAATGAAATCCATAGAATCATAATAGCATGCATTCGTGTTGCTACGAAACTGATTGAAGATCAAGTACATTCTCATCAGTATTTCTGCAAAGTATGTGGTGTTACCAAGAAATTACTTACTAAATTGGAAGTCTCGTTGGTGCTCTGTCTAAAAGATGATGATCTAATCATCACGCGCAAAATGCTAGCAAAATCCGTTAGAGTCATCGACTACATGGTAATGGATCTACAAACATAGATATTGTTCAGAATATATCTCCCATAATTGTATCAGTTATTCTACTACTCATACTCATTTTCACATCGTTTTCATTTTTCTTTTAGCATGTCGTCATTCTTACTTTCTCAAACATGCATTACTACTACAGTAGTGGTACATTGGTATATCTCATTTATTTATATTTAAGATACATATATATATATACTTTTATATAAACATGCCATTAGACAATCAACAAACATACAGTCATGAACCTAATAATAGTTCACAGATAAACCCTCGTTAGTCCATCATCAAGCTCATTACTGACATATCGGTTTTTACCAGGTCTGCTCGTTTGTTAAATATGTGATATTCCTGTTTACGCTATGGCATGTGATCAGGATATAGTAGTTCCTTCCCCAGTTTGTCACTATACGAAATACGAAATGCGAAAAATGCTGAAAATTTTTGTTGCTACGCTCACCAGGGAGAAAATCGCGAGAATTGGAAAATTAATTTTTCTTTCGCTGTGGACAGCTCGTCACAATATCAACATACTGCAAGGTGGAATTGAATATTCTAGAATTTTGATATATAAGACACTAGAGCAATCAAGATAAACAAGAACATTTTTATTCTTGATTTGGTTTTGTAGGCGTATCCCTTGCATGTTCATTTTAAAGAGAAACCTTTTTTCTTCCTTTGAGACTTGTTTTTAATTTTATTTTTTAAGAGTTTTCTCACAACAAAGTAAGGTATAAAAATATTAATACACAAATTCACGAAAGTATGGCTGCTTGGGATATATTTGGCTGGTTCAGAGACGTCTTGGCTTCTCTTGGTCTATGGAACAAACACGGTAAGCTGCTGTTCCTTGGTCTAGATAATGCTGGTAAGACTACTCTATTACATATGTTAAAGAATGATAGATTAGCTACTCTACAACCAACATGGCATCCAACTTCCGAGGAGTTAGCCATCGGTAATATCAAATTTACAACTTTTGATCTTGGTGGTCATATTCAAGCTCGTCGTCTATGGAAGGATTATTTCCCAGAAGTTAACGGTATTGTCTTCTTAGTCGACGCCGCTGATCCAGAAAGATTTGCAGAAGCTCGTGTCGAACTTGACGCTCTGTTCAACATCACTGAATTAGAACATGTTCCGTTCGTCATTCTAGGTAACAAGATTGATTCCCCAAATGCTGTTGACGAAGCAGAACTTCGTATTGCTCTAAACTTACAACACACCACTGGTTCTACCGTTGTTGAAGGTCAAAGACCAGTTGAATTATTCATGTGTTCTGTTGTTATGAGAAATGGTTACGCAGAAGGTTTCCAATGGTTATCTCAATATATTTAATAATCTATTTTTCTCTATTCTTCTCTTTTATTTATGGAAAACTATTAGTATAATTTTACGAGAAATTAATATTGAAAAAAAAAAAAGATCATTCACACTCATATGATGTTTCCTATTTTTATTTATTATATTATGAAAGTGTTCTAAACGATTTGGGTTAATCAAATAAAATAAAATAGATGGTAATAATTTTTCTAAGAATCTTTATTTGAAAGATTGTTTTTTCTGGTATAATTTATATAGTGTATGTATAGATTCTCATATAAGTTTAATTCAAACTTTAGCATTAATATGAACGCTATGTTCAGTTTGTTCGTTTGTCTATCTCTACGTCTATTTAACGACCAAATAGTGGAACTATAGTCATTAAATGTCTTGAACTTGATGTAAATTTTAACATTTTGTATAAGAAATTGTTGTTACAGGGGGAGAAAAGAACAAAAAATATGTTTAGAATTTTTTCTTAATATTAATATAAAAATTATAGAATATCACTAGTAATCTATCTTCTTTTACTACTTCTACTATCCTCAGTGGTACTACTTCTCTTACCATTCTTAGCAAAATATTCTTTCTTCTTTTCTTTGTCTTTATCTATTTTAGCCTCTTCAGCCTTAGCGAGTCTTTTTAATCTCTCCTTACGTTGATCTGCCTTCTTAGATTTTCTCTTTTCATCCTTAGCTCTTGATATGGTTAACACTTTTTGCATGAATGCACGAGCCTTCTTTTCTTCTCCACCCATGACAACGGCTCTTTTAGCCATGTAAGTTTTCTTCTTTTGAGGTTTCATTTGATGAATTTGAGATTTGAATGGTAAGTCCCTTTGGACAGCCTTTGGAATCTTTAATCCGTTGAACCGTCTCTCAACACGTTCAACCTTCTTATATGCACTATCTGGGTTAGTCGGAGTCTCGATCTTCATATCAGCTCTTATCTTACCAGTTAGTCTCACACCCTTCCATTCTGTCTTCTTTTCCAAAAGTAACGATGTCACAGGGTTGTAGAAACGGTTAATACGTACCGGATACCATGATCTTAAAATAACTGTGTCACTCATCAAAATCTTATCTTCAAATGTAGCTCTGAAATGTCCATCAGGTTTAGATAACGCTCTCTTGATTTCACCTCTGATACCAGAGACGGTCTTAATTTGAGCACCTTCAAATCTGGCAACTTCCATAGCACTGGAAAACATATCCTTAATGAATGCAGTATTTTTGAAAATTTTGTAGGGATAACCAATCAATTTCAATTTCTTTACAATCTCGGTATCAACGTCTAATTCTTCAACAACACCAGTAGAAGCAATTCTGAAACCACCACCTGTATCACTATTAGCCACAATTTGAATACCACAGAATGGTGTATTTGGAGAACATAATGGACCATAGAAACTTGCATTACAGAATGTATGTTCTGGAGTATATTTCAGCATTCTTGTTCTTGTTCTGGAATCTGTTGTGGTATAAATTGGTAATGTTTGGAATCTTCTCCAACCAAGAGAAATAACCAATGGATCATTGGTCTTTAGTATCTTCTTATGCCAACGATGTCTTCTTAATCTGCCCTTGATGATACCGAATTTTAATTCAGTTGGTAACAAACCACCCATTATAATTGGGAATCTTGCATCAAAATTTTCAATGAATTCCATAGGAACATCATCAAACACAATACGAACATATGAACCAGCCTTGTAACCTTCAATCTTTTGACGTTGTTCCGGAGTCATATCATCTAGTTCAGTCTTGTTGATTTCCAATTGTTTAGCCATCTTCGCCTTTTGTAATTCGTACCATGTATCAAATTCATTGTCTGGATCATCTTCCTTGAAATTTTCACCTTCTTCGATTTCAAATTGTTTACGATATTTCTCCTTCTTAGTTGCGTTTAGTTCACGCTCTTCGTCCATGGTTAGATCTTTCTTCTCTTCTTTATCAAAGTTAGTAAATGAATCATCAGATTGTGCACCACCATCATCTTCTTCCACTACATCCTCATTTCCTTCATTCTCTGGTTCATCCTCTAAGTCTTCAAAATCACCGAACACTTCATCTTCATTAGAATCACCGGCTTTAGACTCTTTCTTAGATTTCATAGATGCGCCAATGAATCTATCATTAATGGAATCAAAAGTTTTCCATTTTTCAACTAATTTTTCCATCTTTTCAAAATATGGAACGAATTTCTCTAAATCATTAAAGGTTTCCTTACTTTGATCTGTGATCCCAGCCTTTTTTGTAAAAAAATCCTGTTCTTCATTTTCAATATCACTTTCATCTTCATTCTCATCGTCTTCATCTTCACCTTTCCATCTCTTGATACAATCCTGAGGTTCGATATTATTCATATAGATTAATTTTCCAATATCCCATTTTCTACGACGCTTAGTTTTATTGGCTTGTAACTTACTGGCGACACCAGTTTCCCAATTATCGTCGTTGTCACTTAACTCAAATTCTGAATCAGTTTCAGCGGTATTGGTATCTTTACCATTGTTTTCAAAATCAATTTCGACCATTCTTGGTTCACCTTCTTCTTCGACATCGTTATTTTCATCATCACTTGGAATAGCATCTAAGTCGATCTCATCATCTTCTTCCTGTACAGATTTACCGTAAACTCTTGGGTTTCTCATATTAGCTCTACCTTTATCACCATCTTTATCTTGTTCTTCCTCTTCGTCTACTACATCTTCTTCAGGTTCGACAGAGTGTAGTTCAGTACCATTACTAAACAGTTGAATACCAACACCTTCGAAATTTTCAGCGATACTCTTTTCAGCTAATTGTAAATTGGTAACCAATTTTTCTCCTTCACCTCTCTCTTGACCAGGGACGAAACTTTCATCTTCATTTTTCTTACCAACATTGATGTAAACGGCGTCTTTATCCATAAGGATACCTCCTACATCAGACATTGGAGCATAGATTAACTTATCCTTATCATCTAATCTCTTACGTCTCTTAGGAGTGACTGTGGTATTTCCTTCCTCTTTCATCTTTTCTCTTTCATAATCATCAAGCTTTTGTTGATAACCTGGAGTTGGACAAGGATCTGGTAGTTTTTCTACTTGAGAAATTGGGAAATCACCAACACCAGCAATGTGCACTTTAGTACCTGAAATCGAAGGTAGTGCAGTCCCATGTAAATACCCGTATAATGCAACTTTTCTATCAATTTGTTTCCCCTCTCTTTCAATCTTTTCTGGATGAGTTAAATCTGTAATTCTATCCGCTAATAAATAAGGATGTTCATTTCTCCATTTCAATGGTCTAAATTTCATAACTGAGATGAATCTACTCAAGTTCAGTATTTCTCTGTCAGGGTATCTACCATTAATGACACCGGATAAATAGAACAGTTTAGCACCTTGATACACTTCTGTCCAAAATCTATGCTTTAATCTCTTTTTGGAAGTTCTTAATGTTGATTGGGATCTAAACAAATCTAAATGCGTAGTAACACCCAAAACTCTAGGCATACCATGTGTTTGGGCAATGTTTAAAAATTCCATAGTCTCCATTTCGAAACCAAAATTACCATCCATTAATAACAAGACCAAATCAGCAATCTTAGCTACATCCACCATGGAATTCAAATCGTCGGCAGGACATTCAATAAATGTTAATCTTCTGTGCTTACCTGAAACCACAGTGATCGGACCGTTAATATCATTCAAAGTGGTCTTAGTCATTCTTCTAATCAATGATTTGATCAAGGTAGTCTTACCAGTACCTGGTGGTCCGACAACAGCAACAATTACTGGTGGTGGATCATCATCTGGAGTACGGTCAACCATAGGAACATGCAACTTTCTTTCGTTCACATCACTAGATCTTTGCATCTGTCTTGCCATCTTCCCTGGGGCAGAAACTGCAAAGGCCTTAGCATTATGACCTTGTGTATGCAGTTTCTTTTTGGCAGTGTTCTTTTCCTTCGTTTTACGATGGGCTTTATTACTTTGTTCCATTGTAAAGAAGGTCTGTGGTTCTTACTTACCCTTTTAAATAATATTATAAATTTCGAACCTATAATTTGACAATTTCAAACAGCTTTAATTTCTATTTAATGTTGAACTTATATTGCTAACCGTCTGAAATTATTCAACTAACCCAGCTCATCGCAGCTGAAGGTCATCGCATAAAAATTTTCAATATTCAGTTATTTTGGTTTTTCACCGCGATCAAACATCATGCGACACGAGGAGGGAGGGTGCTTAGCGTTAGTGATAGTCACAGCGGCTATTATTAGTTACACAGACAGAAAACATAACGAGAAGTGTTTACAGGTGGGATGATAACTTCTTAAATGCATTATGGATCCTTTGAAAGTTATCCCTATTTTATTAGAAGAACAGAACGGAGATATGATATAATGATTCGACAACCAAGTTCAAGATCTAAGACTCTATGAATGGAATCGCTTCTTCTCGTGGAGAAATAGGTAAGTACGTGCTTTGAAACCAAAAATAACCCTTTCTTTCCGGGAAATATATGCTATGTTACTCAATTTTGAATAGAGTCTACTAATCTGTTAATTTATTCACATATTTTAGCAGTAATATATGGGTGAAGGTAACGCTGTACAAACTGCATGCACAGGTAGGCTCATACATATCTTTACAATGTCCATCAGTTAGAAACCATTCTTTTACAATAGCAACAGGATTCAAATTCATATGAGTGACTCCAACGTTAACAATTATCAACAGATAATTATCTTTTATTTCTCGATGCTCTTCTTTTGTAGAAAATGAGCATGGGTGGGCCTCCCCCTTCCTCAAATGGAATTGTCTCAATTATGGGCGTCGCGCCTTACTTGAGCAAAAACTCCAGCAGAAGTGAAAATTTCGACAGAGAGAAAGAAAGAGTGAGGGGTGGAATAAGAAAGAATCAAAGGGCGTGGGAGTTTGTTGGATAACATATATGGAACTTATAAGGAACGGTATAAACATAACATAAGGCTATCAAATAAACCTTATTTGTGATTGCTTTATTTCACTAAGAACTGTGAAACATTAATATAAATATTAAACAACTCTCCTATATCGAGATCTATTACGATTACTTTTTAAGGAGCATAACGTAAGATTAAGAAAAATCAAGCTAGATATAAAATGCTAAAGTCCGTGATTCGTAATCCGGGTTCCCGTAGTATCGCGAGGGTATCTGGAATAAACACTTTTAAAAGCACCAGTGTTCAACCATTTGCATACTACTCTACTACTGGCAATCCTTCTCCATTAGAACAAGGTAAAGATAACAATGGTAATGAAATGCAGTTTAATACAAAAGGTGCACCAATAGTGAGAGGTAAAAATTCAACCACGACAGAATATAAACTTCCTAAGTGGAAAGAAGCTCTAGGTGAATACGTCATTAAGACATTTGGGTTGGATATGGATAAAATTAGAGCAGGCCCAGTATCTGGATCATACTATTATTCTATCTGTAAAGAACAAGGTTTACAATATGAAAATGAATCACTTTCCGATTCTGCAAAATTCTTCTATGAAGAATTAAAACTACCAAGAACATTTTCTCAATGGTTTCAAATCACTGCCTTACATGAATGGATGCTATTTGTTAGAATGAGAGCAATGCCATTCAAATACGGCAGAAATTACCAACAAAAACTTGTAGATAAAACTTTCAACGATATAGAAATGAGATTATTTGATGAAATGAAAATTGTTTCAGGTAGAATTGTGGATCAATATTCTAAAGATTTTAACTCTCAATTAAAAGGTGCTGTGTTTGCGTACGATGTAGGCTTTTATACTGATGATACTACATTAGCAACTGCTGTATGGAGAAATTTGTTTGGTGGTAGAAAAAATATCGATTATACTCACTTAGAAGCTGTCGTAAAATATATTCGTTCTCAATTATATGTAATGAGTAGAATGTCTGACAGAGAGTTTGCATTAGGTAAATTTAAGTTTGTTCCAGCTACGGAAAAGATCAACAAATTAACAGTTGCTGAAGAAAAAGAAATGAAAGAGAAAATTATAAAGAAATATGAAGAACTGGACAAAAGTGGGCTATTATTACCAAGTGATAGAAGTAACCTATCCTACGACAACTGAGCTCTTTTTATTTTTCACAACCCAAACTCATTTATATGGAACTATCTCAAGAAGTTTACCAAACGATCTAAGGAGTGGTTTTCTTTTTAATTTCGTTACTAACATCCAGTTCATATTACATATATATATACATACACTTTACTTATTTATTCTAAGCTCGCAATGTAAATATCAATATACAAGATCTTTTGTAGCCTAACTATTACACTTTTTGTAATGTAGCACTCCATTTGGATGGTTCATTTTCATGGAACAATTGATATAAATTATCAATTAATTTAACATGGAAAGAACCACTTCCTTCACAGACGAGAGAGGCGTTTTTACCAGCTGATTTATACAATAAAATAGCAGATACGATTGCATCAAAAACTGAACCTTCTGGGCTTAAGCCACCAACCAAACTTGCAATTGTAGAACCCAAAGAGCATCCACTTGCAGTAATATCACCCATAATTGGAATATTACCATTTTGAACAGTATATACAGTCAAAGAGTCTACAGAGGCACCTTGGGTACCTTGTGATACAAGAAATTCTCCACCAAATGTACCGTCACAGATATAGTCCACTTCACCAGTACAAACTGCAATAGTTTTAAATCTAAAAGCAACAATCCTAGTAGCCTTTGCCAATAAATTAGAATCATTATGACTTGTGTCGGCATCGACACCCTTCATATTACCATTATTCAATCCTGAAAGACCTAAAATTTCACCTGAATTCCCTTTAATGCAGGTGAATTGCCCATACGACAGCAAGGAATCGTTTAAACTCTTTCTTGTTGTTGTGGCAGAGTATCCGACAGGATCGAACACTATTGGTCGTTGTGCTTCATTATAAGCATGTATAGCAGCTCTTACCATTTCTACTGGAGCAATTGAACCAGTGTTTAGCAGAAGGGTCGCATTTGGAATACGGGATAATTCACCAACCTCAGATTCAATTTCGGACATTATGGGAGATGACCCAAGAGCCAAAGTCACATTGGCACCAAAATTTTGATGAACTTTATTAGTGATATGTTGGATCAATGGTCTATTGTGGGATACTTGTTCAAGAACGCTATGGATCGCTTGAACATCCGGTGTAATATAACTTCCTATTTTCAAATCGTTTCCAAACTTGAATTTGCCGTCATCAATTAAAGCACGTAATATTTTAGTTGACCCAGCTGCATCAGTAGAAGCCATGATATCACTAACCAAAGATATACCATCTAATGATCTCTTACCATTGGTAGAGGTACATTGATATAGAACTCTTTGAATATTATCTGGATGTAAACCACCAATTCCTACTGTTTTACACCAAGTAGCATTATTTGATTCCAAAGCATTTAGAACTTCAATAGCACCCTGTGGGCCCATTGGTATTTTCTTGGCATTTTTTTTAGTCTGTGTTGGAAATAAAGTACCAATACCGATATAATCGACCAATTGCGGACCCCATTTAGCCAATTGCTCAACCTCGGAAACTTTCCCAACACTCCAGCCGATAATCATGTCTGGTCCAACAAGATTTCTGACCATTGGAATTGGCATATCATCTTGCCCGACATGCACACCATCAGCCTTGATTGCCATTGCGACATCAATTCTATCATTAATAATCAATGGAACGTTATATTTAGTGCACAGTTTTTTGACTTCCAAAGCCTCCTCAATGAAAAGCTTAGTATCAGTTTCCTTTTCACGGATTTGTACCAAAGTTACACCATTCTGTAAACCAGCTTCAATCTGAGAACATAATGTTGTGCCCTCTGGCAACATACCAGAGTCAGTAACGAGATACAAAGAATAATCGACGTCTTCCTTAGCAAATACCATTATATGTTCCTATCTCTATGTAAATATGTCAAGTGCAGAAGCTTTTTAAACCTTTAATAGAAGTATATCTTAAACACATAACACTAGATAAAACTATTCATATGGGAAAAGGAAAAAATAGTAGACTTTATCCATTTCGTAACTCTTATAAACATATTCGAGAAACAAGAATTTAAACAATTCTAAGAAGACAGTAATCACCTCATTGCCTCTTTCACCTACAGTGTTTCCTCTTTAAATGCATACAACTTCGCGATGTTTAACTAAATTTTTCATATTCCGGTAGAAGCTGCGAATTTGAATATTTTCGATTTTTAAAGGAACAATGCAATAGTTTGAACTTCTTCCAGTGAAGGGTATTGCAGTTTAGGACGAATACGTAGAGGGGATACTGACATTCATAATCATCTCAAGATAGCGTTCTATACAATATATTTTAGATTCAGAAGTAGTGAATTCATATTTTATGGATAAGTGGTTGTACTTTTACGAACCAATACTGCCATTTTTTTTAACAGATTGCTAATATATAACCAAGAATAAAGAAATGAAGTTCACACCAACTGTGATACTGGATGCACCAAGTTATTATGTTGATTTTTTTCATAAGAAGCAGAACGTGGACAAATGTACTATCTTACGAGATCTTGATTTAGAGAATGATTCTGTTGTGATGCCATCGTGTATGGCCTTATTGACCAGACCAACACATATACTAGATCTTACAAATAATAGTCTAATAGATTTCCCAGATCTTCATGATAGAACCGATATACATACGTTATTATTGGGACGAAATCGAATAAATGGAACAATCAATGGTAAGAGACTTCCGAAAGACTTGAAAAATTTAGTACTGGCCAGTAATGACATTAAAGAATTAAGCGAATTAAATGGACTACAGAGTGCTCCAAAATCACTTAATACTATATCCCTCCTTGGGAATCAGATATGCCATTTGGAAGGTTATAGGACCTATGTTTTAACTATATTACCCAATCTACGTAACCTTGATTTTACAAAAATTTCAGACCTAGAAAGGACAAACTTAAAAAAGAAGCCTGTTCTAATAATAAAGAATGATAAAAACACAAAAGTAGTTAAATCTAAAAAATCTCATGATAAATCTACTGAAATGATGAACTTTGTAGTTAATAAGATGACCGATGAAAGAAAACTAGAATTGAAGAAACAATTAGCTGAAGCTGTATCTTTGGATGAAATCATTAAAATTGAAAAACAATTAGCTGGAGGGATCTAGGTTCAACCAGCAGTCAAATATTTGCATACTCACACATCCATAATAAGGAAAAAACAACATCACATCTTCAATTATTCAGCATAAACAATTCAAAAGTTGTAATAGTAGTACAAAAAGAACATACCTATTAAATAATAATAATATACAAGTTATTATTACATATATATTTTACAATACATACGTAAATTTATTTATTTCTTTATTCGAGCGCCAGACGTTTAATTTTGAGCATCTACAGTGGTATGGGTAGATTCAATCTTTTCTTTATCTTCTGATTTATCAACAATTTTACCATCTACTTTATTGGTCTTTTCATTTGTTTCAAGGTCAGGAATACCTCTGGCTGTTAAAAACTCAAATATACTCTTTTGAACATTCTTACCCTTTTTATCTTCGCTTTCTTCACCTTGAGCTCCAGTGACCTTGTTGAAACTATCAATATAAGCAAAGAAAGCGTTGAAAACATTTTCATCAACTTCTTCTTTGTAAATTTTATCATAAATGTGCTTCATCTTGAATGCATCAATTTCTTCTTGATATTTAGAGAAATCGATTGGAGTATAACCGAATTTTTCCAATCTATCATTGTACGTCTCAAATACTGGTGCTTCTAACAAAAGACCAAGAGCAGGGGCCTTTGGAATATTAATCTTTTGTGGACCATATGCTTGACTTATACGCTCTACAGGAGTACCACAACGAGCAATCAAAGCAGCCATTGAAATCATCTTACGGATTTGATGTAGCATGAAGGATTGTCCATGTATCTTAATAGATACCCATTCAGTCTTCGCATCACCAATTACAAATGGGTCAGAGACCTTAATTTTTTTCATGAATCTAATTGCACTTGCATCTTTGAAATCTTTACCTAATGTGAAGTTATGGAAATTATGAGCACCGATGTATTGTTTCATAGCAGAACGGAATTTTTCTAACTTTTCAGCAGAGATTCTATATTTTCTACGATGAGCATATTCTAAAGCTTTATATTTTTTAACCATTTGGTAGGTAGCTTCTGATTCTAGGAATTCATCCTTTGGTGGTGGCGTATAGTTTTGAATTTGTTCGATCTGTTCTTCAGTGAATTTTTCATTAACTTCTTTCTTCAAATTTTTCCAAAATTCGATGGATTCAGCATCATCATCTAGAATACCAGGCAATTCTAATCTACTTTCCTCAATATCATTGTATAAAATAGAATTTGGTTTTGGTCCAATTAAAGAATAAGTTGGAAGCAAGTATTCGTACCAACGAGAACCACACATCTTTCTGCAATCAAAGGCCTTGTTAACTCTAGTGATATCCCATACTCTAATACCTTCTGGTAATGCTTTGTTAATTTTTTCTTTAATATCTGGATCTTCGATAATCATCTTCAAAGAGATCAAGTTACCACCAGCATGAACACCTTTATCAGTTCTAGCGGCTCTCATAAACCCATTTTTCTTTAAATCAGTTGAATTATCCTTTGAAATTGCACCGGCTTCAACAAATGCTTTGAATAAAGCATCTTCGATAGTTGGATGTGGAGGATTATATTGCATACCGTGGTATCCTGCACCACAATATCCGACCATGACAGCAACTTTACGTTTTGGTTTTCTTGGTTCCTTAGGAATTGGATTACCATTGGCATCTAGCTCAGGTGGTCTTCCAACACGTTGTTTCTTCTTTTCTGGTTCGTCACTCTCTTTTTCTTTGTCATTACCTTCGATATCTTCTTTACGAGCCTGAGTCATCTTGTATTGAGGGCCTCTCTTGTAAGCGTCTTCAGATGGTTGGTCATCGTATGTTGGTCTTAAGTTTTCTTCAGACATCTTCTTTATACTGTTATTTGTGGCTGATTTTAAAAAAATATTTTTGAACGATAATAAAGGATGCGATAATGTAAATCGATCGAAGTATGCACTGTTGCAAGTTAATTGTTTTAATTTCGAGAATCTACCTAAGTAGTGATAAAATTTAATAAACGAAATCTTTTTAGATGATTGAATAGAAAAAAAAACGACTGCACCCAATACCTAAAACAGAACTGTAATCTATAATAATTGAAGCTTCTACTTCAATAAAAAAAAACTTCTCCAAATTACTGTAAAAGAAACCCAACAGTTGACTTTCTCGATACTGGTTTCTTTTCTTTTCTTATTCAATACAAAGAAAAGAAGCGATGAGCTGAAAATTTTTGAGATATTTCAGTCGCTCTGCGATGAGGATAAAAAACGGTTTCTCTTTTTGCTTTGTTTATCCCAGGTATTGAGGATTATGGTAATGAAACCGACTGTGAAATCACGGTGCACGAACTGACAAATTTTCACGATGAATTGAAAATTTGTTAGCGGAAGGAAAAGTGAAAAATTCTAAACCCAAAAATAATGAGATGGAAATTAAGCTCGATGAGATGAGGTTACACATTGGAAGGACAAGATATAAATGAAACTGATTTGTTGCTGATCATCCTCTTTATTTCGAAATACTGTTATTTACAAATAAAAACACTGTGAACAGGAAACTACTACACATACAAATAATAATAAATTATAATAATGAGACAACTGACAGAAGAAGAAACTAGAGTTGTATTTGAGAAACTTGCCGCATACATTGGTAGAAATATTTCCTACCTAGTTGACAATAAAGAAAACCCACATGTATTTAGATTGCAAAAGGATAGAGTGTATTACGTACCAGATAGCGTTGCTAAGTTGGCCACCAGTGTTGCCAGACCAAACCTTATGTCTGTTGGTATATGTTTAGGTAAATTTACAAAGACAGGGAAGTTTAGATTACATATTACAGCTTTATCTATTCTAGCTCAACATGCTAAGTATAAGATTTGGATTAAACAAAACGGTGAAATGCCATTTCTTTACGGTAATCATGTCTTAAAGGCACATGTTGGTAAGATGTCTGATGATATCCCAGAACATGCAGGTGTCATTGTATTCTCTATGCATGACGCTCCACTTGGATTTGGTGTCAGTGCTAGGAGTACATCAGAAGCAAGAAATTTGCCACCTACTGCTATTGTAGCATTCAGACAGGCCGATATCGGTGAGTATCTAAGAGATGAAGACACTTTATTCACTTAGATACTATTATCCAAACCAATATTTGTGTCTGTTTGTTTTTCTAACCGTAATAGTCATCGCATCCATCAATAAATATATTATAGATATATAGTTTCCGGATTCACAAATCATCTGTATATCCAAATGATAATAGATATTCTGTACATTAAAATTTTTATTTCATAATATTTCTTTTTCCCCTTAAAAGATTATTTATATATAAATTCCTTATTAACTTGCTTGATTTTTTATCATTTATTTCGTATAATACAAAGATTAATTTAAATATATATAACACATTACAATATATTTCTCCTTCTTTTAATATATAACTAATTATATTTATTTGCGACCCTTCTTAACTTTCTTCTTTGAACCACCATTGGTATTCTTTTTTTGTTTCTTGGATATATCCAAAGCTTGTTCAGTTTGTTTATTCATTGCACCACCTTGAGTTTGTTTAGCTAATTGCTTCTTCTTTGGTCTATACGTAGATCTATCCTTCAAAGGTAACCATCTTTCAGAGTCAACGGTCTTATTAGTAACATCGTGAGTAGCTAAGAATTTTTGTAATTTAGCTTGTTTTTTCTTTTGTTTCTTTGCATTTAATTTCTTCTTCATCACTCTATTTATTGAAGTAGCAGCAATAGATTGAGATTTATTAGAATTACTTCCTAAAGGAGCAATACCGGATGATATTAATGAAGAAACATCAACAGAAGCTACTAGGTCCGAAACAGTAGCAAAATCAAACAAATCTTGACTGTTTTCATTCAATATTTGTAGAATATTTTCATCCACTAGATGTTCTTTAAAATATGTTACATTCATTAATTGTCTAAAGATCTTCTTGGCGTCGGAAGATTTACTTAGAGTCAGATATTGGAATGCAATATGTTTCCAGAAATTTAATTTATTGATGGAGAATTTGGTAACCTTCGAGAAATCTTTAGCATTAAACAATTCACTCGTCTTCTTTAATAACATAGACTTTGAATGAACTCTACCAACATGATTGTATAATTCAAACAACACATAAACAATAGTAATAAGATCATCGGTTAAGGTATTGGCAGAGGTTATAGATTTGTTGAAGAACAGTTCACCCAATCTGATTGCATTGTCCCATTCGTTTTCTACGATAAGCAGTTGTATAGCCAATAAAACTACACCGTTGGTACTACCCGCCGTAGAGCTCTTGACTGCCTTGACAGCAAAATGATACAATTTTTTGGATTGTGTTTGGTAAGGCTCCAAGTTTATGTTATCCACTATCTTGGTGTAATTATGCAATGTACGAGATAGACGGCTGGAATGAGATTGCACTGTAACATTATTAAATAATTTTAAGAACATCGCATTTGAATTCAATTTTGTCCATTGGTCATGGGTAAATGTTTGTATGTTTAAGCTATTCTGTTTTTCAATATTTAAATCTCTTAGTAACAAATTAATATTATCCTTATATTTAGAGAAATCCTGGAATGCAACCAAATTGTTTTTAGCAAGGATATGCATTTGGGAACCTGCTTCCAATCTTATTAATAGATTATTCAAATATTCTTTACTATCAGCTGTGTTGCCAAGTAATTGATGGATATAAGCTAATTGGAGCTCAATGGTATTAATATCGTCTTGGTAGTCACTAGCTTTTGCCATATTATATGATTTTTCTAATAATCCCAAAGATTCCTTATATTTATCCTGAGCAGCTAATACAATGGATTCATTGAATAACATATCATACGATTCTTCAGATAATTCATTAATCAGAGGATAATTGATCATCATGTTTGGTTCTACAGTTAATGGAACCCTTTCATTACACGCAAGTTCTGTGTTATTATCGATTTCCGTAGAGTTATTGGAAGCTAGGTAGTTGTAAATACGATATGATTCTTCATTTTTACCATTTTTGTAACAGAATTGAGCTCTGACATGTAAAAAGCCTCTCAATTTTTCAAGTTGACTCTCAGGTTTAGAGAATAAAACATCAATATCATCAGTAATAATGGTAGAATACAATTGTTCAAACTTCTTAACGTTGTTTAACTTATAAAAAATGTATAACTTTTCCATATTTAATTGGTTCCCATATTTTGTATCGATAGCACCATATGTATTCAATATAGACAGGGCTTTGTTATACTTATCCTGTTGAATCAAAGCAATCAAACAATATTTCAATGCTGTCCCAGGGTTTGTGCAACCATTTTCTAATAATTGAATACTGGTTTCTTCAACTTGGGAATGTTCATTATGTGTGGATTGAACGTTCAATTGAGACAATAAGTCTGTCAATGAACCAGCAGCCATCTTTCAGTATATTGAGGTATGTTTCTACTCTGGTTTGGAGATTCAAAAATGGACCAAGCACAATAGTTTTGGATATATAATATATGGATATGTACCGCTATATGCAATGGCAGATATATTCCTTAAGATTTATCTGTAAACATCTACCTCGATGTGAACGATGGAATATTCTGCTAAAAAGATTGTCTGAAGTGAAACTAGAGGACACACTCAGCGAAAGAACGAAAAAAAAATGGATACAGACAAAGCCGGTTGGGTAGAGAGCAAAATCGTTAAGTACGAATAGAGGGACTAGATGGCTTAAATTAGCTAGCTATTCCTATTTATGTATATTTGATTTAGATCACATTTAATAATATGCGTGTATAGCTGATGCTGTTCTTGCGATGAATATATATCGGTGAGTTGCATGTTATCTTGGCTGATCGACAAGTTTCATGAACAAATTTCTATATTCCCTTGTACTGAATTTAGTTTGGCAAAGATTCCCATAATGACCTGTTCTTCTGTATCCACGAATGCTCCTTAATGGCTCTTAATGATAATCTTTTCTTAGGATCCTGTACTAATATTCTTCTTATTAAATTCTTAGCTTGTTCAGAGACTGGTTTATCATCCGGGAATACTACATTTCCTCTGACAATACGTTTGTAAGTCATTTCTTTGCTCTCTTCTTCAAAGGGAGGTGCTCCCATAATCAATTCGTATATCAGAATACCCAAAGCCCATACATCAACTGTATCATCATACTCTCTAGAGGTAATGATCTCTGGCGACAAATAGTCTATCGTACCACAAAGTGTTTTCCTTTTCAAACCCTTGGGGCTTATTATACTCCATCCAAAATCTGTAAGTTTCACAACATTATTGAATCCTATTAGTATATTCTCTGGTTTAATATCTCTATGTATAATATGTTTTTGATGCATGTACGATAAACCATCTGCTATCTGGTAGACATAATAGCTTGCCAATATTTCGGAGACTGGACCATTATTTTGCAACAATTTATAGAGTTCCCCATTCACAAGATATTCCATTAATAAATAAACCCTTTTCTCATCATAAAAATAACCATAAAGCTTTGTTAAATTTTGATGATTTAAATTAGTTTGTATCTCGACTTCTCTACGAAACTGCTTTTGCAAATTATATTGAACAATTTCAGATTTATCCATAGCCTTTAAAGCGCAAATAAATCCTGTCTTCTTATGACGAACACAATAAACTTTACCAAATTTCCCTTTACCCAACTTTTTACCTATTTCAAACTCGCTCAAGGATAATTGTTTAATATTTTCTTGAACCGAACTCATTGAATTACTATTCCTCTTAGGAGATGGTATTTTTGAAGACCTACCTAATGTTAAATTACGTCCTCCTTTATAATTATTTCTTGGTGAAGGAATTAGGGTCTTCGAGTTTCTATTTTGTAATGGTGATCTTGTCATTCTCCAAGGTTTCCTTACGTGTGTTCCCTCATCCTCCATGCTTAATTTACTAATTATTTCGTAATCTTTTTCGTCCTTTTAACAAAGTTTATAAAATAATTCAATTAACACTTCTATGTTTTAACCAGTATCCATTCACACCTGTTGGAATCGTTTCCTTTTTATGACCCTCATCTAATATGTAGTCATTTGTTTTGATTAGAATCAAAGCATAATTTATTGTTTTCGCTTCTTTTATTTATTTAAATATAAACAGAAATGACGACAAATTTCAATGCGAACACTTGAAAGGATTATACACCTGATATCATAAGGAAGGGTGCCCAGCATACTGTATTATATCACATGTCTGAATTGAAGATCAAGAACCTTTTGGAGTGGGGTAAAACACATAATTGTATCATCCCCGATGGTATCTCTTTTAATTTCGATCCTAGTCGAGGCATCTATTGCATAGCAGATGTTAATGATCTCAATAAAGCTAAGAACGTAAAGTTTGAATTACCAAATGAATTAATCATTAGAGATAAATTGTCGCTTGATGTCTTCGGACATTCCGGTACTAGCTGGTTGAAATGTTTATTAGCAAGATTGAAATTTGACAAGCGATCAAAAGACAGGAAAATAGCCATGCTTCAAGATCGGTTCCAACATTACATTAATGCGTTACCTACTGTCGTAGATTCACCATTAGTTTGGAACCTCGATGAATTAAATTTACTTGAGGGGACAAATTTAGGTAATTCGATTGCTGATAAATTTAAAGCAATCTTTAAAGAATGGCAATCTCTTATTGAAACACTTACCGTTGAATCACAAGATTATGTATTCACAGATTGTGAAAAATTGTTAATGACAACAATTGATGATTATGATAAAAAGAAAGTCTATGATAATGTAATTCAAGAGACAATCGACGGTAATAACATTCAGTGGTACTCATTTGGTGCCTATTTATGGTCTCATCTGATTTTTACATCTAGAGCCTTCCCCGAACGTATCATTAACCCAAAATGTAGTGAATCAAGTGTTATGCTATTACCTATAATTGATTTATTAAACCATGGTAATCATGTGAAAGTTGAATGGTCGACCGACACCGAAGGTTCATTCTGTTATACAAACCTGGAACAAGATATTCAAATGGGTGCTGAATTATTGAATAATTATGGTGCAAAGAGTAACGAGGAATTGTTATTTGGTTATGGTTTTACTTTGGATGGAAATGAGCTGGATTCTGTCATGTTAAAAATTCAATTACCTTTAGACACCATCTCTAATATCTTAGAAAAGGAACCTACATTAAAGTTGCCACTTATTGAAGATTATACAACATTTGCATTCGAAACGAAAATTACGGGTACAACTAATCCTACGCTAAAAACAGACAGAGTTGCTTCAGATTATTCCAATGGTATATTATATTTGTTGAACAAAATTGATACCATGGCTTGCTTAGCTCCAATTATTGAACTATTTGGATTTCTTGTTGCCAGGAATGGAGCAGAGAGCCCTAAGAGCATCAGAGCTCAATTTGATGCCGTACAATCACTCAAAAATGCACTTCATCAAAAGTCTATAAATATAGTTCATACTGAAAATAGAAATATTAATGAATCTACTGAATATATCATTAGTGATTACCGTAGAAAATGTGCTGCGATATATAAGAATGGACAGATTGAAGTTTTAAAGAAATCACTACAAGAATTGAAAAAGATAGAGAAAACTATGTTTTCTGAATACAAAAATTCATTGTTGACAACTGCAAAAGTTTTAAAATATGATGAATCATTTTCAGATGAAATTACCAATTTATTCTGTCAGGATGAAATACAGAAGGATATAAATTTTGATACTAATTTTGAAATTTTTGTACTATGGTTAGTTTGTAAAGTACATTTCAATTCTGTTCCAAAAAGATATGGATGGGTTCTCGAACAATTTAATAATTTTAAGTCCAAGTATGGAGAATCAGATATATCTGAAGGTGCTGTGGAACTTTATATTGAACTGTTTAGCGACGGCGAAGACCCTGAGAGACGTTTAAAGCCTTTCAATACAGAAACTAAACCGATTACTTTACAAGAAGTGTCTATTGCATATGACTTTATTGAGCATTACTCCTTTGCTAGACTCTCGTTGTCTGGTGACGCACCAGATACAATCCTTGTCAAAGGTTAAAGTTAAGATGAAACTCCGGTAGGGAGATACTTTTTACATATTTCCGCCTCAATAACTTTATAGAATCATAAACATAATCGTAAGAGGGTTCATACTATATTGTCTTGGAAATTACAGTTGGGACGTTCTTCATACCACTCCATTTTAGAAAGAAACCAATCACCTTCTATATTTACCTTTATCCTCTTGCTTGAACTCTATATAGGTAGATAACGGTCTTTGTATAACGCAACTGCAGTTTGTTTGGCAACAAATGGAAAGCGAATGCAACAAGAAAAATAATAAATGAATTAGTAAGAGGAAAAGAGGAAAAGCCGATACTCATCGCAATTTTTTTTTTAGTAGCCTTTCTAACATATATATATATATCAAAAACAGGTTTAATCAAAACAGATATTCTCGATACAAGTAGGATATATCTGTCAAAACTGTTAAAGTTTGTCACTTACGAGAGGTTGTATATTCACGTCTTTTAATTTTGAGTTCATTATAACTGCTCATTACATCATGGATTTGCAATCAAAGGTATATGTTGCGCTAGGTTTAGCGTCACCAATATATTTATATTTTGGAGGTAGACTCTCTATCCTGGTTGTTATATGGACTTCCGTAGTTCTATTTGGTAAAGAAATATTTGGTAATGGGGGTGAGGTCCCTGTGGAACCGCACAAATGTAAATGTTCAGATAAAAATGGTGATGGAAAAACACACAATCATAATCATGAGAAGAAAGAAGAGTGTTGTGGCGGGAAAGGTACCGGCGTAAATGGTAAACCATGTTGTGGTAAAGGTGGTAAGGCTCCTACTGCAGAACTTCCTAAATTTAAGAAAGAGCCAATAGTTTCTAAAGATGATCAGAAGCCAAAGACTAAATGTTGCGGCGGAAAAGGTCACGATGTAAAGAAACATGGTGAAGTTTGCTGTGGTGGTAAAGGTCATGCTAATGAAAAGAAAGTTGAACCAGTTGAAAAAAAGAAACCAAAGACAAAATGTTGTGGTGGAAAAGGTCATGACGTTGAAAAGCATGGTAAAGTTTGTTGTGGTGGTAAAGGTCATGATGATGACAAAAAAGAGGTTGCACCAACTCCGGAGCCAATCGTCGAGAAACAGGAAACTAAATGTTGTGGTGGTAAAGGTCATGATGTAAAGAAAAACGGTAAAGTATGTTGTGGTGGTAAGGGTCATGATAAGGAAAAGAATGTTGAAATTCAAGAGGAACTAAAGAAAGAGGATAATTGGGATTCTTTGACTGTTGATTTCACAGAGGCATTTAAATCTCCTAATGCTAAGGCTACCAAAAAATCTGTCAAAGTGTTTAGCAAGAAAGGTATGACTGAAGTTAAAGCTACTCAGACCGACAACGATGCTGATGGTTTAATTAAGAGTGCATTTACTGTATCTAATATTGACTTACTAGATTCTGATATCTATATTTTCTACAGTTCTTTACAAGGTTCTTCCTCAAAAGCAGGTTCCATTGTCCAAGAAAAACTGAGGGAAGTCTCTGGTTTACAAAGACAACCTATATTGTTAAATTTGGATGAAATCAATGATCTAGATGAATATTTTGTTAATGTTCCAAGTGAAAAAGCCCTTTATGTCATGGTTGTACCATCTTATGATGTCGATTGCCCATTAGATTATTTTATTCAAACTTTAGAAGAAAACTTTAATGATCATAGATTAGATAAGTTCCCATTAAGGAAATTGGTCGGTTATACTGTATTAGGTCTTGGTGATTCTGAATCTTGGCCTGATAAATTTTGTTACCAAGCTACTAAAGTCGATTATTGGATTTCTCATCTAGGTGGTAGAAGAATCTTCCCAATTGGTAAAGTTTGTATGAAATATAATGGTAATGATAAAATCGTTGAATGGGCAAACTTATTAGGCGATTTATTGAAGGATAATGAACCAATCTTATACGAATATGATGAGACTGTTGATAATTCTGATGACGATTATGATGACAATGACAGTTTTGATGGATCTAATGACGAAGAAGAAGGTTCTGATAGAGATATTGATCTAGAAGACGTTGGTGGTAAAGATAGCAATGGTGGTACTAGAAAAATAAACAAAAATTCTTTAGAGGTTAAACAAATGATTGCAAAGGATAGTCCTACTTATAAGAATTTAACCAAACAAGGTTATAAGATTGTTGGTTCTCACTCTGGTGTTAAGATCTGTAGGTGGACCAAAAATGAATTACGTGGTAAAGGTTCCTGTTATAAGAAATCTTTATTTAATATTGCTTCTAGTAGATGTATGGAATTGACACCTTCTTTAGCCTGTTCGTCTAAATGTGTCTTTTGTTGGAGACATGGTACGAACCCAGTGTCAAAGAATTGGAGATGGGAGACAGATGAACCTGATTTTATCCTTGAAAATGCATTGGCTGCTCATTATTCTATGATAAAACAGATGAGAGGTGTTCCTGGTGTTATTGCTGAAAGGTTTATTAATGCTTTCAAAGTGGCACATTGTGCTCTATCTTTAGTTGGTGAGCCTATCTTATATCCATATATTTCCAAATTCATTGAATTATTACATGAGAAAAAAATTACAAGTTTCTTAGTGTGTAATGCTCAACACCCTGAATCCTTAAGAACCATTGGCAGGGTTACTCAATTATATGTTTCTATCGATGCTTCCACAAAGGAAGAATTGAAAAAAGTAGATCGTCCATTGTATAAGGATTTCTGGGAAAGAATGATGGAATGTTTGGACATTTTACGAACTGTCCAATCACATCAACGTACTGTTTTCAGGTTGACATTAGTGAAGGGTTTCAATATGGGAGAAATTTCCTCATATGCTGATTTAGTTCAACGTGGTGAGCCATGTTTCATAGAAGTGAAAGGTGCTACATTCAGTGGTTCTTCCAAGGATAATGTTAATTCTTTAACTATGCAAAACATTCCATACATTGAGGAATGTAAAGCGTTTGTAGAGAGGTTTGTTGGTGAGTTACAAAGACGTGGTATGGAGTATGAGATTGCGGCTGAACATGCACATTCTAATTGTGTGTTGATTGCGCATCGTAAGTTCAAGATTGAGAACAAATGGCATACACATATTGATTTTGAGAAATTTTTCCAATTATTAGCTACAGGTGAACCATTCACTTACATGGATTATTTGCAAGAGACACCAGAATGGGCACTGTATGGGAATGGTGGATTTGCACCAGGTAATGTTAGAGTATACCGGAATGAAAAGAAAACCAGTAAGAACGGTGAGGCAGATGATAATAGAGTGCATCCTGATGATCTACCTGCATTACCAGTCATGCAAGTGTAAGAATTGCGCTGACTTCATTTCCAGAGATAATTATTTTATTTTTTTATTGTAAAATAGTATTAATTTATTTATATTTTTATTTGTACATAGTAGTAATTTTGAATACAAAAGAAAAAGATGCAAAACAATTACATGAAATGGATTGCTTTCAATACTGTATAAGTTATTTTCGATACCGAATAGCCAAATAATAATTGAGTATGAGCCCAACCTGAATGTAATACTTGATCGATAATATCATAAATGATGCAAAAAGAATAGAATCTGATCCCTTCACGAGTAACCATTTGAGGAATATTAAATGGTGTTTTCTTAGTGATTTTTTCTTGTAATAAACGAACGTATGCCGTAGTAGAGACGGGATCATCTGTAATTATACCATAAATTGGCAATCCGACAAGATAATCCATGTCTATTTGTTTATTGACCGTCCAAAGGAACACATGGATATTATATTTATTAATCAGAGGTACTAAATGATCCCTAAATTTTTTTGTCCATGATGAAACGTATAATAAAGAAATCCCAAATAAAGCATAATCTGAATCATTTAAATTTGCAGAATAATTAATGAAATTTTCCGCTACCTCTAACGACATCGTGATTACAATGACATTGAAATTTTTCAAGATTGCAGTCGTGACACCATATTGATACCATTCTAATGACCAAACCCCCCAAATGATTCTCTTTTGCCAATAGGTGATATCATTATTTAAATTTAACATAGCCGAATGAACTTTATGTAATAATATTTTATCATTGTCAAATTTAATATCTAGCATCAATTTACAATTTGGATGAAGAATCGCCCAATTTAATAAATCATCAATATTCATGAATTTTTCTTGTGATAAGATTTTATGTTGTAATGTTGATAAAGTTTCGAAATCTTCCTCAGCAATGACGTAATCGTGATTCCACATTCTACCGGTGGTTCCATCATGGTTTACTATGACTATACCATCTTTTGTCATTTGTAGATCTGTTTCTAATATTGGAGTGCCCGCTTCATAAGCTTTGTTGAATGCCTCGAGTGTATTCTCAGGATACTTCCCTGCAAATGCTCTATGACCTACAATTTCAACCATATCTCTACCAAATTTCGAGTGTTTATCTGTTATCGATCCAAAAAAATATATATGTGTGTGTGTATTAATAATTCGTATCTTTTATAACTGTATATCATAAACAAAACGTCTAGACAAAAACTAACAAAAATTTAAATAGTACACTTTCATCCAGTGAATATCATTTCTATCACTTATATATATATATATAATATTCAAGAGAGATAAGAATAAGATACAGTCAGGTGTGACAATAATTTAGTAATTGGAGTTATTACAGTATAGCAAGAATGGTCAAATATCATAAAACATTAACAGAGCATCCATGGAAAGAAGAGACTGCAATTGTATACCAAATCCCCCGACAGATAGTTGTATGTATAGAATGGGTAGAAGTAAGGATGGTTTGTTCCTCTATTGTATTATTGTATTATTGTATTGTAGAGTATTACTGGATTGTGTTAGCTCATCTCTCTTTCTCTCCTATCTTTGGTGGAGCAATTTTACTAAAATATTGTTCAACTATCTCTATTTTAGGTATAATTAACCGTTTCACACACGTGTGGTTGTGTCTATGCGGTGTCTGGGTTGTGTAGATATATATATAGCATAGTATATTGCCAGACAGGCCATCCATTTGCACTTTGACAGTGGAATCTATATTCAACGTATGTATTGACTCCATCAGCGGTTATACATCGGTTATACCATTGACATCATATTGTATTAGTAGTTGCTGCAATGGATAGATAAAGAGTGTGTTCCCTGTCTATATGTGTGAGTATAACATGAATTGTCCATATTATGTACATTAATGCGAATATACACACACACACACACAGCGAAAGAATCGGTTTGTTTGTTTGTTTGTTTGTCCTCATTAGTGACAAAAGAGACACACAGCGAGAAAGAGAGAAAGTTGAGTCGTTTCGTCGTCAAAAACATTTTTTATTTTTTATTTTATTTCGTGGGGGTGAGAGAGGGAGACAGGAAGGTAGAATAAAGAAGGAAAGATTGTCTACCTGTCTTCTTTTCAATTTTATTCTATATTAGTTCAGATTATAAGTCAACAGGTTATTATTTAGTGCTAGTTGCAACAACGAAATTGTGGATTGAATTATAATTGGATTTAAGAACATATGTCATATTAGTGTGAACTGTGTGTGTTTTGTTTTGTTTTGAATAATTGTTATATATTCAATTTATTAAAAGAGAATGGATTTACGTGTAGGCAGAAAATTCCGTATTGGTAGAAAGATTGGAAGTGGTTCCTTTGGTGAAATTTATCATGGTACAAACTTAATCAGTGGTGAAGAAGTGGCTATCAAATTGGAATCGATCCGTTCAAGACATCCTCAATTAGAATACGAATCTCGTGTTTATCGATATTTAAGCGGTGGCGTGGGTTTACCCTTTATTAGATGGTTTGGTCGTGAAGGCGAATATAATGCTATGGTTATAGATTTACTAGGTCCATCTTTAGAAGATTTATTTAACTATTGTTATAGAAAATTCTCTTTTAAAACTGTCATCATGTTAGCATTACAAATGATTTGTAGAATTCAATATATTCATGGTAGATCCTTTATTCATAGAGATATTAAGCCGGACAATTTCTTAATGGGAACAGGAAGACGTGGTTCCACTGTTCATGTAATCGATTTCGGTTTATCAAAAAAATATAGAGATTTTAATACTCATCGTCATATTCCTTATAGAGAAAATAAATCATTAACGGGTACAGCTCGTTATGCAAGTATTAATACACATTTGGGAATTGAACAATGTAGAAGAGATGATTTGGAATCCTTAGGATATATCTTTGTCTATTTCTGTAAGGGTTCCTTACCATGGCAAGGGTTGAAAGCAACTACTAAGAAACAAAAATATGATAGAATTTTAGAGAAAAAATTAAGTATCAGTACAGAAGTATTATGCGAAGGTTTACCTTTGGAATTTAAAGAATATTTGGATTATTGTAAGAATTTGAAGTTTGATGAAAGACCAGATTATTTATATTTGGCAAAATTGTTTAAGGATTTAAGCATTAAATTGGAATATCATAATGATCATTTGTTCGATTGGACAATGTTACGGTATACTAAAGCAATTATCGAAAAACAATCAGCAGATATTTTAACTATTAAAGAAAATAATGATGCAGAAAATAATAACAATAATAGTAATAATAGTAAAGCTGAAGTGTTTAATAAGATTAAACAATTGACTTTAAAGAAATTTTCGTCACATTTCCATTATTATCGTAGTAATGATAAACATACTCCAACGCCGGATGAAATTAAATTGCAAACAAATGAAAATAATAATATTATTCCTGCTTTACCTCAACAATTATTATCAGTAATAGATAAATCATTGGAAAATATTAATGCTACAGACTCTACAAAGCAAGATCAACAGCAGCAACAACAACAGTCGCAGCAGCAGCAGCAACAACAACAACCTTTGCTAGATCAACAACGTCAACAGGTCAGTCATCAAGCACCACCACAACAGAATATACAGCAACGTCCAGGTGCTACTTATTATCCACCAACAAGTAGTAACCCGCAACAACAGCAGCAGCAGCAGCAGCAAAGTAATAACAACATATGGCTGTAGAGTAGCCATACAAGATAGATATACCTATACACTTGTGTCCGTGTTACCACTTTCTATAATATATATAGAGTATTATCAAATTTTATCAATTAAATAATTAATTAATCATCGATTTCCAGCTCTCTCTCTCGTTGAACATCTTGCATTTATCGTCCAGGGAGAGAGAAGCCTCGCAATTTTTTTGATTTTTATGGAATTTTTCAATGCTCGTCGGAAAAAGGAGTTAACTTCGCTGATTTTATGAGATAATAATAACAGTAATAATAGGGAAAACTGAAAAACAATGAAATTATTCAAAATTAGGGATAGTCAACGGATAATTATTTATTAATTCTTTTTTTTTTATTTTAAAGTAAGATTGTTATTTATAACAAATTATTATATTATTATATTGTTTTGGGGAGGAACTATTAGTAACCCAATTATTATTGATAAAATAGAAAAGAGTTCCATATTAATTGATTGGTTATATATAAACCGAAATACGAAGAAAGGTAGTAATATACTACTTAGATTTCTATATAGCTATTTACACTTATATTATTCAGTTGAGATATGCAACACGAAGTACCTTCTGCAATGCAAGCAGAAGTTCCACAAGAATTGCAGCCTGAACAATTACAACAACATGCGCAGCAATTGCAATCAACACATGCATCTCTCGAACAACAGTCGTTATTGCCGCAACGATCCACAATTTCAAAGGGGAAGTACTCTCTTCATGATTTCCAAATAATGAGAACATTAGGTACTGGATCCTTTGGAAGAGTACATCTGGTAAGATCAGTACATAATGGTCGTTATTATGCTATTAAAGTACTGAAAAAGGCTCAGGTTGTGCGTATGAAACAAATTGAACATACAAACGATGAAAGAAGGATGTTGAAAGTGGTTGAACATCCTTTTTTAATTAGAATGTGGGGGACATTCCAGGATTCAATGAATTTGTTTATGGTAATGGATTATATTGAAGGTGGTGAATTGTTTTCATTGTTAAGAAAATCTCAAAGATTTCCTAACCCTGTTGCTAAATTTTATGCAGCTGAGGTGACTTTAGCATTGGAATATTTACATTTTCATAATATTATTTATAGGGATTTGAAACCTGAAAATATTTTATTAGATAGGAATGGTCATATTAAGATTACAGATTTTGGATTTGCTAAGGAGGTAGAAACTGTCACTTGGACTCTTTGTGGTACTCCTGATTATATTGCACCTGAAGTGATTGCAACAAAACCTTATAATAAATCTGTAGATTGGTGGTCTTTAGGGATTTTAATTTTCGAAATGTTAGCAGGTTATACACCTTTTTATGATTCTACACCAATGAAAACATATGAAAAGATTTTACATGGTAATGTCGTATATCCATCATTTTTCCACCCTGATGTGGTAGATTTATTGTCTAAATTAATTACTGCCGATTTAACAAGAAGAATTGGTAATTTACAAAGTGGTTCAGAAGATATTAAGTCTCACCCGTGGTTTAGTGAAGTAGTATGGGAGAAATTGTTGAATAAAGATATTGAGACACCTTATGAACCTCCAATTACATCTGGTGTTGGTGATACTTCCTTATTTGATCAATATCCAGAAGATAATCTGGATTATGGTATTCAAGCAGAAGATCCATATGGTGAATATTTTACAGATTTCTAATTTTTGAAATCAAAACGAATTATGAAAATCACAAATATTTAAAACTTTTTAGGATATTCATATTTTTACTTCCTTCATTTTCATGCTTCCTTTCAAATTCTTTTTATAATTTCTCGGAAGGCAGGTATGGATTTATAATCAGGACGACATCCATATATTCTTATTTAATGATATATGTAATGAGATTAAGAAAATATATAAACACGTGTTTATATATAAATACTCCACATTATTCTTAATTACCACACCTCATTTATCTTTTGAATAGGAAGTCGTTCTCCCCAATTTAGCGAATTCATATAATGGTATTTATAGCATCATCCAAAAAAGAAAAGAGCAATATATGTAAGTGTATCTTTCATTAAGAGTATATAAATACATTAAAAAAAATTAATAAATAAATAATATTATCACTCGCTCATCACCCTGTTTATTGTTACATCATAGAGTCAAAAGTAAATTCGTTAGTCAGGTCCTCTGGCTCGGCCTTCACCTGATTATGAAGACCCTTAGGAGCCATATCAAATCCATAATTCAAATCCATATTTAAATCATCCTTTGCGTCAAAGTCCATATAAGGAAGATCAGTTGGCTCCATAAGGGTATCTAACGTGGTGGCAGTGGTGGACTCGGGTCCATTTTCAGTAAAGGTGTTAATTCCATCATCTGTGGAGTTCAAGATCATATTCAAATCTGGATCGGTGAAATCTTGTGACAGTGAATTAAAATCTATCGAGTAATTCAATAAATTATCATTTGAAGGTGTGGTAATAATTTTGTTAAAATTAAAGGCATCTAAGGCAGACATTTGTTGTTGTTTACTGAACAAAGATTTAGTCGTAGGTTCCTTCTTAAATTGAGGTACGTTCTTCTGTGTAGCAAACATGTTTGTAAAATCAATTTCATCTAAGTTTGTAATATTACCTGGAGGTGTAACGGTCTTCGAGTTTATTATATTAATGTTTGGGTCGTTTAAATCTAAGAAATTTGAGATATTCTCGTATTTCATATTTCCGTTCATGTTATTCAATGTAGTACTACTATTACTGCAAGTATTGGTAACAGTAGTTGTCGCAGAAATACCACTATTTATATTGGTCTTTTTAGTGACCTTTTTGGTTCCCGATATTTTAGGTTCTGGAATCATAACATCGAACCAATTTACTTCACTGGTTAGACCACAATCACATGAGATCACTTTGGGTAGTATTGGTAATTTGAATTTAGTCTTATATTCTAATTCTTCAAATTCTTTTATTGTGTCTGTATCATTCTCAGCGATTAAATGATTCTTAAATTTCTTGTACTCATCAGAATCTGGATTGAATACACATTGATGCGAATGTGTATTATTTACTATCACTATATTCCATTTCTTTAATTTTAAGGAATAGGATGCCCGTATACGGAATGGACAATTTGTAGTAATAATAGGGGTTCTATGGTTTTCATGAGTTGTTATATCGTCGCTGTTGTTATTGTTATTGTTATTACTATTATTATTATCACTTATGTTGTCCATTTCGTTTGTGGGACGCGTTACTGCTTTACATTTAAATATAATCTTACTCTTGTCAGATCTTTCAATAACTAAGTCAATACCTTGAGGGAAGAAAATTTTTTGCAACCATGGTTTAATTTCAGATTTATCATTGAATATTGGTACTGGTTCTAAATGGATTAATTTATTTGAATCATGATTTAAAAAATTCGATAATTTATCTGGAGTTGTAAATAATTTTTCTCTCTTTATACGTTGTTTTGGAGGATTCTTACATTTCTTTGGTTCATTTTGTGAACTCTTCTGTATTGGTTCCATTTTTGTAAAATTTTGTAAAATACTACTATTGCTATGTGGTCTTTCTGTCTTGCTAGATCTACGATCGTGATGAGGAGGTGGTGTATTATGTAGTACACTCGTTACGAAATCATAAGGAATGTTAGAATTTATCTCTATCATTTCGTTTTATTTATGTTGTATTTTTTATTTTGCCTCTTTTGAAAAATTGGGTAGTGTCTTCTTTTCTTTTCTTTTTTTTGACCTTAAATAAATGAGCAAAAATATAATTATTAGTATTTGAATGGGCAATTATACCAATGTAAGTAATAGATTATTATTGATACTGATATTTGTTTAGTTTGTCGCGACAAGAGAATCTATATGTCAATGATACCAGGTAAGATGGAATAAGTTTCTTTTATATAAAAACGTCTTCAATAGTGACGTGCTGCTCATCTTTTACCTTTTGCCTAAACAGTTGAGAACATGTCAATAATTGGATATCAAGTAAAAAAAAACCTGTGATGATATTTATGCCTATTCTATCATTGCAGGGATTATATTATTGGCTCATTATTTATTGCCTTGAAACTGAAAATAAAGAGAGGAAAATTTTAATTTACGGATGAGTAAGCAGTAAATTGTTTTCGTAAGTTGTCCTTTTTTTGAAGTCTGCCAAGAAATTGCCGTGGAAGCAAAGGGAAACTGTTTATTTCTTTTTGAGGTTGTGCAGTCGTTTCTTTGGAAAGTGTAGATCTCTTTTTTTTATGCTTTGAATTTATAAGAAAAAGTATACAAAATACATATAATTAGATATAGTTTTAGTTGTAGTTTCTATACATATTAATTGAGGAAAAATGTAGTAAAATTATATTTGTTTTTGCTGAATAATACGTAAATTATAGATAGAATGTTTTCCGAATATCGGAATATGCAGTTGGTAAACTAGAAGTTGACTATCAAAAATATTATAGGTTAATAAATATAAGCATGCAAAGATGAAGAATGTAAATATGTATTTGTTATGCGTCTGTTTATGGCATTATGACGAATGTGTCGATGATCATGGGGTTAGAATGGTATAACGTGATAGTATTATACTCGTCATTATAATGAGCATAATGAATATCTCTTGCATTATTGGTGTTATTGGTGTTGTTACTAATGGGTAACTGTTCAGCACTTGACAATAGATTACTTTGTAAATCGTTATAACTATCCAGGACATATTGTTCAGTATGTTGAAACCAATTAAGGATAGATAATGATAAGCTGTAGAGATTTTTCTCGATTAGTATCATTTTTTTTAAATCATTGGAATGTAATGTCATTGTAGATTTAGAATTTTTAGTCAAAATGACTTTAAAATCAATATATTCTGAAATTATTGTATTAATTGTAATAATTCTTTGATTTGTCTCTGTAGTGAATCTATGTAAATCTGTTATTAACATTTTATCTAAAGTTTCACCATCTCTTAATATTGGTGCTAAATCGAATTTTTTAATATCACAATGATTTGTCTCTAAAATATTACTAATTTGCCATATACAGTTATTATCATTTGAAATTAATAATTGTGGGAAATTAATAAAATAATCATATTTTGAATTTATTAATTCATGTGGAATCTCTAATAAATGAAAGTAATCTTGATTGAAATTATAAATTACAAATTTATTATCGGTGACAATAGGTAAATAATTTGGTAAAAATTCAATGAAAACCTTTGTTATTTGATTCCCAATGTTTGATGTTATATTAAAGTATGAGCAATTATCTTGTAATAATTGAAAATTTAATAAATCATAAGACATTATGATAAGGGTATTATTTTGTAATATTAATGTAATAAATAATTGTGAATTACATTTTTGAACCCAACCATATATGTCAATAATTGGTGAAACCAGTTTATATAATTGTTTGATGTCACCAATTAAATCAATTGAACGTATTATAATATTATTGTTATTATTAGAGTTATCGTTTGTTATTATATGTACTGGTTGTAACCATTCTGTATCATAAACCAAAGTAGTTAAATTATTACATTGTTTAAAACGTGAAGTTCTATAATTTAAATGTTGTATCACTAAACTTTCCCTTGGATCGATCTTAGAATTCCCATGGTGAAAATCGTTTGTGGGATCATTTAAAAGATCATGATTACTAATATAATCATTTGAAGTAACGATTCTATTGCTATTTGCGGAGGCTAATAGTAGCCAATCATATAATCTTTGTTTAGAATAATCATCTATGGGCTCTAATTTCGAATATTTTTTTGCTTCAAGAACAGTACAATGTTCATTAGTATATAAATCTAAAGGTATACCCATATCTCAGTATAAAATTTGTGTACGTATAGGTAGAATTAATGTATTTGTATAATATATTACGTGTCAAACAAGGTCACGAAATTCGTTAAATATATTAAAAATATATCACCCCTAGTCTTTATATTTATATATATATATAAATACTATTTTGTGGTGAATGTATGTACTGTTTAATATAAAAATTAAAATTAAACTAGTTATATATGTGGAGATATTCTCCACTCTTCCATCTCATAAAATAGTCATGGCACCATTAAGCTTCAAATTTTCAGTTACTCATTTCTCCTCTTCTCTATAAATATTCTTTAGTTGTTTTAACAGTATTGTAACTGTAATTATTCTACTTATCGATGACCACCATTACTATTATTACTATTATTGATTAATTCTGCTCCCCCTGGACCTATCAGATTGACACAAAAATTTGTGGGGGAAAGCGGTTCGGAGATAAAGTTTATTACTTTCTTTCTTTTATGGTTGCCGTTGATGCAGGAGTAATTCGGTGAATAGTGACAATGCAGCAATTGCTTTCTTTCGTTATGAATAGAAACGTCGTTGGAATTGTTTTTTGCAGGGAGGGGGAAGGGGGGAGGGGGCAGTGGTGGTGCTGTCAGCCGCACTTTTAAATTTATGGAGCTGGTGGTCACGTGGGTTCACGGGCGTCCGGAGTTGCGGAGACGAGTGTTTGTCACGTGCCCTGGGCGGGTATTTCTTCATTCAGAACGTTGTGATTAGTTTGTATATATAAGAACTAAACAGATCATTTATAAGTATATCAGAGTTGTTGTGGAAATTTTCCATAGTAGTTCCAAATTTTAATGTTTTGGTTACCTGATCAAGTTTTCAAATTGTACCACCCAATGGCATCGTCAGACGTACTCCAAGGGGAACTCATAAATCTTCAACAATGCACAGGATTTTTAGAACAATATAAGTCACAGTTTTTGTTAAGTTATACACCTGATATCATACCACAACTGTGGGATATGTTATATTTATTTGATAATAATGTTAAAGATTTAGAATTATTGAACAAATTAGTCGATTCATTGCCAGAGGAAGACAAAACAAAAGACAATGAATTTATATCATTTATATTAGTAACAGTGATGTTGATATTGATATTATACAATTGTTAAAATCATATATATATATATATATATATATATATATTGTGATTTGGTTTTACATGTTTTTTTGAATGCAAATGCATAGCAGTTTTAATATACTGCTGAATACATCATTGTTATTGTTATTGTTATTATTATTATTATTAGCATTCGTTTGTTGCTGTTGTGGTGCATATTGCATTTGTTGTGCTGGTTGATAAGTCGACGGTTGATTAATAGTAGAATCAACAGATTCAACGTCTTTATGCCATTGATTAGGGATATTCCCATTTTGTGCATTAACCACAATTACACCATCATTCTTTGAATCCATCCCCCATTGAAAATTTGCCTCCTGGCAAAGACCTTCCACGGCAGGTTTGATCTTTGCAACACCGCCACTACTATGCTTACCTTTCCCAACAATAATACGAATATCTTGTTCGCCATGACTATTACCATATATGAGTCTTTTTTTCACAACATATTCTGCTTCACTAACATAAAGACCATGCAAATCTATCTCATTTGACATAGAGTCTTTATTATTTTCAACAAAGACAAATTCAGCCGCACGATTGTTAAGTTGCTGAAATTGACGATGTTCCTGATGTGATTTATCACTTAGTTGTTTTGCTCTACCTTTATCCCCATTCTTATAGGCTTGTTGTGATTCTGCACTTAATTGTTTATGTGTTTTAAAATGTCTTTGAGCTTGTTCTCTCAATTGTTTATATTCCACATCACTAGAATGATTATAATCAAATACTTGACGGGTCCCTACTGCTGCTTCAGCCATTCCTGTTATTAAAGGTTGTTTCTTTGCTTATAAATGTTCAAAAACAAATAAAACAACCATTAAATCGATGATACTTCAACTTTATATTTATCTCATCTGTTAAAAATGTAAATACAACTATAAGAATATTTCATTCGCATAAGGCTAACATTTCTCATTTTTTCCCATTTTTCTTATTTTTTCCATTTTTTTATTTTTTTTATAGAATGGTCACTTCACATAGTAATATCGACAATTGATACCGCCATACATTCCTGTTCTTATCGGTCTAAAAATTATACTGGTATATACAAAGAAACATCCTCTCTCACGCAATTGCAAGAAATGAAAATAAAAATATATAGGCTGTCCGCTACAAAGACATGCATTTACATATATTGGTTTGATTCGAGTTATTTTCGTGACCGCAACATTTGAAAATAAAAAATATGATAATATTACAGGAAATATATTGAAATATGATCACTACGTGTCAAGATCCAAAACATCTAGCTTCCAATAGCAACAACAGCTGAAATCATCGAGCTGATAACACATAAACTTGACCTCGGTTAACTATTCCTAATTTGGCAATCCCTATAATCATACATAAATTTGAGCAGAAAAAAGAACTATCACGAACTCTAACAATATCGTTGAAATGTTTAAACTAATAGATATTTATCTCCCGCTCCTCATCACCAATTAAATTAACATTTAACGAAACAGCGAATCAGGCAGCTAACCTAATTTTCACATGGAATGAACAGAGATCACACTGCGCAAAGAAGAAAAAGAAGAGGAAAAATTCAACATTTCGGATTTTATTCGTATTACGCGGAAGAGAAGAGAAAGTCATGGAGCAAGAAAATAGATTAACGAAAAAATACACACACAAACTAGAATTTGAAATTATAATACTTTGATGGAAAGAGAGGAAGCATATGATTCTACTAATTTTAATGATTAGATGTCACGAATCATTCATAGAGGATTATTTTTATTGAAACTTAAATTAATTTATATCACAGCGAAAACAATTGGATACCGAATTTAGAACTATTCAAAGTTTGCTACATATATATAAAGTAGACGTTTTTTTTGTTTTATTAAGATAACCAGAGTCACAAGTTGCACATTTCTGTTTTACCTTTTTTGTTTTTGAACTATCCATATATTTTACTTCATCATCTTTTTATTATTAATACATTAATAGAGAACTAATACTATCATAACTTCATATATTTCATTTACCTTCGTGTAAAAAACGTATTTTATAAAAAATGCTAGATATCGATATGAAAGGTGATGTACTATCCACCACATCACAGGATTTACATCAAAGGCATTCTCACCTTACTTTAAACTCATCATTAAACGATGAAGACAAAAAAGATACAAATCAGCAGCCTACTGAAGAAGTTCACCTAAGAAAATCTTTCTCCTTGTGGTCGATTCTCGGGGTAGGTTTTGGTCTAACAAACTCCTGGTTTGGTATCTCTGCATCCATGATCACAGGTATCCCATCCGGTGGTCCAATGATGATTGTCTACGGTATTATGATCATCGCAGCTATCTCTATATGTGTGGGTGTCTCTCTAGGTGAACTATCTTCTGCTTATCCACATGCAGGTGGTCAATTTTATTGGACTTTGAAATTAGCTCCAAAGAAACATAAGAGATTTGCCGCATACTTATGTGGTTCCTTTGCATATGCAGGCTCAGTCTTTACAAGTGCATCTACTACTTTATCAGTTGCAACTGAAGTAGTCGGTATGTATGCTTTAACTCATCCGGATTTCATTCCCCAAAGATGGCATATTTTTGTATGCTTTGAAATCTTACATGCTTTCCTAATGGTATTTAATTGCTATGGTAAATCATTACCATTGATCTCTTCAAGTTCCTTATACATATCATTATTATCATTTTTCACAATCACCGTGACTGTCTTAGCTTGTTCTTCAGGTAAATATAACGATGCTAAATTTGTATTTGCCACATTCTATAATGAAACTGGTTGGAAGAATAGTGTTATCGCATTTATTATGGGTTTGATTAACCCAGCATGGTCCTTCTCATGTTTGGATTGTGCTACACATATGGCCTTTGAAGTTGAAAACCCAGAGAAAGTTATCCCAACAGCTATTATTGGTACTGTTTGTATTGGGTTCATAACATCATTCTGTTATGTGATCTCGATGTTCTTTTCATTGCACGACTTGGATGCTCTTTTAAACTCTCACACCGGTGCTCCAATCCTGGATATCTACAACCAAGCTTTAAATAACAAAGGTGGTGCCATTTTCCTTGGTTGCCTGGTTCTTTTCACATCTTTCGGTTGCGTGATTGCATGCCACACATGGCAAGCGAGATTATGTTGGTCGTTTGCAAGAGATAAAGGCTTGCCATATTCTCACTTGTGGTCTCAAGTCAATCCAACTGTTGGTGTTCCATTGTACGCTCATTTAATGTCCTGTGCTTGGATAGCCATCATTGGTCTATTATACTTAGCTTCATCTACTGCATTTAACTCTTTAATCACTGGGTGTATTTCATTCTTATTACTATCATATATTATCCCAGTTATATGTTTACTAAAGAAAAAACGTAACATTCCACATGGTCCATTCTGGTTAGGAAAATTCGGTTTGATGTGTAACATTGTGTTAATAGGCTGGACTATTTTTGCTATTGTCTTCTTTTCCTTCCCTCCTGTACTACCAGTCACAAAGGACAACATGAACTACGTTTCTGTTGTGCTTGTGGGTTATTTCATATACACTGTTTTGTACTGGAAATTCAAGGGTGTCAAGGAGTTTAATTCTCTGGAGGATGATGGCGAAGTAGAGGATATACACGACAATGAATCTTACAATTCCGAAAGTAATAGTCCTGTCGAATATATGCATGATGATAGCTTTGAGAACACATCTGAAAACAACGGCGAAATCATACAGATTGACGAATTTATTACTTCGAAGAAGTAGGGTACAATCATCCTCATTCTACATCCTTTTTGTACATATACATATTCCATACCATTTATATATATATCTAATTAATGCATTAGACAACATACCAACTCAATAATTTTATATTTCCTAACAAATGGTCATTGTAAAGACTAAAATTTTCTCGTTTCCCTTCCTTGTTTGATGGATATTTAGTTCACATCTCGGAATTTTACCCTTAGCGATATTAATTGATTGTATAATAATACAACTTCAGAAGAAAAAGAAAAATATACGTACATATATATATTAGTGTGGAGAAGGACATAGACATACATCAACCATAAAGACAACCAACGATAATACATCGGAACATAACTATATGTTCAATCCTCACATCAATTGATACGAACGCTTTACTGATTCTGAATGTTTGACGTTAAAGATGCATTATATAAACTTGGGAGGTCACTGACGGCCACCGAGGATTCGCTCCCCTCGAACACCAGTGAGTCGCAAGCTTCAACGAAGAATGGCAGCAAACTCTCCCATACAAAGACAGAATCTGATATACTTCTCAGCAACAAGTGGGAAAATTATGAAGAAGATCTAGATACGCTACCGGAGGTAAACCTGGTCGGATACCTCCCTACCACCAAAAACCGTTTATTAACAGTCGGAATGTGTGATGAAATACGAATGTTAATGCCCCCAAGAATACAGTTATACAATGAATGGACATTATTATATAGTCTGGAACAACACGGGGCCTCATTACATTCGTTATATGCAAATGTAACCCCCGATGATGATGTCAATAGAAGAATCGGGTATGTCATTGTTATCAAAGATCGCCAGAATGGTATATTCGGAGCATATTCGAACGAACCTTGGTTACCACATGAACATAAACGTTATTATGGTAATGGTGAATGTTTCTTATGGAAATTGGAAAAAGTTCCTGATTTGGTGATTAAAAATAATGAGGAAACGAATAAAGTAGATAAACATGAAACAGAAGACAATAGAAAATGGCAGTTTCTAGGGTATCCATACACTGGTGTTAATGAATTTGCTGTATATTGTACATCTGAATTTTTATCAATGGGAGCTGGTAATGGTCGTTATGGTCTATGGTGCGACGGAAGCCTGTTGCGTGGTGTATCATATTCCTGTGATACATATGGTAATGAACCGTTGAGTAAAGAAGGAGAAAAGTTTCATATAATGGGCTTAGAAGTTTGGAGAGTTGGTTAATTCCGATTAAATATTTATTTACGTAATGATTGCATACCTTTACACATATTACGAAATGTGCAAGGTTCTACAAGTTTAATAATACTGATGAAAAGATAATAATTATATACTCAGGGCTGTCTACTTACAATTATAATTGTTTTTCTAAGTAGTATAGTAATGTAATATGAAATTAATTGACAAGCACCAGATAAATAAAGCATATGGATACTTTAACAGCAATAGACCTAGCATCGAACGCCTACTGAATATCTACATCAGTGACCCATTAATCAGTTGACTTTTCCTTTGCTAAAGCCTTTTCAACATTCTGCTCGGCAATAAAAATATCGAAAAGAAAAATTGATCAAATTTACAGAAGGAGGTGGTATTGACACTTTTGATAAAGGGTTTGCAGTTTAGAGATTGAAATAGTTAATATCTATATTTTAACAGTTCATATAAAGAGTAAATACTTGAAAGTTTACTTAAGAGAATCCGTACATCTAGGGCAACTAAAGCAAACCATCAGCAATGACATCGTTATATGCGCCTAGTGCAGATGAAGTAATGCAAAGACTTCGTCCATTTGGATTCTTTTTCGAGAAGTCATTGAAAGATTTGATAAGAGGAATACGATCACATAATGATACACCAGAACAACTCGAATTATTTCTAGAAGGGCAATTGTCGGAATGCAGACAAGAGGCCAATTCATCGAATATTGAACTGAAAACAAATGCTGTTTTAAAGCTTACGTACTTGGAAATGTATGGCTATGATATGTCATGGTGTAACTTCCATATTTTAGAAGTTATGAGTAGTAATAAATTACAACAAAAACGAGTCGGGTATTTGGCAGCATCACAATCATTTCATAAGGATGCTGATGTCCTGATGTTAGCTACAAACCTATTGAAGAAGGATCTCAAATATGGTAATAGCAACGACGTCTTCAAAGTAGGGATTGCATTGAGTGGATTATCTACAATTGTTACTCCAGAACTAGCAAAGGATATCGTGGACGATCTATTTTTAATGCTGAATAGTTCGAAACCATATATCAGGAAGAAGACTATCACTGCTTTGTATAAGGTATTCCTGGAATACCCTGAAGCTTTACAGAGTAATTTTGATAATTTTACTTCAAAATTGGAAGATACTGATAAATCAGTGGTATCAGCAACCATAAGCGTAATATGTGAATTATCTAAGAAAAACCCTACCCCTTTCATCAAATTATCGCCATTATTGTATGAAATACTAATCGATATTAATGATAACTGGATAATTATCAGGTTATTAAAATTATTTAGTAATTTATCCAAAATTGAACCAAAATTGAAGGGAAGATTATTACCAAAGATAGTAGAATTAATGGATTCAACTAACGCCGCTTCCGTACTTTATGAATCTGTGAACTGTATTATTTCAGGGAATATGCTTGATGAATCTGATTACGATGTTGCATTCCAATGCCTAGAGATTTTAAGTAAATTTTGCAATTCCCAAGACTCTAATTTAAGATATATCAGTTGTGTCTTATTTTACAAAATTGGTAAAATTAACACAATTTTTATATCTCAATACGATGAATTGATTATGAAATTGATAAGTGATATTGATATATCAATCAGATTAAAAGCTATTGAGTTACTGGAAGGTATTGTTTCAGAAGATAATCTGAAATTAATAGTATCTACGTTGATGAAGCAATTTATGGGAGACGAAGTTGCAATTATCGAAACCAGCAGGGGTAACTCAAAAGAGATACCAATTATAATACCGGATAACTATAAAATCAAAATTGTTAATGTTATTCTGAATATCTGCGGAATGAATAATTATTTAAATGTGGATGATTTTGAATGGTATAATGCGGTGTTGTATGATCTTGCTGTGATTTCATTAGACTTAAGTGAAAATGACTTAGGTTCAAAAATTGGTAATCAATTAAGGAATCTAATGGTCAGAGTTCCAGATATCAGACATACGACAATAGTGAATATAATAAAAGTCACATCCTTAGATTCGATTGAGATCAGATTACCAACAATATTGGAAAGTTGTATATGGTCGTTAGGTGAATATGCGACGTACGTAGAAAATGGTGATGCTCTAATAAAACTATTTATCAAGAAGGGTTTACATATGCAATATTTGACTCAAGATTCACTTATTGTTGCTTTAGTAAAATTATTCAGTTCGTGGTGTACCAGAAATAAAGATCAAGCCAATTACGTTAAAGATGTTTTAAAAGAACTAGTTGCATTTTTAGCCCAAACCAATTATTCAAAATCGTTTGAAGTTCAGGAAATAAGTGTCCAAATGTCTGAAATTTTAAAATTAAGTCTTGAGGCTTTAGAAGAACAATCAGATGAGATCCCACTTTTATTAGCCGAAGTTCTGCCTAGTTTTTTCAACAGCTATGAGTTGACACCAATATCACTGGGAACTCAAAAACAATTACCAAAGGGTATTGATTTTGACATTGATATGCCTTTCCTAACAAAAGAAGAATTGGACAACGTATTAGCCGACCAAGAAACCTTAGCTGAAGAGGATGTGGATATATATGATTCTGATAGATTTTCTTTGGCTAGTGATAATTATCATTACCCACCTGTTTCTGAGTATGAAGATAGAAGTAGTGATGACAACGAAACCGATAAGTTTAAAGATACTTATAACGATTTTGACGATGAAACATATAAGGAAGAGAGAAGAAAGGAAGCTTTATCAAATCCATTTTATTTAGACCAATCAATAGGAAATGGAAATCACGATAATTTGAATGATATTTTAGCTACTGACAATGACCAAAGGGAAAAAACTCCAAACGCTATTGATATTATAAAAATAAATAGCAATAAAGATGAAATTTCACATGAAGCCGTCAAGGCGAAACATAAAAAGAAGAAGAAGAAGACCAAGAAGGTTAAAGTACTAGCAGATCAAACAATAGTGATCCCAGGTGTTTCCAATATCAGTACTTATAATAAAAATATAAACTCAACGTCTCCATCTAGTCTCCCCAGTTCAAACAAAATTAGTTTGAGAACTCATACTAAATTAGAGGACTTTGATTTCGCAGAACAGAATAAGAATGATTCAGATGAGGACCAAGAATTAGAAAAATTAAGATCGAAATTCGAAGAACAAATTATAAAGGAGGATAATCTTAATAACTCTGAAGGTGAAGAAGTTGTTGTTATCAAAAAGAAGAAAAAGAAGAAGTCTAAGTCCAAATCAAAATCAAAGGAAGATGGTATGCTAAAAAAAAAGAAAAAAGAGCATACTTCAAATGAAGGAAATCAAGAAATCAATTCTCCAATTATAGAGGAAAATGCTTTCCCTTATACAAATGAAAAATCGAAGCACGATTAAGAACATAATTTGTATTTCATAATTCATCTATAATCATTAATACAATTAATATTATGAACTTTGTTTTATTTGCCAAAACAGAAAAGTCATATTCTTCCCTGTACAAATTCATTTCGCGGAAACGCCATACATAGTAATTTTTTACATTATAATTTTTGTATTATAATTTTTGTATTATTTGGTGTATTTTTTTCTTAGCAATTAAAAGAAAGTTAAAGCACCAAACTAACTTAATAGAATGACTTATTTTATATCAAACTAATTGAATAAAATGTCATTTAAATTGATCATTGACGAATCCGAAAAACATAATGTCTGGTCTCGTGCAGTTCATATTTTGTCATCGGTAGATGAGAGGATCAGAATAACAATCACCGAGCAAGAAATAATTTTATGGGCTGTTAACCACACTTTCACTACACTATGTCAAATACGATTTGAGAAATCATTTTTTGAAATAATGGAATTTAAACCATATGAAATCACATTTGGTGATAGTGGTTTACAAATTATAACTGATTCTCAAGGGAATGATCATAAACTGTATTCCTTTAAAATCAATGCCAAACTTCTTGCCATGATGTGCAAGAAACCTGAAAGTGGTAGCGTCACTCGTTTCACAATAGCTATTAATAATACAGCTACCTGCCCAGAGACATTAATTAATCAATTGCTTGTGCATGTTGAATTAGATTCCTTAATATCGAAAGAATATTCGGTTCATTTCGAACCTATTAAGTATGATCCTATTGTGATTAATTTGAAATATAAGAGAAAATTTGTCAATGCTTTTGGATCAAGTGCTACACCAGAGAAACCTGATGGAAGAATGGACCCTGATTTAATCGAAATATTTCAATCTGCCGAACATGAACTGTCAACGTCACTATTCAATGAAGAATTATATTCAAATGAAAAAACCGAAAATGAACTTACAGAAGATGACGAGATCAACTTCATCAGTTGTAATCATGGTCTCATTAGAAATTTTGTCGAAAATTGTAATGTTAACGTAACTGATGAAATGGAACTAAAAATTGGATCAAAGACTATGTCACTAACGGCATTTACTAAATCTATTACTGACAGAAGTGGTGGTATACTAAAAAAAGCTATGAGAGTATCAAATATATTTGTCTTGAGTGACTTAGATCTATTTTGTCTATTCACTGTTGAAGGTCAAAAGGGAATAAGACAAACGGACAACAAACCTTCTTTTAAACGACTTGTATTCAAAGCGAAGGATTTCAAAAATTTTGTGAGTATGGGTAATGTCTGGAATAATTTAAGAGGTACTTCATCTAATATTATAAGCATTTGGTTTTGTCTTCCAGGGGATCCTATTATGATGGAAATGTCAAAAGCAGGCGTGAAAATTGAGCTAGTAGAAGTTACAGATGGTAATAGGAACTCATCAGGACCCCAAAGTGTGTACACCCATGGTGAGACAGCGCCTGAAACGGACTATGTCTCACCACCAAAGAGAACTACACCTGGACGTAGACATGATTCTAATGAAGAACAATTATCTTTATTGAAGCCATTGAGAGATGCTACGGTTCTTCAGTCTAATAATATGGTAATCAGAAATACTAGGTTAAGTCCTCTCAAGAAGTCGCTAACGAATGAAACTGAGGAAAATGACGCTGAAAATATAGGTTTAAGATTAAGTCCCAGAAGATTATTTATTAGGGATAATTCAAATGATATATCGAGCGTTACATCAAGAGACCGCAATACAAACTCAAATGTCCATGTTGATAGCAACTTTAATTTACCTACAGGAGTGGACAATATAAATAAGTTAGTTCCTCCTGAACGAAGTGACACCACAGTTGGTTGGGGGAAAAGAAAGATGGATGGAATGAGTGATGAGGAGGATAGAGAAACTAACAAGCAAGAAGATCAAAGGAGTATCCTACAAAGGGAGAAAAGAAAATATATGAAAACTGAACATAAAAATTCTAGAGATGAGCAAGACGAATTTGGACCTACACAGATATCAACGGCGAAGGACATATTTGAGTAACCATACAAAATCCATCTGCTTATTATTTGTAGAGATCTGGAGCAATGAAGCATATACGTAGTAATTTCTGAACACATATAATTTTTGTTCAAAGTAGAATAGTACGGAAAAACTATACACGATCAATTTTATATAGTGTAACATCTAATAATATTAATAGCATCAGTTATTTTTACTGAAAAATTCATATTTTTTATGTAGAATTTGAATATTAAAGGACGGCAACTGAGGGCATCGGAAAATTTTGATTACCTGTGTTTTAAATGAAAACAGATTCAGGATAATTTAAAATGATGATATCGACTTAGTTAACATGGTCCTTCATATAGAACCTCATGAAACGATAAACAAGCCTATAGTAAGAATGAATTATGGAAATGATAGTAGTAACACGAATCAACATGAATACTCTAATAACGTACCTAGACCAACATTTTCCGGAGTACTAGGTACCGGAAGACCCGAAGAACGCCCACAACCTAATGAAAGAAACTCTTACATTACACAAGCACAATTTAGCTCCATACCATACCAACAACAGAATGGTTACCCATCGGAATTTCAGGGCTATAATAACAACTATAACAATTACCATAACGTCGATAATCAGGGTATATTATATAACCAACTTCCGCAACATTTAATTAACAATCAGTTCAATAATGATGCCTATGCTTCTCAATATAACAATCATGGCACATCATGGTCTTATAATGATACGAGGAACGCAATGATATATAATAACCCCAATACTTATAATGTTAATAGTAAAGACGAATCTAGTAAGGAGATCGTTAGTTATGAAGACATAGCACCAGTTGTACCAACTAATATAAAAAAGAAAAACAACAAGAAAAAATTACAACATAAACAGCAGAATAATATAAATCACAACAATAATGGTGAATCTGATGGTCCTAAAGTGACCGTTCCACCAATTCCTGACTCTACGTGTGCGTCCTCAAGTTTAAATGATGATTCCAAGGTTGAGAAATTAAATAATCTCAAAAATATGGCAAAAGAGACTTTAATATCAAAAGGGGATACATTTCCAGGGTCATTGAGATTAACTTCTCAAAATGATGACGATGACGATGATAACGATGACCACTCACAATCTTTAACAAGTAAAAGTAATATCAATATTCCAGGCACCTCAATAAAATTAGATACAGATGAAGAGATTACAAAATGGAAGGAAGAAAGAAGAAAGATGTGGTTACTAAAAATATCAAACAATAAAGAGGAACATATGAAAGCAATGGGTGTCAAAGAAAACGATCTAAAAAATACAAGTGTATTGAAAGAAGCCAGTAAACAAAAAAAGTTCATTCAAAGTATAGAATCCCAAGTTCATCGTTATGATCCAAAAGCCAATCTTAACCTAAAGGTTGCTCAAAGGGAAATGGCAACTGAAAATGATAAAATTTTGCAATTCATTCAAGAACTTGGGGATGCTAACTTGTTAAAGTATGAATTAACTGCAGCAGAAAAGGAGAAACTATTCGGGAGTGGACCAACTAACTTTAAAAGAAAATTTAAGAACTCACAACCATATGGTAGAGTTCAGAAGAAAAAATTTAATAATAACCAAAGATATGATAGTAGCTCAAAATGAAAAGTATTTTGTGAATTATTCATTAATTAAACGTTAGTTATAGAAAAAGCACTATATATTTCTATTTTTCCATACATGAAATTATGGGGCACCTAAAAGGGTAGCGCCAATGCTACCTATAAGCACACCTGTTAAAATACCATCAATGAAAGTGAACCGTTTGTTATTAAGGACTAAGTTATTATATTTTCGCTCTAATATCTCACCCTTCTTAATCTTCGAAGGTCCCTTATGATCTTTTAATCCGTGCATCGTGCTCAGCCTTTTCTTCTTAATTGGATGTTTTTTATTCCTTTGACCCATCGATTTCAGGTGATTTTTTTTTTTATCAGTATAACCACAGTTATGAATATTTTTAGTATCCACAGAAGTTACATTATCACTCAGTGCGCTAGAACTTAATGTTTTATTATTTTCTAGTTCGTTACTCGATTGTTTATTTTCTGTCATGTTTACTAATAATCCTTGGACAGTAGTCATAATATTTAGAAATTCTTAATCAACATATGAAAAAGTGTATTATTATTGGAATTAAATTTTAATTTTTATGACATACATATATATAATAAACAAGATTATTAAATAAAAAAAATTAACTGGAACACGACTCCCACTGCGTTTTACTTCTGTTTCAAATCTGTTCTAAATGTTATTAAAATCATATATTGAGAGATACAGAACTATTGCTTAATTTGTAGGGTTCATATCACTACAGATATAAATATATAACTTAAATAAGCAAAATGATTAAGACAGTTCAACCCAAATTGGATGTTTTTTCATTGTTGAAATCTCTTTTATATTGTCTGAAATATAAGCCGATAAAGTAATACAACTTTGATCAATTTCCAAAAATATCTTTATAGAAGTTAAAGATCACATAATCACACAGGTACTGTTAGATTTTCTTTTTGAGCTGGTGCTACTATTCTGAGATGGAGATATATTTTGTGATTTTGGCTGTGAAGACATTTTTTTTTTGCGTTCACTATTAAGGGTCTTTTTATGATGTTGTTTGTTTGTTTGTTTCGTTTTTAGCTGGACATGTTTCTGATCAACAATCTTACTCATCGATTTTGCCATTTTTCTGTCTTCCTCTTCCTGTAATTGTAAGGCCATTTTCCTATCAATAGATGTCATTTCATTATTATCACTGATTATTTCTTTCCCAGTTAATATATCTTCGTGGATTGGTAAATTCTCCATGAAATCACTATCATAAAAATCATTTAAAGAACTATCAGTTGATATTAGTGACTCCCAAATAATAGTAGACTGCATCTTATACCCTAAATCAGTAACTAAAGTATATAATATATCATCCCTCTTTAGTAGTGTTGCAAAATGATCATTTCTAAACAGTACACTTAGGGTGTTGTTCGGGAGTATCTTTTGTAGATGACAAATACCGTCAGAAGTTAATTGTGTTGACGAATCATTAAGAAAAGACTTTAATTTGTCAGATTTTTCGAATATACAAGTTTCATTTACATTGTCCTGATATCCTTTATTGTTCGATATTTCGTCTGCATGTGCATACATATTAAGAGCCTCATCATAAGATAGTTTATAGAGCTCACTGTTCTCATCTTGACCATTTCCTATTATCCATCCATGTACCAAACGTACACCAAATAATCTAAAAAGTGAAAGTTCCGCTGAATCCTCGAACGTTCCATCGAAGATAGGGTTGACGTTTAAACCTGTATTTAAATTTGGCAACAAAGTTAACAATTTAGACATATCAGATTCTTCCTTTGAAATGCTAGTATCTATATAGTCATGTTTAGTTTTGCTTTTTGTGATATGTAGTGCAATAGATGCAATGACTTCCAATAATTCATGTTGCTGTACCTTTTTTGAATCTTTCACTAAAGTCTTTAGATCCTCAGTTTCATTTTCAAATTGGGTTTCTAGGAGAAGTACATTAACTAATGCTATAAGTGCACAGGGACCATTTTCATTTTGCAACAAAATTGAACATTTCTTTTTTCCATATTCAATAGATTTAGTTGCATATTGGATACACATAATGTTTGGGATATCAAATATAGGGAAGAAGATGGGGGTTATTCTTCACAGTACTTAAATATGACACTATCTGCTTCTTGCCATATAGTTGAGTTTATATATTTGTTGATCACCCTCCCTAACAACTTTCTAATGGGGTAAAACCTAAGGGTTTGATGATGTAAATTTTACTAGAAGTGAACTTCTAGATTAAGAAAAAAATATGTCGACATAACGAGCTTTTGTAGATATATTCCTAAAAATTAAATATTTATAACTAAATTTCTAGAAGATCGACTTAATAATGTTAAGTCAAACCATAACAATTATCATACAGTAATCGAAGATTGATTGATATGTACGCTATATATGTGTAGCAGATAATTCACAATTATTAAGAATAAATCTTCCCAGATATCGTTCGATTTGTGGGAAAGTATGAAGTTCAATAGAATAAGGACTTGGTCGCAGAAGAGAGAGAATTCGGAAGAATGATGAATAAGAATCCCTAAAATAAGAATAAGATGGGGTTTGTATTTTGTAATTTGTATATTTTATATTATAAATTTGTAGTATCCACATCAATTGGTTAATTAAGAGACCATGAAATAAATCATAACAAGAGAATCAATTATTTTCAAAGAACGCGACGGAAAGATTTTTACCAAAAGAAAAGATGTTGTGTTATAAAGGTTAATTAACATTCATAAAGGAGTGGTTTGTCAATCGACATTAATTTGATTGTCCTGATAGTTTGTATTAAGGCAGTAATAATACCAAAATGATTTGTTTAAATTAAGATTTTATCCAATCCACATATTAGTACCATTAGCCATTATTGCAAGATACAACTTCATGAAATTGCATTATTGACTTCAGGGATCATTATTTTTGTAACTTGGCCAAACTATCCAATAAGTTTTGAACATTGTTACCACCTGCGTTTGGGTCCTGCGGAGGCTGTTGATGCGGATTATCTTGTCTTGAATTCATATTAGAATGGCGGTCTTGATTATAGTCGTTAGTACCCATCTGTTGATTTTGAATTCCAGTATTCTGACTATATCTCGATGGTTGTTGCTGTTGCTGTTGTGCAGATTGTAGCAATCCAAGCAATTGTTGTTGTTGATTCGGTTGTTGTTGCTGTTGTTGTTGAGCAGTTGCCAATAAATTCGCAATAACATTCGGAGGTAAATTTTGCAAAGCACCAAGTAGCTGTTGTTGATCCATTTGACCTGGGTTAGCACCCAATAGAGCTGATAATTGATTGTTCTGTTGCATTGGAAGTGGGTGGTTTTGGGGAGGAGGAGGCATGTTTTGGTAGTTGTTGTAATTTTGATTGTTTTGGTAACGACCATAACCTTGACCCATTTGGGGAGGAGGAGGTATACCATATCCTTGTTGTGGAGGAGGCATACCATAATTTTGAGGAGGTGGTGGCATGCCATATCCTTGTTGTGGAGGTGGCATGTTATAGTTACCATAGTACCCTTGTTGTTGTTGAGCAGGTGGCATGCCCATTGGAGGTTGTTCATAACCAAATGAACTACTGTTAATTGGGCCTTGCATTCTGCTACCATTCTTTCTTGAAGTCTTTAGGTTGTTGAATATCCCAACGGCATCTTGAGCTGAAACACCGACATATTCGTCGAATTTAGTTTCCCCTTGTGGTCCTTTATAAAATGTTTGAATATCGACGTCGTGCGTTTTATTAACTAAAATTACACCCCAAGTACCATCAAAAGCAGCATCATTAACTAATTTCCATAGCTCCATGCGTGGCTTTAAGAACATCATATCAGTTTCTAAGCCAGTACCATTTTTAATACTATTAAAGATTTCGGTTGCATACGATCTGTCTGCAGTTCTTCTAACAAAGATCAAACACTCTGGGACTCTACGTTTGGTTCTCTTTGAGTTACTAGCATTTTCTCTATAGTTATCGGTAGATCCATATTCGTCATTATCGAAAGGTCTCTTTGATGTGGATATGAAAGTGGAACTATTGTTTGCACCGTGGTCACCATGATCAAATTGAGGACGTGCGTTGGAGCTTGAAACTTCAAGGATCAGTTTCTTTCCAAAATTGATTTGTTCCGATTCAACCTTGATTGCATCCACCACACTTTGATGGTTGTCATACTGAATGAAACCGAATGCATTCTTGATGTTAATTTGAAGAATGTGTCCATAAGGATGGAAAATTCTAAATAGATCCTCTTTGGTAACATTCTTTAATGGTAAGTTACCAATAAATAATCTTGATTTAGGTGGGATATTATGCATTTCAGTAATCTTGTTTTCACCTTCTAAGTAAATATTGTAAAGTTCACGTTCCTTAGCATTCATAGGTTCATTCAAATCAGTTCTACCTAATGCAACATTGTCTCGTTGAGGTTGAAAGTTGGATTGCATTGGACCAGTTCCAGTCGGAGCTTGTGGGATACTAATTGAAGATATGTTCAGAATAGAGTCACTATTTGGAATCTTTGTAGCAGGATTAGTACTTAACAATTTCAAAATTGTAAAAGCCTTTCCTTGATCTGGTAACTGTTTGAAATTCTCATCATCTAACAAACGACTCTCTTTCATGTACTCCATTTGTCTCTCTAAGAGAGATGTATCTGTTTTTTCAGAGGTTGAGGTCTCTGCGGTAGAAACTTCTTTAGATTCTGCAGACTCTGGTTCCTGATTTGTACCAGTTTTCTCTTCTTCTTCATTTTCAACCTTTGAGGTCTCGCTTTCATCTGATGAAGATTCTTCACTTTCACTAGACTCCGAATCCTCATCGTCGTCATCATCGTCATCGTCGTCGTCGTTGTCTTCGTCATTATCAGCAGTAGCCCCATTGTTGCTATCTTTATTAGCATTTTCAGTTTCTTCATCAATTTCTTTTGTAATTTCATTGCTTTCTGGGATATTTTCATTCTTTTCTTCTTTTGCTGCATCTGCACCATCATTATATAGATTTTCGGTTTCACTATCATGATCACTTTCAGGGTTATCATTGGAGGTCTCCTTTTCCATAGTAGTTACCGATTGATTTGCATTATTTGTCTCGTTAAGAGTTTGTTCAGGGGTTGGTTGTACTTCCATATCAGTTGATAGAGATTCGGCAGGCACCTCAGGGACGTTCTCCAATGGATTGCCAGTGTTTTCTATAGGTTCAGACATTGTAGTTAAAAGTTGTAACTTTGACGTATAGCTGTTTACCTTATCGTTTCCTTCTATTGTAATATAACAAAACAGTTTGCCACTTTATCTCTGTTGTGTTTCTTAAATATGAAGTTGGTAAGGAAATTTCTTGGAAATAATTTTTTCTTCATTCCCATAATTTTTACCTCCCATAAGCAGAAAATTTGTGGAATTACCCGCACTATTATCACATGCTCAAATTCAATTTTTAACTGCAATCTACGTTTCGATAGTTAAAATATACCCCATTCCAATATAATCATACGAATTCGAGATATTAAATCATTATCAAGTGGGTTCTTTGCTGGGTACGTAGTTTGTAATATAGATCCTGTTGAGTATTGTTTTGTGATGTTAAGATTGGCTAAGAGCCCTATATCTACCAAAATTGTCTCCAGAGGATTTAGTTTTACAAGTAAAAAGATAATGAGTCAAGATATGAAAATAAACGATGATATTCCCTTGAATAAACGGATTGATGGGCCAGTACTCTGTTCAGTAAGGGATACTATTACCAAATCAATGCCAGGATTAGTCAATTTATCGATATACAACGATTCATACAAACATGAAGGCCATGATGGGATTGGTAATTCAAGTAATAAAACAGAGTCTCATATTAGATTAGAGATCATTAGTGATGAATTCTCTGGGTTAAATCTACCTAATCGTCATCGAATGATCTACAAAATGTTGAGTCACGATATGAAGAAATACGATATACATGCAGTACAATTAAGTACTAAGACTACGTCGGAATCCGATAAACGTTAGTTTTGATTGTACAAGTTCGTGTTATGGGAGTTCACTTTTGAATAAATACTAGTTATATAATGATTATATAAAATTGTATATATATATATTCTTTTATTGAGACTACATTCATGCAAAACATGGAAGAGGTGGTAGCAGATAAAATATCATGTAAATATATTTCGGTAAGATGGACAGGAAACTGAATATTTGTATATATTTATCTATTCATCACTCTTTAAAAACTGTTCGTATTGCTCTAACGTAAACAATTTATCCAAAATTTCTTTGTTTGTAGCTTCATCGACTTTTAACTTAGCAATCCAACCTTTACCCATCGGATCGGAGTTAATCAATTGCGGACTACTTTCTAAGTCAGTATTACCTTCTACAACAGTACCACTTACTGGAACATAAACTTCGGAGGCAGATTTCACAGATTCAACAGAACCAATTGAATCAGAAGCATCGACTTCTGTATCAGCTTCAGGTAATTCGATGTAAGTGGCATCACCTAAAGCAGCAGCGGCATAGTCTGTGATACCTAAGAAAGTGGTACCATCAGCATGCATTGCTAGCCATTCATGGTCCTTAGAATATTTAACCAATTTTGGACCGGCGGGACTGAATTTAAATGGTAGTTCGTTCTTGTTTAAATTATTGTTACCATGAGAAGTAGATTGGCATCTTAAAAATAAGCGTAGAGATGGAGCTTTAGAGGTATTTGAAAAGACACGAGGAACTGTTCTAGTCAAAGATTTGGCAATGGTAGAGGTAGATAACATTTTATACTGCTTATTGAGAAATCTCTTTTAATCAAGGTAGAGAAACTGGGGAATATAGAAGATAGAACTGGTTGTTGTTTTTTGAAGTTAAGGGGGGTTGAACAAAATTACAAAGAATATTCTAAAATGTAATAATCAGTAAATATAAACAATTGCAAACACCTTCTTTATATATTCTAACGACATCATCTGAAAGAGAAATCAACTTACCGTTGTTCCGTTTTCTCTTCCTTAAACCTAGAATTGAATCACTTCCCAGTTGTGCACCTCACATATCCCAACGGACCTTTTCGCATCGTTCGTTATCTCACATTTTATTATGGCCAAAAACAGCACGTTATCTGTGCCGTTATCACCAGGGTCAAAAAAAGAACAAGATGAAATTTTGATCTGGTTGGCAATTAGCCAGAGTCAAAATAAAACAATAACAGGACGATTGTTTTGTTCAAAGTTGTGACATTTTGAATTGATACAGAGACGTTTTACATATAACGAATATTATGTAGATGATGTATAGTATTTATCTAGGATGGGCTGTACCTGTTCTTGCAACGACGGGTCATCTTGCATAACTTGTTCTAACAAATTTTTGATGGAGTTCTTCACGGGAGCTCTAAACATGATTAAGAATTTTAAAGTTTGAAAACCGAGCGCACTTCTACCTGGATCTAGCAATATAGATTTTGTCTTGTCGAAGTGTGCTTGTTCTAGTCTTGGAAGTTCACTCATCAGTCTGATGAATATACGACGATGCTGGTTCTCCATGAATGGAACTAGATCTTCTAATACTTTTAATGACCATTTGGTGTAATTGTTTACATCAGGATCACCTAATTTTAATATGTATGTGCTGTACCATTCTTCATTTAACCATTCGATCACAATTGAAATCGTACTTTGAAAATCTGTCAATATGTAGGATAATAATTCTGAACGGATTAAATCACTGATCTCGGGGGAATCTGTAGTACCTCTTGTAGCGAGTCTTATAAGTATATGATACCAAGATTCTTTATTATTCCAATCTAATAGCTTAACTTTTTCTAGAGGTGATTCTAATTTTGAAGATGTCAACTGTGGTGAAAATGTATTATCTTTTATGTTCATAATTTTTTTAATAATTCTTTTAGCCATCTCTAATTTATGATCATCAGAGATAGGTTGTGGCTTGCCGAGAAACTTGACAATATCAAAATCACCATTAACATTCTCATCTAATTCATCGACTTCTAATTCGTTATCATCAGAGGGAAATTTTTCTGTCTTGATGTTATTGTTTATATCATCCTCTGTCTTAGGTCTTTTCATGTCATGCCCATTAGTGATTTCATCATTATCCAACTTACGTTTATTATCATTGTTTCCAGTTGAATTATTAGTTGTTTTTGACATTAGATCCGTGTACCTAGAGGCTACAACGGATAAACCTGATATTAAGTTGGTTGTTGATGCCCTAAATATAGCTTCAGTGGCTAATTTGGCTAGTATTTCCTGGGGGTATTGAGACAAATCTTGTTGTGAATCTCCACTATTCATTAATGAAAAAACAGATCCATATGAATTGTTAGTAGCTACAGGAGATGTATTGAAAAATTTTGTAATATTATTTTTCGACATGGTGTATTGTTGTAAATTTTTGAGTAACGTTAGGGTATTACTGTCTAAAGGTGTTACGGAATTTGTAGAATTTGTAGAATTACTATTAATACTTCCACTGCTGTTGCTGCCACTGCTGCCACTACTAGTAACACCACTCGAACTGTTATCATTCATTGATCGATTGGCAAAATATTTCTGCTTAATCTTTGATCTATATGACATTATCTTTTCCCTTTCTGGAGCTTGAATTTTGTTTTCTACTTGATTCTGATCAAAATTTAAGATACCTTTACTTTTTGATTCTTCACCTATTATATGTAACGTTTGGGATATTTTAGTTAATTTACTGCATAATGGACCTGATGATCCATTATTCTTAATTAAATCATTCTTAGTACCAAATTGAACAAAATTTTTATAACAACGTTCGACGTATCTTTTAGACAATTTATAATTAATCGTAGAAATGTTATCCAATTGATATTTTGCGTCAACATTAAATTTCAATAACCCTGTCAAGATTCTGGTCATAGTTTGTGGTCTTTCCTTCATTATAAACGCCAAACAATTAATAATCCCAATAAAAACAGAACTAATCATCATTGGTTCATCTATCAAATAACTTATTAACAAGCCCAACAATACTTTAGATTCTGCCTCTAATCCCGATTTGTTAGAAATCACTGGATGATTATCAGGTATAGAGGACAAGTTAATAGTATACAGATAATTCCCATGAGGGTTATTTTGAATACTCGATGATGATGATGGTGGTGCAAGATCCTGTGGTCGATTAGTCTGTACAATTATACATTGAGAGATGAACTTAACTATGGCAAGTTTACAACCAATATGTCTAGCGTCATTGATTAAATCGTCATTTGAGGAGTCTCCATTAACAGTATAACTTTTCCATTTTGTTGTAATAAATTTTTTAAATTTTTGTAATTTATCCCAAAGTTTATCATTTGAAGTCTTTGCCACTAAATCTACTAATAATGGATAAATACCTGAAAATGTTAAAATAGTAATCTGTAATGTAATGGGATCTTTAGATCTATGACATACCATTGATAAAGTGTCGATATGTTTAGCAGCAATAAATGGTAATTCACTTGTGGAAATCTCTTTGTGATTTAATATATCAGAAAATAATTGAGAGAAGAATCTAGCCAAGTCAATACATTCCGATGATTCTGTAGTAGAATTGCTATCGTTATTATTGAATGCATTGACTAAAAGAGTATCTGTAGTTTCAAGGACTTTTGGTAACATCTGTTCTGGATGATTATGCATTGCCAGGAGTTTAGCCTCCTTCAATTGATCCAGTTGTTTTTTACTGTCCATTGTTTCTTCTTTTTGCCCTTCGTGAGTGTGTTCTAATAATATATATATATAATTGAATTAAATAAGCCTGCTCTTATCCTAATAATTAAAAAGAGCGAGACACAGAGAGGCTATAAAGAGAAAGAGTTACCTAAATAATAATAAAGGGAAAATCACTTTGCTTTAGTAATCTGTGTATGTGAATCCAATGTACAACTTGTAGTGTTTTATCGATTTGTACTTTATTAATTACTAAATATTTAAGTATACTGTTTTAACTGTTAATGAATGGGAAAATAAATTCAAAATATAATTATATATTTCAACGTTGTAAACGTTGAAATTAGCAAAAAAAGGAAAAATTAGTGAATACGTGAGCGATATCCATCACTATTCACGACTGACACCAAAGCTCACTTTTTGTTTTTCGCCAAACGCGCCGTCCCGCCGCGAGGTTGTTCCCTCTTTCTCTCCTATAGTGTAAATTTCGCACAATTTTTGGATGAGCTGTCATCTTTCTGTGTGAGTGTAGTAAATATCTTATCTGTACGGGCGAAAGATTTGGTTTACAGCTCAAGTCTGTAACGAAATCAGTGAAAAAAAAAAATATTCAAATCATTTCAAGGTAAACATATAATTAAATGCAACGAAGAATATAGTTTGGGGAAGTTATTGAAGTTTGGATTTAGTAGTTCGTAATCTTTTTCTGATCAAGTGTATATATATTTATATATATAAATACATATAGGAGGATAAATATGAGTACAAGAAGATCGAAATTTCTTTTGTTGGATGTGTTTTCCAAGACAGAAGAAGATGTTCGTGTACGTACCAGCACTGGTGGTATCATCACTATAGGTTGTATACTGACTACATTATTGCTGCTATATCGTGAATGGACCCAATTGACCGAAATAGTAACGCGACCACAATTATATGTCGATAGAGATAGTGATGCTAAATTGTCTTTAAATTTTGATATTATGTTTCCTGATGTCTCTTGTGATATATTAACATTGGATATTGTCGATGAATCTGGCGAATTACAATTAGATATATTGGATTCAGGTTTCATAAAGACTAGGTGTGATCAAAATGGGAAAGAACTCATCACAGAGGATTATAAGATGGGTACTGATTTTAAACCAGATACTTCAAAGTTGAACCATGGTAGCGAATATTGTGGTTCATGTTATGGTGCCCTAGTTCAAAATGCTAACGATGCGGTCTCCCCAGAACATCGTGTCTGTTGTCAAAGTTGTGATGAAGTCCATCAAGCTTATTTGGACGCTGGTTGGGCATTCCTTGATGGTGCTGACATCGACCAATGTGAAGAAGAAGGTTATGTGAAACATATGAATGATCATTTAAATGAAGGGTGTAGAGTACGTGGGAGTGCTTTGTTAAGTAGAATTAGAGGTAATATCCATTTTGCACCAGGGAAATCATTTATTACTAAAGATATAGAAAGAAGAGGAATATCTCATAATCATGACTCTTCGTTATATGATTCCCATAGGGAATTGAATTTCAATCATATTATTCATCATTTGAGTTTTGGCCGGCCTGTAGATAAATCGCATGAGAAATTGAGACGTAAAGATGAAGATCTATCGGGAATCTCTACTAATCCATTGGACGGTGGTGAAGTGAAATCAGATCGTACTGATGCTCATTTATTACAATATTCGTATTTTGCTAAGATTGTTCCAACAAGATACGAATACCTGAATGATAAATATCCAGCAGTAGAGACTACCCAGTTCAGTGCTACATTCCATTCAAGACCTATCAGAGGAGGTAGGGACGACGATCACCCAACTACAGTACATGCTAGTGGTGGTACCCCTGGTGTCTTTATCTTCTACGAAATGTCAGCATTGAAGGTCATCAACAGGGAACAACATGCACAGACATGGTCAGGGTTCTTCTTGAACTGTATTACTACCATTGGGGGTGTCCTTGCAGTGGGTACAGTCGCAGACAAGATATTCTACAAAGCTCAAAAATCCATTTGGGGTAAGAAGTCCCAATAGACAGTACAGCCCTCTGTTTTTTGTAGAGAAGCCCACCCCTGCTTCTCTCTCCCTCCTCTCGAGTGAGAAATATACCCTACTATATAGATGTATATAAATGTATTAAAAACAATATCACTATTGTTATTGTCACTGAAGATACAATGGTGAAGAAAGTGGGGTTGCCCATTGTCATCGATATATAGTTTATTGCTAGCTGCTCATCATCATATACGAACTGAAAATTTCTGTTCGACCCGCGAGAGGGGCTGTCGATTCCCTACAATATTTTCTGTGTGTTTTCCCATTGTCCTTTACTGAACAGAGAGACGACTGGCTGGCCACATCTCTCTGACAAGCAACGCTTTGATGGATTATTCTGATAGCTAAATATATATTTATATATAAATATATAACAAATATCAATGTAAGCTCGAAGCGGAACTAATAAACTAAACTGTAAGTTTAATAGAACATCATTAATTGTCTGACGAGAAGTGCTTCTAGCTTATTATTGACATTAACTACAATTGTACAGTATTTCTTTTCAACTAGAATCCATTCCTTTATTTATCTTTTGTGGTAAATCATCGCCAAATTATTTTACTTTGGATATTTTGATATTTTGATATTTTAAATTGTAAATCAAAATATACATTCGGTAAAGAATATAAGTGAACATATATTGATTTTGTTGTTTACATTATTTTAGAAAAAATAGGTATATACTAGGCTATGGTAGTGGTCCAAGCTAATAAGAGGCCGTCGTTATCCCTGGTGGATAGTGGGAAGTCTGGAATTAATATAGTGATGAGTAATGTCATGAATACAGCAGTCACTGAAAGTGACTCGTTATATTACGTGTGTTTGAATATCAAAAAACGATTGGAAGTATTACCTCAAATACAACCATATTTGAATTTAGCTTATACTTCAAGCGAATTATTGAGTGAAAGACAATCATTGTTATTATCTCAAAAACAACAACAACAATTGTTAGAACAACAATCATCTCAATCAGGTAACTCAGTGACGACTAATAATGTACATAGTAAGAATAATAGTCATAGAAGTATTTCTTCAAGTTATAGTAATGATGGATTTGGAATGATCGGAAGTACAGGGAATTCAACACCCACAACAATGAGATCTAGTTCTATATCAAATATTAGTTTCAAAGACGAATTTACATTGGATGGTATAACATATAATTCGAGTAATGGTCACAATTCAGTAAGTATGGATGATACTCAATTGACATATAGTATGGGTATTTTACCAATTTCTATGGATTGTGATCCCGTTACCCAATTAGCGCAATTGTTTCAACAAGGTTCACCGTTATGCATTTTGTTTAATACAGTAAGACCTCAATATAAATTACCTGTAGTCTCATCTGATGATTTAAAGATTTGCAAGAAATCTATTTACGATTTCATTTTAGGCTGTAAGAAACATTTTGCCTTCAATGATGAAGAATTGTTCACTATATCAGATGTGTTTGCAAATTCGACCAATCAATTAGTGAAAGTATTGGAAGTGGTCACTACATTAATGAACGCAGCTCCTGAAATTTTCCCATCCACAGTTAAAGTCCAACAAATGATAGACGCAGACTTAGAACAAAACCATAAATCAAGGGCAAAAAAATCTAAATCTCATGAAGAATATGATAAAGTTATTAAAGAATTTATTGCTACAGAGAGAAAATACGTACATGATTTAGAAACATTAGATACGTATAAACAGCAACTATTAGATAACAATTTGATTACTTCGGAGGAACTATATATGTTATTCCCAAATCTAACAGAAGTAATTGATTTTCAAAGAAGATTTTTAATATCATTAGAGATTAATGCTTTAGTAGATCCACAAAAACAAAGAATTGGTGCATTATTTATGCATTCTAAGTTTTTTTTTAAATTATATGAACCATGGTCCATTGGTCAGAACGCCGCTATAGATTTCTTGGCAAATACATTGGATAAAATCCAAGATTCAGATTTAGTGATTAAGAACAAGTTGGAATTGCAATCTTTCCTTTATAAACCTGTACAAAGACTCTGTCGTTATCCATTGTTATTGAAAGAATTGATTTCATGTAATTCGCATGATGAAAAATCAAACGGTTCAGATAATATCTCGAAAGAATTGGAAATTGCATTAGATATATCAAAAAGAATTGCAATGAGTATAAATGAAAATCAAAGACGGACTGAAAATCATGAGATTGTTAAGAAATTATATGGTCGTGTATCAAACTGGAAAGGTTATAGAATTGCTAAGTTTGGCGAATTGTTATATTATGATAAAGTGTTTATCTCTACTAATAACTCTAGTGAACCAGAACGTGAATTTGAAGTATATTTATTTGAAAAAATCATTATTTTATTTTCTGAAATACAACCAAAGAAATCATCTTTGATATTAAAGAAGAAACCAACTTCCTCGGGATCAAGTTTAACTCTGAACTTAACATCGTCTAATCATCATAACTCCTTTTCTAATATATCATCGGGAAATAGTAGCGGTAATAGTAGTAGCATATTTGGTTCTAACACTAGCACAAACAACGCGGAGCCAAAATTGGATCTGAGAGGGCGTATTATGATTATGAATTTGGATCAAGTGACTCCACTGGATTCAAGATCATTGAATATTACATGGGAATCTATAAAGGAACAAGGTAATTTCTTACTGAAATTCAAAAATGAGGAGACAAGAGATAATTGGTGTTCGTGTTTACAATCTTTAGTACGCAGTGTTAAGAGTGAATCGTATAAGAGCAATCATAGTGAAAACTCATTTGTATCTACAACAAGTTCAAATAACCCTGGTGATAGGCCACACAGTGATAAAAGAAAGGATAGTAGAGCATCTAACAGTAGTTTATCTTTTAAACGTATGTCCGATACGTTACCAAAACAAAGGCGTAGAGTATCTAATTTTGATGCAGAACAAAAAAATAGTAATATTCCTGAAAACTTACTTGTGTTAAAAATCGCATTCAATGATGAATTTGTTAATGTATCGATTAATATTGATGCCAAGTTTGCCAATGTTTTGGATACAATACAGAAAAAGATAAATCACAATGTATCGAAAGTTAAATACCAGGATGAGGACGGTGACTACATTGTACTTGCATCAGACGACGATTGGATTGTGGCGAAGGACATGTTAAGGGAGAATGGTGAATATTCGCTAAATATCTGGGCTTATAGCTAGTTTAAATTCTTAAATACATAACAAAAAAAAAAAAAAATAGATTAAAAAAAATATTAATGAAATTTAACAGATGTATTGGGTTTTTATTTTCAAAACGTATGTTTATGTAGATCTAGTAGACTGCAATAACAAATCTTATACATACCACGTATTAGATGGTTAATTAGAATATACGTTTTTATTTTTTTAAAATATGTTTTAAATGAATATAGAAGTTATACATACATATGACCAATTGCATAAGTATATTTTTATAAAGAAGTTATTAAAAAGAAGGAAAAGTAGAAAAAAAATGGAAATGCAAGTAGGTTTATAGTCATTAATTCTTATTTTTTTGCTCTATTCTCTTATAATAATTCCCTTTGGAATGAATTTTTGTTGTAATTTTTTTTTTTTTTGAATGCATTAGTATGATAATGATAGTTATCTTCATCTAGAAGAAATATAACTAACTATCATTTATGTTAAGTCGTGACCGAAATAAAAAAAAAGAAAAAAGAACTAGTCCATATACGAATGCTGGCTAAGATCATGGGTCTTAACGTTTATTGTGGTTTTCGTACTGTTCAAATTGAACATCATTACTCGACGAAGATCTTTTTCTTTGATGGATAGGATAAATAGCAGACATTTTAGAGGCTGTACTTGACTTCCTTATGCTTGGCTTCCTAAACATAGTAGGTGTTGTCGGAGTTATAGGAGCATGGATAGAACGATGTCTACTTAGATATGGTGCTATACCAGCCAATGTTGAAATGGAGTTTGATCTACTCTGACCTAATGCGTTAAGCATAGGAGTACCCATATATGAAGGTTTACTACCTAGTGGTAATATCATTAACGGACTAGATGAAGATGATACAGATGATACTGGTGTAATAGATCCAGGTCTAGGCGTAGACATGACAGTAGATGATAAATCATTGTCATTATCAATGTCGTGATCAGATATTGTGAAAGAGTTTGTATCACTGAACATTGTAGAAAACGGATCGTTGAACATTTCCATTTGTTGCAAACGAATAAACTCATCGGCTTGTACCTTATGGTTATAGTTAGCCAAATGTTGCAATAACTTTTCAGCAGTACTAGGTTTGTTTTCATTAGTGGAAGCTTTTTCATTGTTATTATCATCATTTTTTTTCATGTTAAAATGTTTGAATTTGAAACTTGATGGGAAATTAGTATCAAAAGCGCAAATTTGTAATAATTTGTTTATTATCTTAACCATTTCTTGATCGTTAGTACAAACATCGTTTAAATTTTCAAACTTATCAAAATATTGATAATTCATTGATAAAGTCAGTAATGTGATTACAGCTTTAGTTAAAGTGTAAGTATCATATGTAGAAGTAATCTTAATATCGAATGATAGAAGTTCACAGATAATAATAGCACCAAGCTTAATCTCGTTAATATTTAAATTAGAATTTAAAATTGACGACACAGCAAACCTATCTTGATCTTCAAAAGGGTTTTCCATATCATTATTTTTCATGAATAGTAGCATATCAATCAATGAATCATAAGTTGTAGTCTGGAATAGATCCCAATTCAAAGATTTCAAGATATGTAATTCCATATCTCTGAAATTCTGTTTTGAATATTGATTGCAACATAGCTGACATAATGTGGTTAAATTAACTACGCGATGTTTCGCATCCCAATATTTCGATGCTAACCATAAGGTTGTTAGGGCTAATAGTTGATAATTACCAGACTTCACAATAAATTTTGAAGCATAACGATCTAAGATGTCAAAGGTTAGGAATAAGGTAGCAGTACACAGATTCAATCTTGTGTGGGAATACATGATAAAATCGAAGATCAACGCACGCATCTTGGTATTGATTTGAGGTTGTAATTCAAAATTGGATAAATTATTAGATTTATCCTGAGCGGCATTCAAGTTGAATAAATGATGGAAATGATCAATGGAATATTCGGTCATTGAATTATGATGAGAGCGTAATTCACGACGAACTAAGTTAACATTTTCGGATTTCTTGGCAGAGACCATTCTACGAACATAGGCTAGGTATGGTAAATTAACGATATTTGAAGCAGTAGTATTGTTGTTATTCATGTTGGGCAATATTTAATAAGATCGAAGAGACAAACGAAGGCAGGAATCAAAATGTGACGTTGCAAAATGAGAGTAAGAAAATTTTGATAGCAAACAAAGACTGTTGACAGAGAAAGAAAAGAAAGAGAGAAATTGAGAGGGGAAGAGAGAAGGAAGTGGATTTCAAATAAAAATAAGCGTTTTTTTTTTAGGAATATTGTGTAATTTGAACCAATTGCATTAATAATTTAATGAAATATTAATTTCTTGTGTTAATAATAATAGTAATAGTGGTATAAAAAATGGAAAAAAAAATATTATAATTCTGTTAAATACTTTTAATTGATTAAAATATTTTTGTGTTTTTGGTTATAATCTTTTATTTGAAGATAAAGTGAATATATGCAAATAGTGATGATCTGGTATATTTATTGAAAGAAATAATGTTAAAAATATAATTTTAACTGATGATATGCAATAGTATGTTCTTTCTAATATAGGAAAAAAAAGTTAAATGAGTTCCGGTAATGAATAATGAAATAATGACTTTCTTGTAATAATGGATGTATATGTGTGTACTTAACTTAGACACCGTATTCTGATTGATTTTTATGTTTAATATTTCCCAAAAATAATAAAACTAAATGTACAGTATCAAGAATAGAAATTAATTTCAATACTTTGACAATTCTTCTTTCCGATCGATGATCTTATTTGAATGTTAACAATAAAAAATATTATTTTGAAATCAAGCAATATCTAAAAAGAGTATAAAATTGAAGTATATAAACATTATATATATATGATCTTTATATATATATTCAAACCTCAAGGTAATATAATCTTTAAAGTGTATATTAAAATGAATAATTCTGCTGAACTAATAATTTGAGTATGCATGTCAGTTCTACAGTGGTCGGATTCATATATTATTACCAAATAGGCTATGTAATTTTTCAAAAAAAAAAAAAAAATTAAACTCAAATTTTAATTTAAATTGCGTCGACCTGAAAAAAAAAATAATAGAGAAGGCGGCGGCGAGTGCAACAACTGTTAGACGGTACTATAGACTACGACAACCAGGACGATGTCCACGACAGCAGCAGCAACGAAATTTTTACTCTACATTTAGTATGGAAAAGCTAAGAAAATCAAAATATTTGTTTAATAAAAGATTAACATTAACCATTAACAGTAGCAATGTAAAAAAAAAACAAGAAATTAAACAGAAATCAAAAAGAAAAGTTTAAGAATACGGACAGTAATAAGAAAAGAACAGTCTAATGCAAGAATTCAGGTGGGGGAAGATAGACGATAGGTGGAAAAAGATAGACGGATAGTTCTCTTATTTAAAAATTACTGTATAATTATTGCATAGAATCGGTCATGCAGCAAGTAGTCTTACGGACAAAAAAAAAGTTCAACTATGAATAAGTAAGAAAGATAATAATATTATCTAAACAAAAATGATAACACTCTTTGCATTTTGACTAATCTCCAGGAATGGGAAAAACAATATTTTCTTGGTTTCCATTAATGAAGGGAAATCATTAAAATAAAAGAATTAAAAAGAGTGGGAGAAGAGACTGCGAAGCTCTTTTTTTACCTCTCAAACGGTAAGCTCTCAGAGAAAAAATATTATGATAATAATTATAAGAATAAGATATCAGTAACGTCTGTCAATTTCAATCCCGAATTAAGTAAAAAGCTAATTTCATTAATAGAAAAGAGGAAGTAACAGTCGGAACCTCTTCGAAACGAATTAAGCAGCTAATACTGTTTTTCCCTTCCCCTATTTTTTTATCTGTATCAATATTATCTTGGTAGAGAGAAATGAAAGAGAAATTGGGCTGGGCTACTATGATTTCTTTAACTGGGAAATCCATGAAAGTTATTTATTGTACTTTCTCTTCATAAAAATAAATTTCCTTCAGTTGTTCAATAGTGCAACAAGTGAAAAATAAAATAAAATAAAAAATATTTAATCAAAACAGATCTCGAGGGAATGGCATACGTGCTATATTATTTTCTCTCTTTGTATATATCTGTGCCTACTTACCGGGACTATCTCTTCTTCGCTTTACAAAAAAAAATTGTTTCATTATTTTCCACTTTTTTATTCGTCCTTCTTATTTTTTTGGTTGCTCTCTTCTTTTCGACCCACCCTCATATAAGCTACCTTCAATTCTTCACTGTATGGGGTGACCTGCATATTTTCTAGTATGTGTGAGGATATCACTGAATGCAGTGGATAAGATAACTTGACCAGCAAAATATCATTTAGTTCTACGAATAGCTCACTGAATTGAAGAAAATAACAACCAGGTTTCCCTCTTTGTGTGTGTAGCTCTCTAGCAGTTTTTTCTTTTTTTTTCTGTAGATCCCAAAATTTTAAAATTAAAATTTGTTCTGCGGTATTTTCTTTTAACAACAACTGATTTGAATGAACAAATTATCATGCCCACTCAAAACCTGGCACAGAAGAAAACACACTGTTTGTTCTTATTTATTCATTTTTGTTGGAGGACCACCCGATAAGTTCAACTTACCATATTTGGTAAAAATCTATCACATATTGCTCTATATTCATTTTTACTTTATTTTATTATTACTAATTAAATATACTGACAACTTTATAAAGTAATATACAGTACATTAAGGGTTATAAATTGTATGAGGAATAACACTAGTTAATCATGAATTCTCTATGTTGTCAAGTATTGTATGTATATTCGCTGGTCGTGAATTAGTTAGACTTGATTTGAAATATTATTAATTACCATGTACTGATTACAAATAAATTTTTCAATGGCAAAACCCTTCGAACTTGAACGAATGCTATACCGTAGTATCTATAACAAAACTTTAGTACCTATTATTTCTTATTCTTATTCTCTGCAGCAATAACAAAAAATTTACTTCTATAGATTATAAGTTGATGTTCCTTAGTACATATTACCCTTTTGTTCTTTACAACGTTTGCTTTTACTCAATCCTATCATGAGGCTGACTATTTCCAGATATAGTTATATATCAAAGTGACATAGCTTTAATTGTAGTAAAACCACAATAACTTCTTTCTTTCTCTTTACTTATTTTACATTAAAAAGTGATTATTAATGTCTATATATTTTTTTTGGTTTTTGACATAGGAGAGTAACTTCATCATTATCCCTATCCGATAAAGTTCATGAAAGAGTAAATCTCCGTCAAAATATATTATATAGGTATGTGATATATGTGTATGTGTGTTTTTTCATTTTTTTCTATTAAACTGGGATTAACAATGAGTATTTGCCATTTTAGGTATGTAGCCATGGTCATATTATGGTGGTCGTTTTTTAATGTAAATAAAAGATAAACCCTGTTACCTTACTACTTTGTAAATCCTGAAAATAATTTAGAAAACTCTATGCAAAGGCCCTCGTATTCCCTCATCCAGTAAGAATGTTGTCGAAATATAAGTGATACTAAAAGTACATAAATTATTTTGTGTCATCACTAAGTACTACCACAAGATGAAATCCTAAAAATTCAAGAGGAAGTACTGTCTATACAGAACACTGAGTGTTTTACGTTATACAAACTATTTTCAAACAACATATCTAGTTTCAGACTTAAGTTTCCAGCAAATGAGCAGTTTGACAAATAGTATATCTGTGCAGGTATTATGGCTATTAGCTTTGGTTGACCGTATATATATATTGTAATAAATATATCCGTACACAGATATTTTATTCTTCTCTCTAGGAGGGTGCCAATGGTCAAAGAGACCTGTAATAAGAGAAGTTGCAAGGAAAGAGAAAGTGCGTGCATAAAACATGTGTTACATAGATTTTCCTTGTCCTTTAATGATTATTATTGTAATGTCTATAAAGCACAGGTTCAAACAGGTTTGTTTGTCTGTTTGTTTTAACTCTGCCAGATATTGACACAGTTAAAGTTGTATGTAAATGTGTATACTATACACTATTGTTTTTGCCATAGTAGGAAACATATTGTATACCTATCTTTGAGACATTACCATTCCGTACAGTCACATTAACAGTATATTGAATATATTTATTTATTTATCTTTTCGACTTCCATAGATATTCAGATAATATGCACTTGTCTGCCACTACGTTATAAATCACTTGGCGTTTATTGCTGAGTTTGCCTTGAAAAAATAAAAATCATTGGACTACGTGCATTGTTATTGAATTTAAAAAATATCTATGAAACTTCTCCATCCTGGTTCGTAAATCATTATTTCACTTTAACAAAGATATATTTTTTTTAAGTTGTGTGCTGTATTATTTTTACATTTGGCAGTATTTTCCCCTGGAAGAATATAAAATAAAAATTAAAGTTTCTGTGGAAAGGGTTACTACTCTATTTTACTGATCATTGAGGTTTGTATGGCACACAGAAACACCAGTATTGTCAAACTCCGTGGAACAATTGAAATAATTAAAATCAGAGTAACACATGAAGTCGTTTGAGAGAAATGTCAATTATTGCTGCGGTGTTTCTTTATATTTTATTGAAACAGAAAGAATTGACTCTATTCTTGTCTTAGCATCCCACGGGGAATGCGACCCCCCGGCCTCTTTCTCTGCTATACCGTCTTCACAAAAAAATTATTAGTTAAGAATGAACCGAAAGATAAGAAAAACGCCCAGCCTAAATTGTGGTATTGGTGTCCTCTTCAATATATACATTTCTTAGGTGGTGGGTATTTCATTTTATTTTCTTCAGTTGTTGCTTGTGTGCTAAGTAAAAAGGATACAATAATGACGATTTCTCTCGTTATTATTATTATTATTATTAGATTATTTTTTTTTGCAGATTTCCTCATAGGGTAGTTTTTCTAAATGGAGTAAAAAAATGTAAAAGGAAATTTGTTCAAAATGGTCCAAACCTTTTACTGTCATGTTTCTATATATTCTGTATTTGTGGTGCTCTAATTCCTACCAAATATTTTCTATTCGTATTTTTGCAACACACTTCCCCTTAAAGTAAATCAAACAGGTGCCTTATCTGATTAAGAAAGAACGTCCACAGTGATAAAGTCTATTAGTTCAGATAAGACGTAGTATGTAATAGAAATATTACACCATTAAATGTGCGGTTGAATGTGTGTGTTTTTACTTTTACTTCAAACTTCATTTTTCTTCTTGTCAGTTGTTGAACGCTGCGTTGATTTTCTGATATTTTCTTTACGTGAAGTTTCATTTCGCCAATCAAAACGACAAAACCGGTGCCTAAAAATGAAGAAAAAAAATGCTCGACATATTAACCATCCCGGGTATAACGTTTTGAAACATTTTTTCACTGTAATACAATCTAATAGTGTAGAGAGAAAAGAGGTGCTTGTTTCACAACTGACCCAGTAAAGCATTCTTTGCTTTTAAAATTAAGGGAATACATTTGATATAGTTATGTGTTTCCAAACGTTACACTACAATATATCGCATTTAACAAATATATTTTGTTTCGTAATTAAAAAAAACTTTGTAGTGGTGAATTACTTTGCATTACATTGCACACCCCACCTCTTGAGACCTGAAATGTTGAACTTTTACAATCACTCATTTTAACGGGTTTAAATCTTAATAATCATAGTAGTGAAAAATTTGGTATCTATATTATTTCTTAATCATGTATGTATGTATACCATTTGGATCAGTTTTTGATCAAACGCGGTAATGATTCCTCTTTGGGAAGGAACGTAACCTGAAATTACTTGATCTACAACAATAATGATAATAATCTCCCTTTAATTATTACTATTTTGGTTCGAATCAAATATATATGTTATTATGAAGTGACAATATTTTTATAAATTGCCGGGATAGTACTTTATAACAAATTCGGGGATATGAGATTATATAATCAGATAATATATTTTACTTAACTTAACTGTTAATATTTCTTGCTTATTTGATTGTCAAGGAGAGGAGGTATTCGCTTTAGAAACGATATATATGTAGTACTATTAGAGAAGATAAAACGTGGCTATGGCTATCTATTTTTTTTCATCATCTCGAAGAAGATTTGAAATTTCGTTACTTTTTTTCTTTGGAACCTTACCAATTTATTATTATCCCATATCTTCTGAAAAGATATAATAGAAAATCCATTTCATATAATAGGAATTGCCTGATGTATTTTATTTGCAAAAAAAAAATATAAACAGCATTTGTAAATCATTTAAATAGGACAGATCTACTCCTATTGTCCCTTTTCGTCATGAAAGGTGGAAATCTCCAATAATATGTGAATCTTTTTTACTCTCCCTTTTACAATCTTTTTCCAACCATTATCGCCGAAAGGAAAAAATCCCACGAAAGAGAGATCATCATTTGTTGGATCGCTCAAAATTTTACAATATTTGTACGACATTTTCACAAATTATGATTTACATAATCAATATTTCTAAATTAGAAGAATTACTATAAAGGGATCTATCTACCTTGTATTAATTGTTGTGATGATTGTTTTAGTACATATTATAATTCCCTCTACTGCCTTGATAATTGCATATACGTATATAAAGAAAGTGTATGAAATACGTTACAATATTAACATCTGGACTTAATTCAAGTATATAGAGATGCATAAGTGGCTTGTTCTGATGGGGTTTTTTCTTATTTACAAGAGATTATGGATTAAGCAGAACATTCATACTAGTCTATTCTTTATTTTCAATTCTTGTCGAATAATATTCATATTAGTTTAGTGAGATATAGTTCATAAAATACAGATCATAAGATGGCGTAATAAATAAAAGAAAAGGAAATAAATGGATACTGTAAATCTTTCTTTGGAACGAATTATCAGTTGTTGTTGTTGTTGTTTTCATTTCTTCTCTGTGCTTGGCTTTTCTCCAAAATATTTGTTGGTAACATTTTTAGTCAAATGTTCAAATCTGTCCTTCGCGTTACCAATATTATCCAAAGCTGGTCTTACATCAACACTAAATGTTGGGAAACCATTGGGATCATCCGGACCGCCGTAAAAGTCTAACACGTATCTAACTCTTCTATAACCTGGATATTCAGAATCCTTAGAGTTAGGGTCACCTCTTAAGATAACCCAGTCATGTCTGTCAAATGGTAATTCTTTAGCAAAATGAGATGGAAATATATAACTCATATAATAATGTAATCTTGCTCTTGGTGATAAAACGCCCGGTTTCCCCATAAATCTTAATAATTTTGGTTGAACATTGGTCTCTTCAGTATATTGTTTTTCCCAATCTAATACTTCATACCAACAACTTTCATTTAAGAAATTATGAACTTCAACCATTGATTCGATGGCAGTTTCATCGACTTCCTCCTTATCAGTAGAGTCGATCTTCCCTTTTCTCACCATTGCATTATACATCTGTTGTGCAGAAGGATATTCCCATTTACTATTCTCATTACCCTTTGGTATCGTTGATATAGTACGTTCTGTAGTTAAATGCATATCTTGATCTGGATGTTTCACAGTAGCAGATACATCCTTTGGGATATAATTCAATGGATTCATTGCATTTTTATCACCTTTCTCCCCCGATTTTATTCCTTCTCCACTGGGGTTCATTACAGGGCATAAAGAAATATCACCTTCATCCATTCTTGTAGTAGGAGCCGACTGTGATAGTTGTGATGGTGGTGTTGGTGGTGGTGTATTTCCACTTGGATTCATCACTGGACAAAGTGATATATCACCTTCATACATATTAGCAGGTGCTTTTGTTGTTGTAGTTGTGGTGGTTTGTCTATTTAATCCTTTTGAAGGGTCATCACTCCAAAACCAACCCATTATAATAATAGTATATAAATTATGTTCGTAATATCGATGAAATTTGTTCCCAAAAGTAGAATAAACTGGAACACTGCTTAATTAAATTTAAAGCAAAATAACGATCTTAATAGTCCTTTCTTCGTCTGTTTTTTGATTTGAAATTATACATATTACTTTTTATATAATAATTAATCCTGTCATGTCAAATAGGTATGTTAACTATTATATATCTCTCTTCTGTCTCTCACACATTAATGTTTGTCAAAGTTTCCCTTGCTTCGTCTTGCTGCCCCTCGTCCTGTTACCCCCAAAGCAAAAACACAATTTTTGGAAAATATCGGTTACGTACAAAGGGACAAGAATTTTTCGGTCTTTTAATATTTTAACATATGGTTCAGCCGTTTGTTATCGTTCCAAGTGATGTAGCACCCACCGTATAACTTTTAATTATTTTTAATGTTCACAATGAAGCATTTAAAGTAACTAAATTGATTACGATTAGTTTACAGGTACTTAAGGTTAAGTAATCTTTTTTTTTGTTTTCAATTAATAAAATACAACATTCATTGAGATGTCTTATTAACATATTTGTGATTATAAAAAGAAATATTTATTGAGACACGGCCTTAATAAATATATTTGATAGTAATAACAAAAATAGAATACATCATAAAGTGAAATGGGAAATCTTTGCAAGATGTCACTTTATGGTTTTTGTTTACTTCAATTATTTTTTAAAAAATATGTTATTTGTTAAAACTGATACTAAAATTAAAAACTTTCCATAACTTGCCTAAATTGCCAAAAAAGGAATATTCCAAAATACGCAATAAAGAAGACAAATAAAAATAAGATCCCAGGGTACAAATTGATAAACACTAGGGAGAGTAGGTTGTTTCCATTTTAATAACTTATTTTATTACCATTAACAAGTTCTATTGTTCTTATAGTTTTTATTATTTTGTTATTCAATAAGCTCACCCAATTACTCTATCGAGGATTTGGATTCACAATAAAACAAACACGTTATATAGATAGGATAATTCAAGATCGAATATATTTAATAATAACGATTCAAGGACTTGAACACACCCTTATAATCTTTGTTTCTGTCATCCTCATCTTTGAATTAATACCAGCAGACAACAAGTGGCGCCCCAATTTCCTAATTCATCATATATATATATCTATATCTAACATGCCTATAACAACACCAATGAATTAGTTAATTTTGTATACACCTCGACGTTAATAGTGATAATGAAAAGCAAATTTCTCTGTTCTCTGGCCATTCTGAAAATATTCAAATTAGCAACTGCGATGATTTTATTAGTATTTCCAATTGCACCCACACCCCCTGGCATCCACTTTCCAAAAAAAACACGAATAAAATCGGATGTTGTTCCGACAACCTTTTTTTTCGTTTTTCGTTTTCGCTTTCTTTGCAGGCACATACAATGTGAAGGATGATCATGGTCTTTGAAAGGGCTCGTGCGTTGTTCGTAAGATTCCTCTGAATTAGTTTGTGTTAGAAGTGCGAGGCATGGGTGTTGCAATGGTAGTGGAGCCCATAGCGGCCACAAAATATTTATAGGAAAAAAAGGGGCGGAGAGGATAAAAAGAAAAAGCAATTAAATAGATGCTGCCAACCACACAAACCGTCGCACTAGGAAAAAAACTACAAAAAACAAGCGTTTAAGAAAGGATACTGGAATCCTAACTTGGGGTCTCCAGCCGCCTCTCTGAGGTTGTTTCTTCGTAACGTCTTATTTACCTAATCAACTTGCCTCGCGTGGGTTCCTTCCTAGCAAATACAACAACCTGTAGCAAAAATTACAGTCAAACAACCATTAAAAGCATTCCCATATTTTGCACAAGTCCACATATTTCTGCACAGAAACTGGCCTAGACAGGGGATAATTACCCTTTGGATACCCAAATATATTATTTAATCTGACGACGTGAAAAATAATAAAGACAGCAAATCCATGCAAAAGAGCTAAGCTACTACTAATACCACCACTCTATTACTATAATACTTATCATAGAATTATCATAAAATTATTGTTATTATAATTAATTATCTGAATATTTGGTGATGATAATTTTTACGATTTTAGTTTAAAGTATGCAATGTTTAACGTGATAATTAACTACTACTACCGCAGTAAATAGGTTTTTTTTTAGTTGAAATGTTCTTTTGGATGAAATGTGTGAGATATATTGGAAAATTTTTCAAATACGTTTTTTTTTCAATTCAAAAACATCGCAATTTCGAATCCATTAACTCTTGATATATATACTTTAATCAATTATCATTTTAATCCGTTTCACTAATATTCTCTTTCCTTTACTTAAATTTTTTTATTATCTTTTAATCTTTAATATCTTATTTATATTATTTCTCTTTTATATTATTTTTGTTTCATTTCTTTTTCTTAAGAGAACCGAACCATCTATCTGATCTCATCAATACAATAATGTCCTCCAGAATCCAAAGACTAACCAACCTAGAAGTTGTTGCCGGTAAGCAACTAAGAAAGACTGCCATCATTGGTACCATTGGTCCAAAGACCAACAACCCAGAAGTCTTAGTCAACCTAAGAAAGGCTGGTTTGAACATCGTCAGAATGAACTTCTCTCACGGTTCTTACGAATACCATCAATCTGTCATTGAAAACGCCAGAAAGTCTGAAGAACTATACCCAGGTAGACCATTAGCCATCGCTTTGGACACCAAGGGTCCAGAAATCAGAACTGGTACCACTGTTAACGAAGTTGACTACCCAATTCCACCAAACCACGAAATGATCTTCTCTACTGATGACAAGTACGCTAAGGCTTGTGATGACAAGGTCATGTTCGTCGACTACAAGAACATCACCAAGGTTATCTCCAAGGGTAAGATCATCTACGTCGATGACGGTGTGTTGTCTTTCGAAGTCCTAGAAGTTGTTGACGGTCAAAACTTGAAGGTTAAGTCCTTGAATGCCGGTAAGATCTGTTCTCACAAGGGTGTTAACTTACCAGGTACCGATGTCGATCTACCAGCTCTATCCGAAAAGGACAAGCAAGATTTGAGATTCGGTGTCAAGAACGGTGCTCACATGATCTTCGCTTCTTTCATCAGAACTGCTCAAGATGTTCTAACTATCAGAGAAGTCCTAGGTGAAGACGGTAAGGACATCAAGATCATTGTCAAGATTGAAAACCAACAAGGTGTTAACAACTTCGACGAAATTCTAGCTGTTACTGACGGTGTTATGGTTGCCAGAGGTGATTTAGGTATTGAAATCCCAGCTCCAGAAGTTCTAGCTGTCCAAAAGAAATTGATTGCCAAGTGTAACCTAGCTGGTAAGCCAGTTATCTGTGCCACCCAAATGTTGGAATCTATGACTTACAACCCAAGACCAACCAGAGCTGAAGTCTCCGATGTCGGTAACGCCATTCTAGATGGTGCTGACTGTGTCATGTTGTCTGGTGAAACCGCCAAGGGTAACTACCCAATCAACGCTGTCACCACCATGGCTGACACCGCTGTCATTGCTGAACAAGCTATTGCTCATCTACCATTGTACGATGACTTGAGAAACTCTACTGCTAAGCCAACCTCCACCACCGAAACTGTTGCCGCCTCTGCTGTCGCTGCTACTTTCGAACAAGGTGCTAAGGCTATCATTGTTCTATCCACCTCTGGTACTACCCCAAGACTTGTCTCTAAGTACAGACCAGAATGTCCAATCATCTTGGTTACCAGAAACGAAAGAGCTGCTAGAATGGCCCACCTAAACAGAGGTGTTTTCCCATTCGTCTACTCCAAGGCTGCTAACTCTGACTGGACTGAAGATGTTGACGCTAGAGTCCAATTCGGTATCCAAAAGGCTGAAGAAATGAACATCCTAAAGAAGGGTGACACTTTCGTCTCCGTCCAAGGTTTCAAGTCTGGTTCCGGTCACTCTAACACTCTACAAGTCTCTACTGTTTAAATTTACTGAAAATAAATTATTCAATTCAATTTTTTCTTTCACTAAGTAAATTTATACTTTAAAGAGGTCCTTATTAGAGGGTACCTAAATACTATACACAAATTATGATTAGAATATATAGATATATGTATATTTGAAATTAACGACATTTTTTGGTTATTACAGTTTTTATGTGTTTATTATTTGTGAGCTCGTTTCAAGAGTTAGGATGGAATTTGATTTTCTTCGAGGAGAGGGTTGATTATATTAATGACGGGCCAAGTCTTCTCCATATATTGTTCTCTTGACTCACATTCAATATATATTATATCTCTTTACGTAGAAGCATTATTTACAATATATATCCAATAAGTATGGTCCAGATTTATTCAAAGTCTCCGGTTTCATAACTAAAGAATATATTTCATAGCGTGAATAACGATTTGAGGTTATTTTACGAGAAATGAGAGAATTTGATCTGAAAAACGAGTCTCCGTTGTAACTTTATTCATGTTAACAATAACATTATTTGATGAGACTAGTTGTGATCTGTTTATGCAAAAAGAAATAATATAGGAAGATATTACAACACTGGGTTACTCAATAACAAGTAGTTAAAGAAGTCATAAACAAGAAATTGAAAGATGCAGAAGACAACAACAATAACAAAAATATCGCATTGAAATGAACTTCCTAGAAAAGAATAAGACTCAAATAAAGAAAAATGCCAAGATACACGTGGCATTAACTATACTATGAGTGATCTTTCTGTAAAAGTACTAATAAAGTTATTATGGATGCTCTGTTATGAGATATCTTCGGGTATCGGCTGTAAGATAAGGAAAACGAAATGAGGGGTCGGATAATATATGCACTCAACATTGTTGGTACCAAACAAAGAAAGATTTAATAGATACTTGCGTTTTGCGGGAATATCATACCTGTGAAGAGATAAACTAAAAATAGACTAAATTAAAAGAAAGATATGTATAATATACTCTCTGGTTACCGAAAAATATAGATAACACTTTCTCTTAGCTAGCTAGAAATGCTAAAAAAAACGCCCTACTAATCATCTGATTGACGTTTTGTGCATTCGTTGTAGTAATATACACATTAAAACTTTAAAAGATTAAGTAATATTAAACTTTTCTATATTTTAAAAAATAAATAAAATCGGCTGAATTATTGTATTTCCTATATTCTCATGAAATGTACAGAGAATCCGAAGTAAAAACTAAAATGAAAATAAACAAACCACTGATTATGTCACCATTGCGTATGATTTTTTTGAAACCTTAATGAATAAATTTAGCCATACGTTTATCCATTATAACTAAGTACAAGGGGGCACAAAAAGTCTCTTCCCAATAAACATGCTTGCTTATCTGATCAAAATACTTCTTTATTGGTCAAGTATTGTTATCAATTTTGTGCGAGCCAAAATATATATTTCGGGGTTTCCGTATCTTCATATATCTGAAGTTACCGCTCCGTGGAATTTTCTGTTATACCAAGAAAGAACTGCAGAAAAATAAAAATAAAAATAAAAAGAAATTTAACTCTGCCAAGGATATTCAACAGACAATACCGTTTGAAAGATATGCCTTGATATTAAACCGGATTAGATGATTACATTAACGCTAATCAAAGTATATAGTTATTTTTTTGCAGCTGTCCCCCTCTTGATAGACCAGCCAGATTAAATATGATTGCCGAATATACAAAAGGAGGTATTTTTAATTATTTGCTATAAGTTGTTAGTTCGTTGAAAATGTACAACTTTATATGATTGACATGTGTTTATTTCCGATTAATTTCAGGTGGTATTCTAATAAGAAGGAGAGAAAATAATAATATTAGAGGTATTTCATATACATAACGTAATAAAACTTAGCTACTAAGAGCCAATCGTGTTCTGTTTTGTTCCATACTTTCATTCTCCAATATTCGATCTCTTCTATTTTGGGACTAAACATATACGAAAGTAGTATTGCTTGCATGTGTAGAAACTCAACATATTTATTCTATTGTATTCTATTTTCCTTTATTTTCTATATCCCATGTAAAACTGCCTCACCAAAAGGCAAGATTCTAATGTTTGAGCATGACCGATATAACGAATCAATTCTCATAGTTGTTTGTAATGTTAATTCATTAGAGGGGTAAAACCCTCAAAAAATCTCCATCTGCTACATATTGAATATTAGAAACTTTAAGCAGTCTAGTCTTTAAAATTAGGGGAAAAACTACCTTAATTTGATGTCGTAAAGCGCTTCCATGGAATTTCTGATATGCACAGAAGATACTGACATTATACTCAGTCAAATAAAAATAAATTACATAGATAAATAACCTTTCAGCTGGGGGTTACTTTGCCAAAGAATGTCTGAACGACGGTTTATTATATTGCTCCCTTTTCAGGAACTTTATTCTTCCAAAAGGAAAACTTAAAATATACACCTATGTATTTTTGAAATTTTTGAATTTTAGAGTTGCAACAGTAAATCTACTTTCTTGCAGAGAAATGACCGAACAGATACCGACACAGAAGTACAGTGAAAGAAAAATATTCGTATTTTTGCTGCGGAAATTTGCTGCTCTAGAAAATGAACTAGAGATATAAAACATTCAACAGATAAGAGAATGTGAAAGAACGTGAACCTATAACCGAAGATGAAAAAGAGGGGATAATTATGATGAGGAATTTTTGCTAGTGTGAGAATGAACCTATTCATTTTTTTTTATCTAGCAAGATCCTCGGTATATTTTCATCACCACCTTTTTGTTTACCAAATAATTACTTATTTTTTTTTGGGAATTATGTAAATACAGTTTTTAGAGTTTTCTATAAATCCAGAAATTTAACTCTTCTTTTAAAGTTTGTTTACGTATGTATACCCGGTTATACTTTAATTTCTTTTTCTTATATTATTTTCTTTTATCTAGTCTTCTACATATATCTATATTTTACGTCTGGTTAATTTATTGTTGCCACCTTTGGCCATCTTTGAGTTGTTTTTGTTGATAGTATTGTCTTTTTCTTATCTAAACAACTCAAACAACCAATAGAAACCATCAGATAGCTATTGAACTGACAACCAGAAAACATTAGACCGTTATTTGCCTAATGATTTTATTAGTTATCAATAAACCTTGATCTGAATATATCATTGATCTTACACCAATACAAAGGGTATTATTATACCGCGGTATTGGTCCAGTCGTACTGTTTTTTTGTTCATTTTTTTCTTTTTCTCTTTTTCATTATCTATTGTCCTTTTTGGTGAAATTAACATACTAGGGCTCTTCAATATATGTTTGGACAACAATACCTTTAGTACTACAACATGTTTACGGTAAAAAATAAGATGGGCTCGATAACAATACCATAATCACTTACATGCATTGATTACCATATAGGTACACTTCAGGTTATTGATGATGAAAACTTACAATACTTATGTAAAAATGTGGAGAAAAGTAGAAAAGCCAAAACAAAAAGACAAAAAAGTCAAAAATTTCACAGGGGTTTCTGTGCTCAATATCCTTGTAGAAGAGAGTTCAAATAGATCTCGGTCTATTGTTCCCTTCCAATAGTTTCTCAGGTGCGGATATTTTCTGGAAAGTGTATTTTGGGATTTACGGGGAATTTCATTAGTTAAGGATCTGTCCCTGCATGGGGTTTTCTTAGAAAAATCAAAATAAAATCAAAATAGAATCCCACAGCGCGCTTTTTCTGTTTATTTTGTTTTTGTTTCATCTAATCTAATAGAAAATTGTTCTATTTCATCCTTCTTTTTTCCATTTTGGTAAATTCGTTTTTTCTATACTATGCAAGCCCACTGGGACCTTTAGTTTTCTTTTTCCTTTTACGGACCCCATCCTTCCTCTTCTATGTATTTCTAATTCCTTTAGTTGTGCAAGGAAAAAGTGACCTACTGTTTGAATAGTGCTTCATGAGGGAAGTATATCAAAAAAGGAGTCCATTTTAATTTCCGTCAGGGGATTTCACTGCCAAGGTAAAAGAAGTCCCCAACATTTTCAGTTTCTTTTTGAAGAAAAGAAACGATTGTGTGTTCGTTTTTTCTGCGAAATTTATTACGTCAACTTGCTTTGCCTTACTGTTATGCAGTATATTGTTTCCAATTTTGTTTTATTTTGCCATTAAAATAGCATCATAATCAGTTATTTATTCAAAGAGGGGCAGAAATAGTCAAAAAAGATTCAACTCTAATAACTTCTCTTAACTAATTTACTAATAATCATAAAAGAAAAAAAATATGCAAGATATTGATTCGTCCACAGAAGGTATTCTGTAAGTATTATTGAGAATTAAATTAACATTCATTACAACCAAATTTGCGGACTTCTTTATTTATTCCGGTGACTTAGAGGTTACTGCGCATTTTTTATTAAAATAATTATAATATGGATATTATAAACTATTATCAACCCAGAGACAACTTAGATTTTGTTCATGTAGTTTAAAAAGTTTCATAATTAACGACTATCTGGTAGCAGATGTTGGTTACTCAAAGTGCCAAGGTTTTACCTTTCTAAGGATATTTTATTATCAACTTCAATTTCAATAATGAATTTAGAATTGTTCAATTTTAAAAACTATATAAGTTAACCTACCTTTCCTTTATTTGTTATTTTATTTTTTCTATTTTATCAATTGTAATATTTATCTGTTCTATTTTCTTTTTTACCTTCTATTATCTATTAAATTATATAAGAATCAATACTACAAATACATTTTAATAACATAACATTCTTTAAAAATTACATATAATGGAAGTACACAATAATAATACATTTAACAGGAATGCAACATTCCAAAGTAACAACAACATGCCATTTGCATCTGATATGTGGAGTGACAACATAGCTGAAACACCATCTATGAAACAAACTGATACCCTCAATGACATGGTATCGAACGGGTTGTTAAATGCTACTCCAACTAACCAAACTTCGACTTCATTAGAAACACTCTCTGGATGGTATGATCAGTTAGAAACTATTATTTCATCTTCAGCCACTTCTATCGAAGACTCCCCTCATTATATAACTAATATGGATAACATCGCTAGCCAAGGGATATTTCACAATCCTTTAAAGGAAGATGTAAACATAACACTCAATAACTATAACAGTGTTTCCAGCGTTGAAGAACCAATATCGTTACCAATTGAAAACAATAACACTGTTAAAGTTAAAATAGAAGATTCACAACCTTTCATTTTCCAAGATACGAATGGTATATCAAATAGTACATCTACCACTGACACTTCGAATGCAAAGACTACTAAGGTTAGGGCCCCTAAAAAATATAGAAAAAAATTAACTAACGATCAAAAAGTTGCACACAACAAAATTGAAAAGAGGTATAGAATTAATATTAATACAAAAATCGCTAAACTTCAACAGATTATTCCGTGGGTTGCTGCTAATGATACAGCTTTTGAAGTCAGCAACTTAATAAATGATAATAGATCTAATTTAATTTCCGGAGTAAAATGTAATGCTAAAGTTAACAAGAGTAAAATCTTAGACAAGGCAGTGGACTATATCCAATACTTACAAGACAACGAGCAATTGTTTCTTCGTGAAAATCAAAAATTGAGAGAAGAAAATGATAAATTGAAGGCTAATTTGACTACTCAATTAGGAAAATTGAACAACTTCAACACTTAAGTTATATTCCATACTATCTTAAATCTCAAATACTTTCAAATCTTCTCTAATACCACTGAAGATATTAAATTAGGTTGTCCGTAAACGATTATATTTTGAGTTGAGTTCAAATTCTTTCTAAAGTTTACGCATTTATTTTTAATTCTTTTTTCTTTTTTCCAAAATATATCGTACTGGTTATGATATATTTCGGTATTTCATAATGGTTCTTTAAGGAACTGCTTATTTTGTTTTTGGCGAATAAACTAAGCAAACAGATCTCTAGAGTTTAGTTTAACTAAACCCATATATTTGCTAATATTATAGACAAGTGTGTGCATTAATATATAGTTATATATATATAAAATGAATAATTAATAATCCGAGTAATAAAATGAACTCAAATTTTGTAACATATTAAGTGTCAGTCATTGTTATAATTACATATTTTCGTTATACCGATGAGTACGAAATATGTGTTGCAGAAGATTCAGAGGGTGAAATAATAATGTTTTTTTGTCTTGCAAGATTAGCTAAATTATTATCAACTTCAGATAGTCAGTTAATGTGACCTCTATATATAACTGTGACCGTTCCGGCTACATCTATTCTTTAAAAATTTAACTTCCCCTCACCCCCCCC